>NC_058115.1:17382826-17690217 GCF_914725855.1 Thunnus albacares | reverse complement strand
GCAAAAATGTATTTAAAAGTTTATCTGAGGCTAATATGAAGCTTCAGCCATCCAAATTAGTCAAATCAAGTAGAACTCTTTCAATGTTAATATCTTTTTAGTGCCAAAGTTCCTCTTTTTGTTACTATACTTCAACCGCAGCTCAACAGGGAAACATAAAGAGGGAATTTGATGCTAAAAAGACTATAAATGTGGCAGATATCCACTTGATATGACTAACTCAGACTGCTGAAGCCTCATATAAACTTCACATCAACTTTTAAATCCATTTTTGCACTACATGACTGTGTAGACACACTGTAGCTTTTGGTCCCCATCACTTACATTGAAAGTGAGTTTTAAGGGGATCTTTTAAGAGCCATCATGAACAGCAGAATGATTACAGTGAGGAAAACCTCTTTCAGTGTTCATATGGACACCTGACTGTTGTTTTAAGAAACAGATTATCTTTGGTTACCTATGAAGCCATCAGTCTATAACATGAGCAGTTTAACCTTTTCTACAAGTATGGAGGTAAAACTATTTTGACTCAGAAGTATAAAAATGATTTCACTTTGATTACTTGAAACTCAACTCATAAGCATTACATAAAATTCAGTTAAATGTGCAAGTTGTCAATTTGAAGAGCTATATAAGCCTACTTTAAGCTGTATTTACGGTTGATTTCATCTTATTGATGTTTTGGACTACAACCCCTGAATATTTCCACTGAAAATACCAAAACTGTTATTTATACAGTCTGTTGGCTGAAGGTAGGCAATGTGTTTGAAGCCCAACTAACGAGCAGTAATGTTGCCCCCTGGCCTGATGACTCACAAAATGGCAAGTCATCTAAGGAAATCCAAGTTTATGTCATAACACATGGCTCTGGGGAAAAATGCACTGAGGGGACAGCGGACCCAGTATCAACTGCTTACAGATTATTATATTATAATTATGAGCCCAACTCTATGAAGCCATCTTTTAAGACCTTCTGTGTAATAGCGGATACAATTTCAAATGTGTATTTCATTGCAGTGGCTACAGAAATTGTAACTGGTTCTTTTTTCTTTTTTTTTTAGAAACCAAAGTTAGTTCTTGTCTAGACCACACAGCCAAGAAAAATATATCGATATCTATATTCCTTCATACTTTCACGGGGTTGCTGCCATAGACTGTGTAAAAATACCATCGCCATCTTGGTTTTTTTTGGCGCCAGAAGCGATGGGAAGTGACCTTATTTAGACAAGAGCATGGAGCTCAGGAGGAATCCCCCGGGGTGCAACTACAGCACGTCACATACCGCCGTGGTAGCGACTTGTGAATAAGTTAGCAACATCCTACAGCATACCCTGCTTTATCGTCCATTTTACTCTAAATAGAGGCATAATTTACAAAATGAACATCATGCTGTATTGAAGAAGACTTGAAAGTAGCAATTGAGACCATCAACTCATTAGGAAACTGTTTACTGAGGTAATAAATCAAGTGAGAAGTAGCTTCATTTTCTCATAGACTTCTATATAATTGGACTTCTTATTGCAACCAGTGGAGTCACCCCCTGCTGATCATTAGAGGGAATAAAGGTAGGCACCGGGGCTACCTACTTGGTTGCTGCACTTTTTTTAAAAAATGAAAAAGAAAAAAAAAAAAAAAAAAAAAAAATATAATTTAATGCTTTTTAAGACCTAGACAGAAAAGATTTAATAACCTGTCAAAATTAGCCAATACTCTGTCAGACAGTTTTGAGATGACAAACCTTCACCGTGCATCTACTCTGACTTCAGAGCCTCCTGTAGAGCAGCAACTACAACATCAGGTTGAGGGAACTTCAGCTTACGAGGCGGACCCTTCTTTATTCCAGTCCACAGAGATGTTTCTGTGGACATGAGACGTGAGGAAGAATGTGTCATTTGTGGGAACAAGATAAAAGATAAGCAGTAATACTTCTGTTCAAAAAGTTTCTGGAGGATTGAAGGAAAAAAAAATAATAATAAAAAAAAAAAAAAATCAAGAAATTTCAAGACAGTTGACTCTGATACTCAAATAAAAACGTGGTTAAAAAGTGAACAGTAACTTGTGCACCAACCTCTTAACTTAGAGCAATATAATCATCATACATACAGTATGAACATAATAGACACAGCAGACACATTATGCTGCATTTGACAGGGGGCTGCGCTCGTTCTCAGTGCAAACTTCCGACTCTCTGGTGGTTATTCTACAGTGTTGGTAAACATTAGCCTCCTGTCGATGTTTCAAGCAGGGTTTAATGTGGCAGACGAAACATCAACTCTGGCCAAGTTCAAGTTTTTGCCAAATTTGACTTCTTAAGTTAACACATCGGGCTTCCAGCGCATGTAAACATTTTTCTACTTGAAGATAAAATAAAACTCCGTCGTATGGTTGAAAAATGTGTTTAATTCAGTTCTGGCTCTAAAGTTCACAAAACATGCCAGTATATATATACACACACACACACACACACACGTGGCCATTTTAACATGATAGGGGGCCCAAAAATTAGCTGCTGGGCCTCCGCAAACCACTGCTCCTCCCACTCTTTGTACATTATGTACAGTAGCATGCATCCTGGCCCCAGGTTTGCTGTGTGGTGATTTGATTCGACATTAACTAATTAAAGAAGGAGCACAACGTAACTGTAATATCAGCCGGACAAATGAAGGTCCTAGATTTTCACATGGGGCCCCTCCTCAAGATCAAGCAAACATATTCATATATAGTTAATACAATTACAACAAACCAACTGCCATACAGTGAACCTGGTCCCACACCTGTTGCCTGCTGTGCTCAGTTCAGCACCTCAGTATAGACCTTTGCTCTTGAAATAATGCACATCCTTCTAACAATGTCCCAGTTACTCTGTATAATCCACAGTCCTATAAACAGTTCTAATGGGAACTGTTTTAAACTGAAGATAGAAAACAAGGAAAATTTTCAATGCTTTGAACACCTAACAAATTCCCATTAACCTCCATCACTATCCATTTCAAAAGCTAAATCTATCATAACCTCAGAAATAAAACTAAAATATCTGCATGACAAGAAAAGGTTGTAAATGTAATTTTGTAACCTTTAAATAGCAGCCTCAAATAGGTAGAAGTCAAAAACAGAAGTAGTGACACTTGGCTCAGAATGACGGTCTTCCCTTGGAGAAATGTCTGAGCTATTCTTGGATTTCCCCTTTTCCCTCCTCCTCACCTTTGCCTCCATCCAGCAGAGTGATCTCAAAGCTGTTCCTCCGGGGTTTCTCAGGGTTGAGGACCACAGTCAGTCCGGGGCGTGCAGCCAGGAGTGCAGATTTCACCTCCTCAGCATTACGCCCATACACTCGTCAGCTCTTGCTGCCAGAAATAACACATCGACCATTAGGGTGGACATCTGTGTGCAAGTTATTCATGAAGACTGTTGCTGCATATGATAAAGTAACTCTGCATATTTAATCAAGTACTAGTGCAACTTGAGTACAACTTTGAGATGCTTGTGTTTAACATGAGTATTTTCGTTTTATGCTTCTACTTCAATACATTTTAGAGGGAAATTTTATCTTCAATTTATTTGACAACTATAATTATAGAACTTTGGGCAGAAAACAACTTGAAAAGGCACTTAAGAGCTACAGAAGGGCAGGTGAAGATTTTATTCTATGAGCTTCAAGGTCTGATGTTGTAGAAGAAACATCAGCTAATAGAATTAAGTTTATACTACCTATCCATCATTGTTAAATGCTGCTGCTTCTTTAACAAGTTGTTTTACTTATTTGCTGCCTAACGTTCAGGACACTACGTGCAGTAGAGCACACCTCACTGCAAGTTTTAACTGGTACACTACACAGTGGACAGTATTGTTAAGAACTAGTTTGTAGATTAAGATTTGACATACAACGCTGGAGCTAAAACAATTAGTCAAACCATTTTAGTCATTTTCCAATCAAAACCACCAATCTCTGGTTTCAGCTTCTCTAGTGTGAGGATATGCTGTTTTTCTGTATTTTATATCGTAAAGTGAATAAATGTGGGTTTGGGACTGTTGGTCAGACAAAAAAAGCAATGTTGAATGCCACCTTTGGCTCTTAGACATTTTTTAACCAAACATTTTATCAAGATAATCTAAAATTTGATCAACAATGAAAATAACTTAATTGCAGCTGTGTAAAAAAACATACGATCAGCTTATAAAATTATGCATTATAACAGATTAAACCACACATAGTGTTGTTTACACTTTTGTCAATGCCACAAGTAATACAAGCTTCAATAATGATAATAATAATAATAATCAAATAAATTGGGCATTAAATGCGTAATTGATACTGATTATGATTGATTACTTTTGATGCTTGATATTCTTTGTAACTGTTACATTATAATAATGTTTTGAATACAGGCCTTGTAATGGAGTATGTTTACCTTGAGGTACTTCTACTTTTACTGAAATAAAGGTTGTCGATTGTGTTGTGATATATCTACCAGTGTTCAATGACCACTCTTTGCCCGTCCTCCCCCTCTCCTCTCTCCTCCTTCTCCTCCTCCACGGCTGGTTTCTCCTCCTCTAGCGGAGCCTCCGCTTTGCGCTTCGTCCCTCGACGACCTGAACACATTTGTTTTCATAACACTGGTTTTTAAACACTGACTAATTGAAGGAAACATTGGAGTATGTAATATTAGATGAAAGAGTGACGCGGCAAAGCCTACACAGGTTAAACACTTCCTGTGAATGAAATCAGGTCACAAGTAGTTACGTTAAGTCTTTAATGACTTAAATGAGGGTGATTTGTTCCACTTTAGCCATGAAGCTAACGTTGATGCAAGCTAGCTGTCCATAAAAGAAAAGCCTGGCCAAAACACGAAATGACAACTTTTGTAACAAGCAGTATAACATATAAGACAGTCTACATCGTCTTTAAATTAGCTATATAACGCCGTTGCATTAGTTAAAATTTGCAGAAGCATGCACACCAACAACACACTTACCTGCTTTGGACGCCATTGCTGTTATTACAAAACTTTCGCGCGCAGGTCGACTATACCAATATATTTAACTGAAGGGGGGTCGGATACGGTGGACTAAACTATTATTGGAACGGTTCCCTCTGAGAGATATTATTTTTCCTAGGATTGTGAAGTCATGACCCGCCGTACTCTGCCTCTGATTGGCTTACCCTGATATTTTTCCTAAAACTAACCAACCCAACCAACGAAGGCAACCGATACTAGCCAATCAGAGACAGAGTCGGGCGGGTCATGACTTCCCCATCCTGGGAAAAAAAAGTCTCCCTCTGAACCGTTTACACCGATTTAACGGGTTTCCTTACATTTAATTGTCAAGAAATAGTTGTTTAAAAAGGCCAGTTGTAAATTTCGGAGATAAATGATATTCATATACAGGTTTTTGTTCGAAAACCATATAAAATACAAATACAATTTTTTGCCTATTTAACTTCAAATCTGCAAAGTCAATGATGTAAGCACATCAGAGGATTAGGAAATTTAGTTGTTGTCTGTATTATTACAATGTGTATTAAAAGACATTTCAATCAATGTATGTATGACTGCTCTAAAATCCAGTGTTTTGAATTTTGTTGGTGGGAGTATGCTTGTTTAGTTGTTTAAATCATGAATTGTGCTTTTTACAGAGGAAAAAATGAACACAAGAACACTAACGCTAGATAAAATAAATTGATAGTCCTTAGGCATAACTATAAAAAAAATAATTAGAAGAAACTTTTGAGTAAAATAAGTTTGATTTTCCAAAGGACATTAAAAACATACTTTTCAGGACAGCCAATGGCCTTTACTGTTTTTGAGTCTACAGCGATAGGTGAAAAGTAATCTTTTGACATGAATTGAAATGAGGGCATTAGTTCATTGCCCTTTTGAATATTCTGCTACTTCCCCAGAAGCCAACTGTGATGACCCCTGATGTCATCTTTGTTAGGCCTTGTGATTTACTTGTCTGCTCTGTCTCAACAGGTGCTCGTTAGGGCAACTGGCGACACCTGATGGCTCACAATGTTGCCAGATTATTAAAGTCAAGGCTGCAGCTATGGCAATCTCTTTGTTTCTGCTTCTCCCTTTAGGCTCCCGTTCTGATTTGGTTTAGTTATGGTCCCTTAGTTATTTATTTTGCTTTCATGCACCTGATAACACCCACCCCATGCATCACACACTTCACACTGATCTCATTGATCTCCACACCCCAAACTGTATATATTTAGTTACATCTTTAATTTGGCTTTATTTATTTTATAAGTTTATCTTTTTTTTTAAACTTCTGTATCATGTCGTGTCTCCCTTTTGATAAGACCCACAGTGAGGTCAAACCTGTGGGAAGACGATCTCGGTTCTGGGGTAAGCTGAAAGGGGCTTAGTTCAGTTTTTTGATGTGAAGCACTTGGTACATGCAATTTCTTTTGTTGTGAAGCACTTTGTGCTCCTTTTTTTGTATGAGAGGTGCTATACAAATAAAGTTATTATTATTTTGTTGTGGCCATTTCAGCCAAGTCATAACTTAATTTCCAAATAATCTCTCCTTATTAGAAATCAGTATTTTAAAAGTCTCAAAAGGGAAAAAAATATTCAGTTTCATGTACAGTAGGTCTCACTTTCAAAACTGTAAAGTATGAATTTCCTGATTACTTAAACTTCTACTGCAGTGACGTAAAATATTGTCATATTTATGTAAGGTAGTTCTGCCATTGCCAGAATATGTAGGTTTATTCACTGCAGTATTTTATTTAAGCAGCATTCTCTTAAATAAATTGTTGTTAAATAGTCAGTCATGAAGTTTGATTGTTTGTTTGTTATTAACTTTTCTTCCCTGCAATATGTTCAATCTTACCTGCTCCAACAAGAACACTGACGGAAAAAGCTTTCAATGTGTTTTTAACTGTGACAATTTTGTAAAATGCTGATTCAGTTTTGCATTTATCTTCATTGCCGTCAGATAAACTTTTCTGTCTACCATGTAATTTACACAGGTATTAATTGAAGATGACAAAATGTTGTTATTTATCAGAATTTTCTAACCGTTTGTGTGTTTCACTAGAGTATGTTTCTGCTTTTGTTCCCATGCACCTACAGACAGGAAGGAAAGGTTCAGAAATCATTTGGTACCGAGTTGTTACCAGAAAGTCTTTCATTGAAACTCATCTTGACTCTTGTTTCAACGTGATGACACGAAGTGGTGTAACATCCACAGGTTGAGTGGTAGAATGCATGAAAAAAAAAACAACCTTAAGCTAGTCTACCAATGGACTTTTTAATTCTTGTTTAATGGTGTCACAACTGATTTGATAATTATATAAAATGCTGCATGTAATGTAACACATTTAAAACAAGTTTTCAAAGGTGAGAAACTACTTTTAATCCAGACATGGTGTGTTGAGACCTCTGACAGAATCATAAAAGCCAGGTCTTCGCTCTCATATCTGCGTCATCTCATCCCGCTAAAACCTAGATACACTAAGAGATCAGTCCCCCCTTCTGGCAACTCCAACTGAAGATCTGTGTAATGTCCTGTGTGAAGAATATGACAGATGAATGCAGGTCCCAAGGGTTGTGTTCCCACATTTTCTAATTGTTTCCGTAATCCCCAAATGTAGAGTTGTGGTGGACGGCTGAGAGACATCATCCAGAACAAACAAGAAGACACTGAGAGAAGATCCTGCCAAGCAGCAGACGCGTGTGTTTGAGGACACCAAATACAAGAACAAATATGGTGCTACCGGAATAGCAGCGACGAATCCCCGTGTCTTTCACAGTGGATGTGGCAGTCACATTTTTAGGCACTCAAACAAATTGTCTGAGGACGTCACCGTTTGCGTCTGTGCCAACATACAAGGGCTATACAACCTCCAAGAGCGAGGCGGTGTGACTGACTCACAAGCGCTCATCTAATCCCTGTTCTTTTGTTTTCTAGTTGACAACAAACTCAAGACCCACACTTCATCTTGGCCGTGCTGTCACTTCTACTCTTGCTGCCATATGATTCAGCCTTTTCATTCAGTGAGTTTCTGAACTACATCAGACACAAAGATACATCAAATCTACTGTTTCTTTGGATCCCAATCTGTCTTTGCACTCTGTTGTGGTGTATTTTTAGCTGTGTGCGTAAACCTTCAGAGGGGTTGACAGACTGATCGACAGATGTGCCCCGTATTCACTCCGCTCTCCTTTTTTGCTTTGGGCTGACTCAAGACCGGATGCACAGAGCTCCCGGCTGCCTCCGCACTCTACAAATGTGTAGTACTATCAGTGCAGCATCCAATGCTCACAAACACTCATACAGAAGATATTACTGTCACTGTACACAAGCAAGCAGAGGAGCAACAACAAAAGATTTCTTTCACAAAATTCTGGTCTTTTTTATGTATTTTTGCTGCTGTGAGCTACAGCATCTAATCTTCTGCTTCTTCATCTGAAAAAGTGTCAATAGTCTTATTGTTTGTTAATCCTGTTGTGCTTCTTTCTTTTTCAGTGGGTCTGTGGTAAATCTTTAAAGTGCTTTGAAACTTCATTTTGAAAGCTGCCATATAGTATATTACATTTTTATAATCAGTTTTTGTGGATGAAACCTACACCGTGGCTCGATGAGATGGCAATGTCCACCCCTTCAGTCCACTGACTGAAATATCTCAACAACTATTAGATGGATTTCTGTGATACTGAGTAAAGATATTCACGGTTCCCAGAGGATGAGTCCTACTGACATTGGTGACCTCTGACTTTTTATCTAATGACACCAGCTGGTCAAAGTTTTACATATCCACTGAAATATCTCAACATTTACTAGATTGGAACAAAATCTTGCACAGACATTCATGTTCCTCACAGGATGAGTTGTAATATCTTCACGTTGTGTTTAGTGTCATTATGAAATGTTGGCATCCAAACATACTAAACTGCATGGTGACAATGGTAAATGTTACTGCTAAACATCAGCATGTTAGCATTGTCATTATGAGCATGTAGACTGTTGTCTTATGTGCACATGTCCACAATGCACTTGAAAAATTACATGAACCTCCGTGCTTAAGAAAACGATTTCAAAGCAGTTGCATGAAATAAAAAGATGAAAACTGTCTGTTCTGTAGGGCTGCAACTAATGATTATCTTTACTATTGATTAATCTTTTGATTATTTTCTTGATTAATCCTTTTGTCTATAAAATGTCACCCTCAGATGCCTTGTTTCATCTGATCAACACTACAACATCTAAAGATATTGCGTTTATTATCATGTATGACACAGAAAAAGCTTCAAATCCTCACATTCAAGAAGCTTCAACCAGCAAAAGTTGACAATTTATTTTCTGATCAACTAATCGATTAATCAACTAATTGTTGTAGCTCTTATGCTCTGCAGCTCATTTTCTTAGTCCCTGAAGTCCTTCTTTCTGGCACTTTGCAGGTTTTGCAGGTTTCCCGATGTTGCCCTTCTTGCGTTTAATCAAGTGCAGTGACACACACAAACAAGTGATGGTCTTGTTATTGCTCAGTGGGTGAACTCAGAGCAAAATGTCAGTGTTTCCACTCAAAATGATTTGTCCAGATAGTCTGAGGATCTCCTCATCTCTCTGTTTTTACTCCTCACTGTTTTTTTCCCTTCCTCTTCCGTTGGTTGGGTTTACAGAGGCAGAGGTTCACTGCACTCAAGGCTCATGTTTCCACGTGCTGGACAATGAGAGCTGGTCAGTGCAACAGTGCTGCAAATTATATTCATCAATTATGGATGTGATAGGTCAGTTGTCACATTGACTGCCGTGCTGCATTGTTATTAGTTATAAACCTATTATGTTCTGTTTTATTCTGTTCTTTTTCTCATAAACTCAGCATGCAGATATTTCATCTTTCTCTCTGAAAATCGCTCTCAGCCTCTTCATTTCCTTCTCGGGCCCTCTGACGTCAAGGCGTGAGCCTCAGTTCATCCTCTGCAAATAAGACATGTGTGAGAGTGTACGTCAGGGAACACGCCAATGACACACAAACGCACACGCCAACTCATGAGAGCCAACACACAGGCTTGGCCAAGAAAGGCACAACCATGTGAGGGAGACTGTGTGACAGAGAGAGAGAAAGAAGTGCTGGTGCAATAGGGGTTCAGACAAAGACTGAGTGACAGCATGAAAGGCAGGCAAACACACAAAAGAGAGGAAGACAGGCAGAGGCAAGTAAAATAGGATAGAGAGTTGGGGGAGAGTATGTGGGCACAGTGTGTGATTAGTGCGCATCATCAAAGTCTGACGACTTCAGAGAAATTTTCTGTGCTAATGGCCTATAGTTGTGTTCCTGCACTGGAAAAACTGTAAACGACCATGTCCTATAACCACCCAGGCAGCTGCTTTTAAGCAAAGAGGGCAAACGCCTACAGTTCTGTCATGAAACAAGAGCTTAGAAATATGGGAAAGGTAATCACACTGGTCACGATTCAGATGTTTTGATGTGCATGAACTGTGGCAGGAAAAGCTGTGAAGGGAGTCACCCCCTCTGCAAAATCTCATGAAATTGGGACTCAAAGTAAAAGTGTTTTTAGATAATATGAGTTCAAAAACTGCTTCCAAATCTGTTTTAAAATATGTTATTTTCCATTGCCATAAGTTATAGTCATGTGAAATATAAAATTTAATTTGTTTCCTATCACAAATAATGTCAAAGATAATAATAATGCCTGCACACAGTTATCACCTCAGCACTGATTTATTGAAAAAATGTCAACGTTTGGTCACAAGGACCTTTCTCAGGACATTTCATTAGACAAGACATATATTACACCCCCTCATTGATTTCATAAATCAATGAGGGGGTGTAATATATGTGTGTGTGTGCAGGGATTGACTTTTTTTCTTTGTACTTGGATCTTCGGGGAAATTGATTCCCTGCACCACAGGAGACACTAAGCAAGTGGTGTGCATGTTGCCTTCTACTCCATCACAAATAATGCCCATGAAAAGTCTAAACCCACTGAAGTGTTTGCCACCGTCAGTAACACTGATGGTCTTTTTGAAGTCATGCTCTTGATTTAAAAACTCTAACATCAAACGCCTCTGATTGCCTTCCCCAACCAGCCTCAATGCGAGTGTTTTTCCCCACATTTTCCAGGTTGCCAAGCACCAGAAAGCAGGTGTTAGCTTGTTAAAGTCAGCATTTCGGAGTTAAAAGAAAGCGATAACTGTGGATAGTAGCAATAGCATGTTGGGGACTAAGACAGCAAGTAATTTTACCTGAGAAAAACAAATTTCACTCCCTCAAAAAACAGCATGGCTCTGGTGGTGTTGCATTCTTGTCTCTTGATGTGAGATTTGGTATCTTCTTGCCTCTTCTGTCTCCATCAGGGTTGGACATTGGTCTTCCAACATTAAACCCTTAAATATACCCTCCAGACATATTTAAAGATATATAAAAATACTCTCGTTTGAATAATAATTTGTGTCTAATGTGTTTTTTCCACAAAATTTCCCCAGAATTTATGAATGTTTAAATACTTTTTATTTCAAAAGTTCAACTGCTGGACACAAGATGTCTCCTACCTCACTGAAAAGTCCATTCTCAGTGTCTGTGCACTGGATGTTTCAACTTCCCACATCACTTTTGTATAAGCTGAATTCTGGACCACGACTGGTTCCAAACTAGTCGTTATGTCACAAATCACAGTCATAGGTTGAGATAAATGTGAAAACAGCCTTCTAGTGTAAAACTCTGCACATACATCATTCTGCACAGTGACACTCAAACATCCAAGGGAAATAACAAGAAGAAAAACACTTTTTTTGGGTAGAGGGGGACTTTAATGTTTACAAGTGATTCTTTTCTGATAGCTGAAAATGTCTGTAGTTGCAACATCCACAAAATATGGACATGACTGCAAATCACCTTGTTTGTGCACCTTGACATCTGCAGAAATAAGCACCTCCACACAACAAAATTGACCCATAAATGGAAGATTTATTGGCAACTTTGTGCTTATGGATGCTGTGTAGATGAAAACCAGCACAGACACACAAGAGAGACTGTTATCTCTCTCCAAGCCAGCACTCCTGGAGGGCTCGGCAGCAAGAACTCCCTGTGCCAAACACAGAAATAGACTTCTGGAATAAGTACACAATAATACTTAAATTATAAAACCAATTCTATACTGTTCATAATGTATACCTGTAAGTTTAATCTATTTAAAAAAAGGTGTTTTACATTGAATTTTTCCTTAACAGTGAGATTGTTTTTCTTAGAAAAAGCGACGCTTTCTGCCAGATCAAGAGACCACAAAGATTCTTGAACCCTGTTGTTTCTCCATCAAATCACAGGACAATAACCACAACGAATAATCAAACCCCAACAACACTGGACATTCAATATCAAAGTCAAACATCTGTGTGATTAACAACAAGAATATGTACCTACATTTATATTCTACACCTGCAGAATTTTATCTCAAAGCAGAACTATTAGGTGATCAAAAATGTGGCAAATAATAAAGCAAAAGAAATGAAAAGTTCTGAAATAAGGCCACTGTTAAGGACAAGAATGTATGTGGGTTTGATAATTTATCCAAACTATGACTGCAACGCTCACAGAAGGGAGAAAAATAAAAGAGAAGGAAGGAAAGGTGAGAGCAAAGTAAGGTGTGAAAATGATGAATCATTTGTGAGATATAGGACAAAACAAATGAGACTCAAGGTGATTACAGCCTGTTTAAACAAACTGCAATGAACTTTACAATTTCCATGAGTGTGTGTGTGTGTGTGTATTTACACATGAAAGTGTATTTGCATGTGTCCATGTACCCGCAAACACATGTATGAGTATGTACATCATTATCATCATCATCATCATCATGGTGAAAGTTAATCTGTTGTGGGGGTGTGCTGATTCCGGGATAAATCACAAGTCACATTTTCATCCTGGCCCCTTCCCTGAATCATACCTCTCAGCACGCCCCCCCACCCCAAACACACACACACATACATTCACAGACAGCTCATTCATCCCTCTATGTGTATAATATGGCCCAATATAGCTTCTTTCTACACATGGCGAGCAAAGTGATTGAGATGAAGAGTGAACACAGTTGAGGCTGGTGACCAGTGGTAGAAAGTAACTAAATACCTTTACTCAAGTACTGTACTTACATACAATCTTGAGGTACTTGTACTTTACTTGAGTATTTCCATTTTCTGCTATTTTATATTTCCTCCAAACTACATTTCAGAGGGAAATATTGTACTTTCTACTCCACTACATTTATTTGACAGCTCTAGTTACTTTTCAGATAAAGATTTGACACAATGGATAATATAACAAGCTTTTAAAATACAAAACATTGTTAAAAATGAAACCAGTGGTTTCCAACCTTTTTGGCTTTTGGCATCTTACAAAAAGCAGTGTGTAGTCGGGGTCACATTTCAGATGTCTATGAGTTGTTAACAGCTCCACCAAATAGTGATTTTTCCCTCTAAACTTCTCACATGGTTTCATTTCATTAAATGTTCAAATGATGCAATATTTCACCAAAAATCAAAGATTAGAGAAAGAGTCCAACAACTGAAAACAGATTTGTGTATCAGAACTTTGTTTTTTCTTCTTTCCTCTCCCATTAATCATCTCACGACCCCTCAGATTTGTCTGGTGACCCTTTGGAGGGGCCCGACCCCTAGGTTGGGAACCACTGGACTAAACTTGCTAACTGTTTATAAAGTAGTTCAAACTAGCTCCACCTCCAGCAGCTACAACAGTAACATGCTGCTTACACACTGATGCTTCAGTATTAATAATCTAATGATGTCATATGTAATAATATATCACTCAGAGGGATGAAATGAGTACTTTGACTTTAATACTTTATGCACATTTTGCTGCTAATACTTATGTACTTTTACTTAAGTAGGATTTTCATGCAGGACTTTTACTTGTAATGGAGTATTTTTACATACTGTATTGGTACGTTTACTTAAGTGAAGGATCTGAAAACTTCTTGCACCACTGCTGGTGACCTTCACCAAACACACTCACAAACTTGCACTTCACACACTTGTGTGCGCACACAGACACACATCAAATACCACCTCCTTATTCTAAGGGGTTTAAAAGGAGGACTATGACGTATATCTCTTAAGAAACAATTTCCCGACTATCCTGCTCTTAATTGGATGTTCAGTCAGTTAATCAGATGTCAAACCTACAGACCTCTTGCAGCTAAGATGATATTACAATAACAAAATTCATGCTTGTGATTCTCTAGTCTTGATGTGTTTTCATTGTGAGAGTTTAACATAATAGCCGTATAAAAGTTCTCTTCAGAATCAATTAAAGATGTCTTATCTGTATACATTGTGTTTGTGCTTATGTGCCTACTCAGGCCTTTTATTGTATTCCTCTGCGGCATCCTTAGAGAACAAAGAAAACAGTGAAACAACAGAGAAACACCTACTCACTTCTCTTTGATAGTTTCTTTATTTTTTAATAAAGCAAAAACACTTTCCTACCAGGTTTCCATTGAAAAATACAGCATCTAATAGTGTCACAGTATCTCGTCCTATGCAGAAACTCACAGTCATGGTTGATTGGTTGGATTTAACATGTGGGATTGACATTGGGACGTATGGCCTCAATAAATAATGCTGATCACAATCAGGTTGGATTGGCATTGTGTTGAACAGATTGCTGAGTAAATACCCATCCCTTCTACTGAAAAACACACACTGAAGTAAGAAACGTACACTAATAAAGTACATGATCATGGTCTTTTTATGATATGTATAGGACCATAAAATACAGATATCACAAACAAAACCCTTGGATTTTCCTTTTTTTTCAGAAAATAGTAGAAAAGCAATTCACCTATTTACATCCACACACTGTTCTGGGTGAATTTATGGATGCATAAGGGATTTTTTTAAAACTTTCAATCCAAATAAAAGTGAAATACACACACAATACATACAGTAATGCAGACCAACAGCAGGTTAAAGTATATAATGTAACATGAGCTCTTAAAACTGAGACCTGAGGCTTTAAACAACACAAAGGGCTGCGTAGGAGTTGTTTTATAGCAATTTCTGCGTCAGTTTGGTTGATCACAACCAGACAGACAGATCGACGGACAGAGAGAGGACATATTGTTAAGGGTTAAACAGGCACTTACACACAGGCACTCAGTCTAATGAGAGATTTAATCAAACTGGTCTCCTTGAGACTTTGTTTTTTTAGTCTACAACAGTCCAATTCCAATCTCACTGTTTCTCTGTTTAAGCTGAAAGTGATCTCTGATATATTTAATCTCATTAGTTTTTCTTAGTTTCCAATCTGACTAGAAAATCAAGAACAGGTTTCCAGGTTGTCTGAGAGGAAGAGACAATACTGAAAAACACGAGGGGTGAAAACGAGTTTCCACATTTCATTTCTCTGCCTTTCATGTCCAATCCAAGTATCTCTTCTATCACCATAAGCTGTAGCTTAATAAATAGTGATAAAAATGAAAAGTAGAAATCCAGCTAGACTAAAATACAGAGCAATGAGTTTAAGTACAGCGATGTGTGTTGTATATACAAGTGTGGGTGGTGGTGGTGGTTTGCTGGCATCTCTTGGGGATCACACAGGAGTTTGAATCTGAAGGAGAGTCGCTCTTGGCTGCAGATCTAATAATCCTTCCATCCCTCTCTGTGTCCAGATGAATATCTTAAGCTCACACTACTCTCACTGTATTGATTTTCTTTTTACTTCTCCCAATACTTCTCTATTTTTTCCTTTTCTTCCAAGTTTCTAGTCCTTTGTGCTAATCCACCTCTTTATCACACTGTCAAATAACATCATTAATCACCACTTTTATTCATGATGAAAGAAATAAATGAGGGAAAATGTTAGCAGTGGAGCACTAGCTGATATAGAAAATAGCCGTAGAGAACGAGTCACAACGCCTGCGTTGTTTGCTGCCGCACAACAGCTGTGATATTAAAAAACATGAAGACCCCACCAGATTACTGTGAGATGTGTCTCTATCATGTCATAATGTTGTAGTAGGTTTCTGCCTTTGTACTGTCACTAACAGGGTCTGTCTGATCCCTGCTTTTATAAAAGCCTGTACTAGTGAGCAGCAGCTACTTCAACAATGAAATCATGTTCTGCTCTACATCAACTCCGCTGATCTTTGCTCTTTAAAACAGCTGCCTGCTGCCTTGCCTGTCTCCTGCGTCAGTGTAGCGCCCCCTGCACCTTAAGGAGGTAACTGAAAGGAATCAAGATGCAGGTTTTTGTTAGAGTTGGAAAGAGCAGGGGAGGGGAAATTAGAGGAGAAAAGGGAGTGTGGAGGAGAGAAGAGTTCAACCAAACAGGAAATGTAGGGAGAATGTGACTACAGAGAGGGAGAGGAGGTGGAGGAGGAGGGAGGCACTGGTGGGTAAGGAGGAGGATGAGGATGGGAAGGCTGGATTGTCGTAGCCTGGGGGGCACTCCAGATCGATGCAGCGGATGGAGGCATCTTCATTGCCGTAGTTGGCCCAGTATTCTTCCTGATCGAGCTTAGGAAGAGCCACCTCATCCTCTGACAGTTCGTACTTGGAGGAAAAGGATTCAGAGGGGGTTTTGGGGAGGTACTGAGGCTTGACCGCGGAGAAAGGGAAGGCCTTCACCGTCTCTGTGCTCTTCTGGTACGAGGCCTTGGATGAGGAGGCGGGCTTGTGCTTGGAGAACCACCAGCGGGTCTTGGTGCTGAAGGTGGTCGTGGTGCTTCCAGCCAGGGAGCCGGGGTCAGGCAGAGGGCAGAGGGCGAAATCCAGTTCACGGAGGAATCGGAGGTCTTGGCCGCGACGTTGGGATGGTGAGGTGCACATGAGCTCAGAAGAGGAGATGCGGGCCTTGCGGAACCACTCCCAGAGGGGACGGGCCTCACAGCCGCAGGACCAGGGGTTACCGTTGAGGCGGAGGAACTGGATGCCCTGGGTGTCTTTCATGGCCTGGCCTGGCAGCTCAGCCAGGGAGTTGTTGAACAGGTAAAGAATGGTCAGGCGACCCAGGTCACGGAAAGCCCGACGGTTGACCTGCCTGATGCGGTTGTCATGGAGAAGAAGGCGATCTAGGTTGACCAGGCCTCTGAACACATTCTCAGAGAGGGCACGGATACGGTTTCCATGCAGGAAGAGATGGGTGAGGTTGACCAGATCGGAGAACAGGTCATCCTGCAGAAAGTGGAGCTGATTCTCCTGAAGCAAAAACAAAATACAAGAAGATTTAATCATATGGGAAAATTAAGCAAATTGGGATTAGTTGTCGATGGCAAAAAGATCTTTAAGTTTTACTTAAATGTTTTAATTTAGATCTCAGATTCTTCAGAAGTTAGAATTCATTAGAAATAGCACTTGTTTTTGTTTGAATCTGGTCGGACTATAGATGTCAATAACATACTTTCATATACAACAAAGTATGTTTATTCATTGATTAATTATTTCTGATAGGTATAATGGCTAATTGTGTGATATTATTTTCCTTCTAAGAATCACTGAAGTGAAGTCCAACATCTAAATCACTCGTAGGAGGGAAAAAAATCCCTCACTTCCTGTGACGTTACCATACATGTGCACTTGAGGAACACGAGGAACATCCTTGTGAGTAATAGCATTGCAGTGGTCAGAGCTGACCTCTACCGACTGAAACCACACTGAATGTGGGAGGGATTTTTTTTTAATTTATTTTCTTGGCAGGGGCCTATTTGGATGCAAGCTCAGTTGGGTGGATTGTAGGACACTCCAGCAGCTGAGATCTCACTGTCAGCTGCCAAAACGTGATGATAAATACAGGCCGTGTCTTGAGAGCCAATTTTTACAGAGTACACTGAATTTAATGGAAGCTAGAGGCTGCCTGAAACACAGAAAATCAATCCAAATAATAGTGCTAAGCATTGCAAGAAATTGTGGCTAAAAGTTTAAGTATACAGTACTTGTAAGGTCCTGAACACAATTGCTCACAAACACCTTCAAAAAGAAGAAATTTTGAGAGATTTTCCTCTGTGATATATTTTGTTGTTTTGGTTTTATACATTTTTGTCATTTGTCTATTGGTCTATCAAAAGAGGAGACCATGTCTCTTTTTTAAAAACATCCAATTTTGGCATCTAGCTTGTTCCTAGGTCTCAGTTTGTAGTTTCATTTGGTTTGTCTCTCTGCTGTTGAGAGGAAACATTTGGGCTCATGCTCCCTTTTGTGTGTTATACACTCATTTATTTGTGCATAGAGAATTGTGCAACTCTTCACTGCTTTCAATCTGTTGTACATTAGTAACATGATAACTGAATTTCTCTTTTGTTTTGACACTACTGAGAAGTGCTAATTGCAGTGTGTTATTTGATTCTCTATCTTTGGGGTGTTTTAATATTTACTTATGTGTATTTTCAGTCTGCATTTTTGTGACTGTGTGCTGTGTGCATCTCAGTTAAACTACATGTGCGGTAAAAACATTTGCATGCATGTGGGCAACTGTAAAGTGACTGATGTGTCCATAACCCGATTCTGCAAGCATCATATATACATTCTCATCATGCATGACTATCCAATATGTATCTGTGCATGTATGTTTTTGTGTGTATGGATGCTGCCTTTACCTGCAGGTAGAGAAACTGCAGGCTGTACAGCTTGTGGAAGAGGTCATGGGGGAGAGTAGCCAGCTTGCAGCGGTGCATGTGCAGGCTCTGCAGCTTCTCCAAGCCCCTGAAGGCTCCACCTTCCAGGTGTCGCAGCGAGGGGTTATCGCCCAGATCCAGCTCCTCCAGCACCCTGAGGTTACTGAAGGCCCCGGCCTCAATCCATGTGATGTTGTTGCCATATAGCCAAAGCACCTGCACAGAATGAAGAGAAGATAATGGGATGTGAGAGGAGACATTTAAGAGTTTTCATAATATCTCAAAATACTGCCAGGAAATTCAACAGTGCAACACACACACACACACATATATATATATATAAACAAAGTGCTTTTCTCACCTGTGTCTCGAAGCCAAAGGAGTCCGCGCGAAGCTCTGTGATGCGGTTGTTCTGCAGGAAAACACGTTGTGAGTCATAGGGCACACCAGCCGGCACTATGGTGAGGTTCTGGGACTGGCAGCTGACCGTCATGGGCGTAGGGTAACACACACATAGCCTGGGGCATGCAGTCACCCCGCCTGGCTTCACCACCACCAGCCACAGAATCAGCCACAGAGACAGTCCACCTGAGACAGAGAGAGGGGGAAGAAAAAGAGGTGATTATTTTTCCTGAGAAGAAAAAGACCATAATATATGGTCAGATCAGCAGCAAAGGGCCATTGTTGCAGTAGTTAGTCCTGGTTTGGAGAATGTGCACATTATGTGTGTCAAAGAATGACAGACAAAGAAAGAGAGTTTGATTTCAGCTTTTGGTGGCAGCTTTTTATTCTGTCTGTCTGTCAAGCCTGTTGCTGTTGTCAGTGATTCTTTTTGGCACTGCAGCGCTCTCATCCGTGACTTGTTGATGGTCCCCAGAACTTTGGGGCTCATGTATAATTCACTGGATTACATTACAGAAATGATTCACCCTTTCATATCTACCTGATCATTTTACACAGGTGTCCATGACTGTTGTTGCAAAGTTGCATAACCCTGATGTCAGCAGTGCAGAATAGAGAAAAACAACAGCCATCTACAATACAGATGTATAAGAGACAGAAAACCACACGTGTCTCACTGCATTACATTAACCTGGTTTCCTAGTTCTCAAGCTATCTACAGCAAAAGGATGCTTCCGTTGAGAGGTTTGCAACCCAGTGGGCACGCGTAAAACCAGTAACGGGAACCGGATCAGTTTCGGTTCTTATTAATAATTCTACAGCTTCTTGTCACAGCTCGGATAACGGCGCACAAAAAGCGCCCCCACGGGAAAAGTACATGCATGAAATAATAATAAGGTTCCCATTCATCTGCTGCGCGCAAGATTTTCCAGCGGCTCACCTTTTGACCTCTTAACAAGTTCGACTATTAGCTGAGCTGGACGCTGAGGGAGAACCGGAGTTGGGGCGTTTATGTGGAATAAGATACCTTTCTAGAATCTAAGTCTTATTTACCCCCAAAGTCGACGTGAGATGAAGAATAAAGTTCAGTTTCATGCGCACATGAATCATGCCAACATCTCTCTATGCGTAAAGGAGATATGGAGAGATTTGATTTCGGTAAACTTTGCAGGAGAGTCAAAACAAATAACTTTGATCACATAATTTCACAAATAAATGGACGGTTATAGATCTGCTCTTGAGCTTTTAGTTGACAGACCACATTTACGCACAAAATACCCCAAAAAGTCCGCACCTCTGATCTCCTCTATTGGCTACATTCCTAACATCCATAACTGACAAACACAATTTAGCTATTCAAGCGATGTTGACCAATGTATAAATTTTGGTAAACAATTTAAAATAAACGCAAAATGACTGTGCGTAAAAGTACCGTAAAACATATTAATTCAGCAGTCTTGCACAGAAATACACGGCTGCTGATACTCAGAATCACATAGGAAAAAATACTGTGATTTTAAAGTTTAAAGCCGACTAAATCATAGACATGCGTTTGCAAAACAACACTCTGCAGATACACAATGAAGAGAAACTCACTCTTAAAGTTGTGAGCGCTGGAGGCCCTCATGGTCCAACGGGTCTGCATCTCGAACCAAAGCCGAAAGCGAGTTAGCCTGCGCGGCGAGGAAGTGCCTGCTTGCTGCTATCTCTGCTGATGTTCAGCTCTGGTGAACGAGTCGCTGAGGCTTCAGGGAGTGACGTTCAGGAGTCCCGGGAAGCCGTTTATACCCGCGGCCGGCTCGTCGCCCACGACCGTGGGCAGCGGAGGATCCTCTCTACGTCACCCCGGGAGGAGGGGGAAGAGTCACCGGAGGAAACGACAAGAAAGGCAGTGGCAGGGCGGCTTTTGTCACTGTGTCACTGTTGCGTTACCTAAAAATGTAACGCATCATTGTCTGTCAAAGATAAGATTATTACTTATTGAGCAGTGATAATTAAAGACACCTGTATCGTTTTCAGAAGTGTTTAAAGTAGATTCTGAACATGGAGAAAGTAGTCTTTCAAGATGTGTAGCGTACTTGTATTAAGTTATAGCCTAGTAGTCTGTTAAAGTAACATCTCTGTTCATCCTTAAAGACAAAGCACAGTGTGGGTCGACTGAGAATGAAGGATGGAGGTGGGATGAAGGCTTTTGATGACAATAAATGAACAGTTTCTCATTAGGAAACAGTAACAATAAACGCATGACTGGTTACTGAGACTGTTTGTGTTTGTGTGGATTTCACAGTGGCACGTGCGCTCACAGGGAGGTTGGAGGAGAGGACACGAGGTGGGAAAACTCATTTGGCATTAAAGCCAAAGTCACTTGTCTCATTTAGTGTAGGCCAGCTTGGAAAGAAGCCGAGAGCCGCCTACAATTCAGAACAACAGATGACCATGAAAGGGGGGCCCAGCGGTGGAGCGAAGTGATCTAACGCAACATAAGGACTGCTTACATTTGTTGCAGGGGGCAGAGATGACATACCGGTGACAAATTACCGTGGGACAACATATACTGTAGGTTACATCCAGTTAGCATTTTTACAGCTTTTGTTTGGGCTGTTTTAAGCCCACATACCACATGTCAGGTGTTAAGAGCTAAACAGACACACCTGTAGAGGTGATCACAGCCAGACAAGGTGACACATAAACATTTACTGACGGTGGAAACAGAGCAGCAGAATATCTCGGCTGTTTATACTGTAGGTACATTTTACGCACATGAACCAATCCCCCTTTTCCATCTTCCACCAATCCCTTTCGTTTTACATTCATTAAAGGGCGGGTTCACAATTTTTCAAATCTGTCTTAAAACAATAGTCGGGTGCCCAAAATGAACTGCTGTAATCGCTCCTCCTGTCCATACTGGCCATTGAGACATCCATTCATGATGCCCTTACAATATAAGTGATGGTCCGCTCAGTGAAAAAATGTATTTAAAAGTTTATTTGAAGATAATATGAGGCTTCAGCGTCCATATCACTCATATCAATTCAGTCTTTTTAGTGCCAAATTCCCTCTCTTTGTTATGATCCTTCACAAGGACACAAGGAAGGTTTTTTTTTTATTAAAAAGACTATAATTTTGGAGGATATCCAAACATTATATTCAGATAAATTTTTAAATCCCTTTTTTTTCAAAACAAGTACTGTGGATTTTGTCTTCCACCACTTACATTGAAATCACATTACGGAAGCGATCTTCTAATGGTCAGTGTGAACAGGAGGAATGATTTCACCTGACTGTTGTTTTAAGACAGATTTGTGAACCGGTCCTTTAAATCAATGCTCAAATAGAGAGAGGTAATATGGCTTTTTCCTTGCACAGAAGCTGTGTTTGAAGGTGCTGTCAACTCATGTTGTGCAGGCCACTAACGCTGAGACAAATTGGAAGGACACTATGTGCCACTATGTGTCTTATATAAGTCACAGTGTTTGGTCTAATTGTACATTGGCTACACTAGGAACGGCTTTCAGGAGAAGGTGCGATCCTGAATGTGGGTGGGACGTGGGATGAGACATGGAGGTCTTCTGCATGTGAAATAAACCATGTCAGGGCTGGGGTGGGCTGGCCTTACTCACTACTCAGTCCTCTCTCCATGACACGGGTCAAGGCCAATTCCACCATGATGCACATCATCTGCTCCCAAGTGAACACACACTCACCGAAAGCTGGTCCATGGAAGGTCATCTGCAAGTCCAAGCTGTGAGCGCAGCTCGGGGCATAAGTTATGCGTCTGGAATCACACAATTTCTTGGCTTTGGTGTAGAGATTGGGGGAGGCAGACAGCTCACCAAGCAGGCATTAGTAGCCTCCACGGGGGGCCGTGGGACAGATAAGGTTGCTTGTGTGTTTGTGTGTCTGTGTGATGTATTCACACTGTTCTTGGCCCCAGGGCAAATGGTGGAGGCAGCCAGCTCACCAATCAGACTCAATCTTCATGGAGGCTGTGGGAGTAGTGTGTGTGTGTGTGTGTGTGTGTGTGTGTGTGTGTAGTGATCAACCTGCTGAATGTGGGAGGTTCTTGGTGCCCCTTCCACAATATTTATCAAGTATCCAGATTGACACCGAGGACACATTCAGTGTGTTCGTGCATACCTGTGTGCGTGTTTTGAATCACTTCTGATTAGAGATTTATGTGCATTACATAACCACCGTGTGATGCTTCAGTGAAAAGAAACATGCATATGTATGTATCAACATACACAGGCATACACATCTCCACTCCCAGATCCCCTCCCTTATATCCTCTCACTAGCCTGCTGTGTCAAAGTGAATCACGGGCACGCTGGCATTTGAACTGGTGTAAACACAGCCTGTTCAAAGGAGCTGTCTTGATCCTATAAAAATAAACGCATTGATGACTCCGTCCATAACCCCAACTCACACACACAAACACATTCACACACAGAGCTGAGTGTGTGTTTCTGCCCACGGTACATCAAGGTTGAGAGGAGAGAGAACTCCAGAAGCTGGCCTCGGAGACTCGGTCGAGTGTCAGGAGTGTTTTGACACATTGATCACTCCCTCTTTGAATGAACTTTCTCAAAGTTTCTCTAAATGTCCTCATCTTAAAGTTTTTTTCCTCTCCTTCTCAGATAGCCTCGGTTATCTCGGGAAGGCATTTTCATTTAATACAAATACTAGACAAATAAATGTGAAACACAGCTTTTATTTCAGTCGAATAGCTACATGATAAAACATCCTGAGCAACAGTTGGTCGAGTAATCGAAATCTGAATGTAGGCTAGTTATCCACATTCTTCATATCCAAGCTATTAAATGCTCGGTAAGTTTGTGTAAAAGTGCATGAATCAGACAAAACGTGGGTGTCATTTGGGACAGTAAAGGTCTGAGAAGACTTTGTTAATGAGATAATGAATCATTTGATATTTAGTTGCAGTGTCAGAGGAGAATCTTTTGTTTGTAAAGTTCATATTTGTAATCAATTAAAAATATACGCCCCGCTAGATTTTTAAAAGGTCTTAAAATCTTGGTGTTTTATTTCAGCTATGATCGTTTCTAGTGTGTGAGTAGTCAACGCAGGGTCATATTTCAGTGTTGGAGGGCTTTATTGGCGTTCTCCTTTTAGTCTGGTTTAGGCAAAAAATTGAAATCTGAAACCCCATTTATCTTCAGTTTTAAAAACACGTAAGAGAAAGCTAAACTGTGAGATGGCAATATGTGTACTGAATGATCAGAAGTAGACACTGAGAAGGGGAGAAAAAGTGAGAAAAGTTGTGTAATAACGGACTTTGTGGCCAAAAGTATGTGGACACAACCATCACATTCATATGTGGTAAGTCAGTTTCACAATCAAATCACACGTCGCACATTTGCTTCAAATGGCTTTATAGTCTGTACAACATACAGCACCCTCTGTCATTAGACTCTTTATATTAGACAAGGAAAAACTCAACAATGAAACCCTTTAATAGAGAGAAGACTTGACTTATTTGCAGCCATAAGCTTCTACTGTTCTGGGAGAGTTTTCCACCAGATTTTGGTGCCTGGCTGCGGGGACTTGCTCTCATTCAGCCACAAGAGCGTTAATGAGGTCAGGATGAAGATAATGATGTTGGGTGATGAGGTTGAGACCAGTCAAATTATTCCACAAAAAGCGCAGAAAATCATCTCTTTATGGACCTCACTTCATGCACTGGGGGCATTGTCATGTTGAACAAGAAAAGGACTTAAACAAATAGTTGTCTGAATATTATTGTGTGCTGTAGAATTGGTAACCCTCAGCATACACGCCCATAAATAACATAATCACAGGTACTAGTAACAATAATCTGCACAAAAAGACAAAAAAACACCTTCGTACATTCCAAATTCTTCTTTTATTCAACATGGACAAGAGTATATAGCATTAAGATTTACTTTAACTGGATCTACTGTGGGAGAATGTGGTTGTACTGGGCAGCTTCCAGGTATAGATGTGCATAACTATGTGAGTATATGGATGTTCTTTCAAAAGAAAGCATTTCTCTGAATTAAAGGTAGATAAATGTTGTGGCCCAGACTATGAAAAGACTGAAGTGCAAGTCAAAGTACACAAAAAATACAAAAATCCATACAAATATGTGGGAAGGGGTGTCCACATACTTTTGTCCATGTAATGTAATTCATGTTTTTTGCTTTACCAGTCACTGTTCATCAGTCTTGGGAAGTTTGTTACCCTCAATTTTGGGTGGCAATCCAAAAAAACCTAAGCATCATAAGCACAGTGAATGAACCGCAGCCTTTTGAGTCATTCTTTCACTTTAGAGATAATTTGCTTTCCTACCAGCCACCTGCAGCAGAAGGAAAACAGCACATTAACTCTGACAATTTGAGGCCGCTACAATTTTTTTCCTGTTGCTCCAATCAAACAGACACAAGTTAGTTTGCATATTTTTGAGTGAGCCTGTCAAATCTGTGTGTCATACAGACATCCTCAGTCCCGGCAACAGATTCAGTCCAGTGAAAAACACATAACACATAACAAATCACCTCATTAACAGACAGGCTTATTTTATCCTCATCTCCTCTCGCCTTCGCTCCTATTTCTGTCATATATTTGTTTATGTAAGTATGTATTTTTAAATCTCTGAGATACTGGAGTTGTGATCACCGATGACGCAGATGCAAGGGAAGAACTGTCACCATGCACACACACATACACACACACACACACACACATATATATGCACACACACACACATTTGATGTGACAGACTTTGTGGAGTTGCAACAAGTTTCTCTGGGTGCACTGTGTTGTCACACAGCAGGTGTACAGAGAACTGGAGACAGTTGTCCCTGTTATTTCAGGTTTAAAACCCTGCCAGAGCTTTTTTTTCTTCTCCCAGACGATCCTGCCTCATGTGAAACCTCTCCACCACTTCCAGCGACAACATGGCAACTCCTACCCAGACTGCCAAGAGTCTCACTGGAGACGACAGACTGTCCTCTGAGGCTGCTGTGAATCTGGCAGGTTTGGACTCTGCCCATCAAATCAAAGCTTTTCCTCGACAAGGAGTCAGTCCAGCTACAAGTTAAAGCCTTTAATCAGTTGTCTTTTGTTTGGATAAAATACAATTCTTCACTTTATCTGTCCAGCTGTAGAGCTCCAGTTAGATACTGTCTTCCCACAGGGATTGTTTCCTAACTGTCACTCTGTTGTCAAGGTGAAATAAACCTGATTTATTTGTTCAGTCCCCCAAACCCTATCAGTCTCATTGAGAGTGGTCTTGGTCCCTCGACTGCCAGACATTTGGGAGTACTATTTGATTCAGATTTAATCTTTGAACCACAGATCACAAAAAGGTTGTCCAGTCCTGCTTCCTTCAAATAAGATTCATGTTGTTATTTTCTATAGACTTGACTACTGGTTTTAACAGACAACACATCTCCCCAATCCTGGCTTCTCTTCACTGGCTCCCTGTTCGATTCAGAATTGATTTTACTGATCACTTTTAATGCATGTCTGGTTCTGGCTCTAAGCTACCTAACAGATATATTGACCCCTTGCGAATCAGTTTGCAGATCCTCAGGTGGGGCCCTTCTGGCTGTTCCAAAGTTGAGTCTTAAATCTAAAGGTGACTGTGCTTTTGCCATCAAGGCCCCTCGGCTTTGGAACGACCTGCCTGAGGAGATAAGGCTCACAGAATCAGAGACTTCTTTTAAATCACTTTGTAAAACCCATTTTATAGACTTGCTTTATGTGATGTTGTCTTTTTATTGCTTTTATTCTTTTTATTTGTATTTATTCATATTTACATTTTTGTAATGTTTTTTATTGTTTTTTATTTCTTTTACCGTCTATCCTTCATCATCCTTCTGTCTTCTCTCTACTGTATTTTTGCGTCTTTTGTCTCCTTGTCTTACCTTAACTTTGCTTTAGCTTGGTCTTATTGTTTGGCTTTCTGTTGTCATATCGTCTTCTGAGTATCCTGCTTTTGCTTTCTGTCAAAGCACTTCATAAACTCTATTTTTAAAGCTGTTATATAAATAAGGTTATTATGATTATGATTATGATTATGATTATGATTATGATTATGATTATGATTGTGATGATGATGATGATGATTATTTAGTTTTTTCAGACCTCAGAAAGCTCCCTCCAGAGCCACAAAGGACATCTTGTTATTCTTACAAGACACTCCTAAGTGTCAAGTGTCAGTTCTGTTCCTCCTACAAGTGAACACAAAACATTTTTCTATTTTAAAATGTGGAGGACATAAATTACGAGCATGTCATATAAATTTTAGAACTTGATGAAAAGTAACTTTTTGTTGTAACCCAAAAACACAACTTACAAAAAATTGCAATTTAATTGCTGTAATAAATATTTTTAAAAATCATACTATTGGAATTAGTCTTTCCTCTCTGCTGGCTGTTGCATTAAATGGACGGTTTAGAAAAAGTACTCAGAAAACATGGTTTAGCTTTCAAATATCACTTGTTTATTTATTATAGTTGAATGCTTGTATGTCAGAGTGTAAAACATACAGCATAGTCTTTACAAATCTCAACTTACTAAATAACAATTGCATTTTCTATACCAGCTGTAATTCACAGTTGCCTAAATAGTTGAAAACTGACACATTTTGTGGGCAAAAGTAAAAAAAAAGTAAGCAATACTTTGCTGCGCTAACAGGCTCATATCAAAAGATATATTTCAGAATTTGCATATTTATAGTTACAATACAACAACATTACCACAAGGCAAATCTTGGCACTTTAGAAAAATACACCGTCTACCTGAAACATAAACTTACTGGTAAAAAACTGTAGGTGACATATTTCCCTTTATAATCCTTTATGACATTATTATGGTACATTTCCACTGGAAGTCTGAATCCTTCATGACCCCAAATTCTGCTACTCACATACACACCTGAGACTTCATATGTTGGATGCAACTAAAGCATGAAGTGAGCTCATTACTGTTGGTCAATATTTGGCAGAGAGGTCGCTAACAGGGTCACTGTGAGGCCAGCAGATGGCAGAGCTGTGCTGCCTGCTCTACTTTCCTCACAGAGCGCTGACACTGAACTGCACTGATGAATCTGAATGAACTGACATCATGTTGGTGAGCAAATAGGACCTTTGTTCTAACAGTAAAGCTTCACTGGATTGTCAAAGAACGAGTCGTCTTTTTTCACCTGCAAATCACTGATACTCTTAATTAAAACAACACAGATTGATATTTGTGATTCTGGCTTCTAAATATCTCTAATGCTGTCACTACACTCAGCATCCTACTGTCCTATACTATCATTTTAAGATTAAAAAATTTAGATAGAGGTCCACACTGATATAAACCATGTTTTCAGCTTTGCTCATTAAAGTGCGTTATCACCTGGCACTCTGAAGCTACCACAGCTATGGTGCTGCTGGTAGCTGGTAAAACACATAGCATACAAAAACACAAAGATGCATGTTAAATTATGGGATTAAATAAAAAAAAGCAACATAGGACACATCACAGTTATGGAAACATAAAGAATCAGAGCAGCCAATATGTGTAATTTTACCAAAAATGGCAAATAAAACAACAGATAAAACTTAAACTTGTTAAAGCTCGGTTAAAAATCCCATCAGCACTGCGTGTTTGATACTTTAGAAATCAGCTGAAAGTGTTAAACGGTTTGATTCATGCATCAGATCACTTTAAAAAATCAAATGTGTGTATAAAAATAAAATGATGCATCCTGAAAATTTGACAACAGCTGGAGTTTATGCTCATTGTCAGCCGCAGCAGGCTGCACATCAGGACCCGTATTTATCAAACTTTTAAGCTCTAAAGAACCAACTTAAGAGTAAAAACACTTTTGGCTGAATATGAGCAATAAGATGCATTTATCAAGTGACTTACTCGTACTTACAGCAAAGTGTAAAAGTTTTAAGGACAACTGATCAACTGTAAGTGATCACATGAAAGAATGGACTGACCCTACATCTGGCATATTCTTAATATTAAAAAAATCTGCACTGTTGTGTGTTCTTCTGCAAGAACATATAAATTAAGTTTTTAAAAAGTTCATTTTATTTGTGTGGAATCTTTAAATCTCTGGGTATAACACACATGTGCAATCAATAACTATATAATATATTTATAGTGTGTAAATAGATAAATCAAGTCAAGTCCCTTTTATGTATATAACACATTTAAAAACAACAGGAGGTGACCCAAAGTGCTTTCTAGTCGAGAATAATATCACATGGACTTGGAGGAGGACTTTGTGCCAGAAGTGATTCAGTTTCGGGAATTTGTACCAATGAGGTGAACACACGTCAGTGTGTCAATAAAATCAGACAAAGGAGAGTCCTTTTTTTGCAGTCCATCTGAGAGTGATCGGATATCCTCTTAGAGGTTAGTAATGTTTCATTTTTTGCTTTTAGGCAGTCCTCACAGGATATAATAACATTAAATCAGTTGATCGATGTTCACAAAAACACCGGTAACACTGGTGTATTTTGATTTACATGACATCAGCCGGAGCTTAAATGTTGTCTATGCGTCTAGAGATAAATCATATAATAAGGATTATTTAGTTCCAAGCATAGACAGTGACAATGCTTAAACAGTGATTGCAAATAAATCAATTCCAGATGTATACTTGTTGTTTGTTTGCACCCCTGGTAAATGTTAAACTTTGAAAAAAGAAGAAGTGGTTTAACATTCGCTCAAATGTTCAAATACAAATAATATACTAAAAAAACAACTCTATTCTTACTAATACTGCTTCAGTAATGTATAATTTCATCAATAAGACAGAAAACAGAGGAGCGCTCAGCTCTTTTTCTGTACTGCAGTCATTTACAATCTGCTCTAGAGGTTTGAAGAAGTTTTATAGTTTTTATTCCTAAGTTTTGTGAGTAAGAGTAAAAGAAAATCATTTTTTCTTTTATCCTTCACTTAAGTCCAAAATTTTACATTTGGTAGTTTGATAATTACGGGCCCAGAAGCTAGTCATTTATATGGAAACATTCAAACTGTGAACATGCTCAGAGAAGAGTGTGGCAAATGTACTATGACTGTACCCGAAACAACACTTGACTGTGATGTGAAAGTAACTGGAAAGCGCTTGATGTTTCTCCATAAATGGAGAAACTACATGTGGCAACACAGCCACACAAGCACTATCAATCAGATAAACTGAAGAAGTACCAGTGTCACTGGTGATATTAAGGACATTTTAAGTGTGAATCTCATTTCACAGACTTTAAGAGGAGGCAGCGATGCTCTTGGCTCGCTGTGAGGCAAGACTTCGACAGTGCAGGTAGACATAGAGTGGATTGATGAAGGCCAGCAGGCTGAGCAGTGTCAGAGCAATATTCACCTGCAGATGCATGAGGAGAGAGAGAGAGAGATGGAGAGTTTGTGATTATAGAGATGTAGGTAAAGGAGGTAAAGAGCAAAATGTGGTTAAAAAAAGTTAAAATCACTAACTAGAGCAGAAAGACACTGAGTAGAGTTATGTGTCGGAGACTTGCTGTTGCATCAATCATGTAATGTACTCACATATAAAGGATCTCCATTCAGAGGTCCTTTCACCAGGGCGAAGCACGGATATTGCAGCACTGAAAACACTGCAGACAGAGCCATGACCGCGCCGTAAACCTTCCCAAAGTGACATGATGGGAAACTACACACACACACACACACACACATGCAATGACAACAACGCAAGGGGAAGGAAGTGGTGAAAAAGGACGTGAGCAGATTCACATACTGTACTTTCCAGAATTGTTTTAGTTTAGCTGTAAAAAATACCTTTAAAATAAAACTAGCAAGCATAAATTTTATTTAATTCAAGTCAACTGAATCAGCTGAATTCGCACTTCACTCTTCGTCCTCTCACTTTGAACACACACGTACCCACATGGTAACACTTTACTTTAAGTCCCCTTATGTGGTATTTATAAGCACTAAATAAACATTTAATAAATGGTTTATAACTCACTCTAATGTAGTTATAAGCAGATATAAGGACATTTTAGGTGCTTATTAAGGTATTTTTCAACAATTATGTATTCTCTAATGACAATTTTATATCATCACAACTACATTAAACTTATATTACCATTAATAATCTGTTTATACATCAGCCTCCACTTATGTAAGCCCACAGGGGGAGTTATAGTCAATGACAAATACATTAATAAACACTTACTTCTACTCACAGCAACATTATAGTGTGTTATAAACCATTTATTTAATATTGGTATACTGCTTATAAATGCTAAATACAGGTACTTAAAGTAAAACATTACTGCACACTTTTGCTGTAAATAGAAGAATGATCATTGACATAGGCTGCTTAAATATAATCACCTGATTGTGGGGACTGTATGATGATAAGTTTATTTTTAAAAAGACAAAAAGTAGAGCAGCAAAACCATAACTTTGCATGGGATGCATTTGCTCCACTTGCTCCATTGCTCAGGTGCCTATGTGTGACTGTTTGTGGATGCATGTGAGTGTATGTATGTCTCTATGTGCCGCCCCTCTCGGGTACATACTGTCTGACTTTGGTCTGCGAGTATACTCACGCAACGCTGATGAAGGCTGCGTTGCCACCATAGAGGAAGGAGCGGTTGACCACCTGCAGGATGAAGGTGAGGTACTGCACCGGCAGGTACGGGGTGGCGGCACAAACTGAGAACAGCACGCACTGCAGCGTCGTCAGGAAGAGAGAAAGCACCGAGGCCCGCAGGTCTGCCTCCTGTTCAGTCTCTCCTACACACACACACACACACACATACACACACGTACAAAATGAAAGCACACACCTGTAGAGCAGAGCTAAAGCATCTGTTTTCTGAATGCTTTTACTCCAACTTAACACTGCACCACATTTTATTTACACAACTTCTGCAAGAACAGTTTCAGTTCTTGCAGAAGAGTTTCAGTTCTTGCAGAAATGCAATTAATTGGTATTTATTAGTTATTAATGCTTTATAGATTAGTAATAAACCATCAGTGAGTAAAAATTTGGTGTGTTTACTGTGAGTAATCCTTATTGGCTGATGTATATTCCTCCCCATCTGAAAATGTGATGTCTTGTCATGAGTTTCTCACTTTTAGCCATCAGGTCTGCAATTATAAAAGTTGGTAAATCATTGATAAAGGGGTTTTCCCTTTAATCAGTCACCAAGTCTGGTGTTATAAATATTAATAAGGTCTTAATAAATGTATTTTGGTTCAGATGCTCTGCTTGCATAAGTTAGTCATATGGTCCATTTGGAGGAGCATCCATGAAATGAAAAACTAGCTAGAAACAAGGAGGAGGATAAACAAAAGCCAGGGAGATTTTTTCACAACTTACAAACGGTTTATTATAGATTGAAAACCATTACTAAAGTTACAACTAAAAAACTTTTATAAAGCATGAGCTAAGGGGTACCAACATTTGCATTTCATAAGTTCATCATTATAACATTTTTTAATTTGACCTTTAACCTTAAAGAGGAACATGCTTCTGTACTGCTGTTTTACCAGTTCTATTAGTAATAAGACTTTTGTAACTCATTTTTATTTTGTATTTTGACATGAAAGAGCCCACTGACAAATTATGGTTTATCTGCACACAAGCGTGTGCTCTGGTTCAGTCTTTATTAGTGTGGTACCTGCAGCGCGAGGTTTGCCCTTGTGTCTGTCCATGATGAGGCCGTTCCACGGAGCACACAGCACGCCACACAGCTGAGTGATAGCAAAAGCATTGGTGTACTGGCTCACTGCAGAGACACACAGGCAAAGATGATTTATTTTTATAGAGGCATTTATACAAAGAGACAGTGTTAGAAACATGTTATGTATACAAATACAAATTTAAACACCATCTTTTCAAATTATTTTCCACTTTACTATGTTAGTTCTCAAGTCAGTAGAATCTATTTTTATAAAATTATGACACAAAAATCAACAACCGTGCACAAACAGGCACATTAGTGTGCAGTTCAGTCTTCCAATGCAATATCAATATTAAAGTTGTGCTGAAGGCTAAATGTTGGTAAATATTCAGGGAACTCGCCTTGCTGAGGGAGAATGATAAAAATTTTATGAAATAAGGAAGGTTTGCACATAGTTCCACTGTTGTTTAGACAGTGATGTGATGTTAATGTTGGTGTGTGTTTACCCAGTGAGGGCTCTCCCTCTGTCAGCCGCTGCAGCATGGGGTTGAGGGTGCCGATGAACAGGTAATGTCTGAGCTGCATCACCGACAACCAGGACAGATGCACCAAGAATAACCTGGACAGCAAACACTCACGGAAACTCTTAACTGAGAGAGACGAGGGGGAAACACAGATATGAAAAGAGCAAAAAAGGACAAAGGGGCAGCAAGAAGTGGAAGAAAAAGGGAGAGTGGAGAGACAAGATATAAAATAAACTTATTTCAGTGATATTGTGTTTATATCTGTACCATGTTAAACTGCACACATTTGCACAAACCTTCTTTTACAGGGGCGCCCTTGTCGAGTGGCATTTCCTCTGTCTCTCTATCTGCGTTGCCATTCGCCACTGTCTGCTCTGAACTCTTTGATTTACCACAGGTTATCCTGACAAAGGTCAAAGGTCACAATAGGGTCAATCACAGACTGTGGGCATAGTGGAAGTTCTTTAATAATTATTTAGTTTATAATTGAGATTTTAGAGTCCAAACACACTATAATCAACAGGACATGAAAGATATTTTCAAAGAGTGTCGGGATCATCAAGAAAAATGACTTTTACATGTTGGTTTGCCTCTAAGTGATTCAAGTGAATTAATTTATCATGAACACTTTTTTCCACAACATTTTAAACACACTGATTTATGTAGACGAGGAAAACTTGGTGCTTCCATTTTTATGGATTTTCACTGAGAAATATTTTTTTATAGGAGCACATTGGTTTAAACCGATTTCATCTGCACAAAACTTGTTTTTTTGCTGCACACAGTTACACTGACTACACTTGTCTGTTCTGTAAACTGTACTGTTCACCAGTATGTTTACAGTAAACAGGTTATCCAGCAAAGAGCCCGGATCATAAACTCTTCTGAGACAGAGTCCCTCTAAGTTAGAAAAAACAAGAAATTATTTGACTACACTGAAAATTATATTTTTAAAATCGTATTTTTGCTTGGATATTTGTATTATTGATGGTATTATTTACTTTTCACTGATCTTTTCATATAAGAAAACATTAAAAAAATATGTATTCAATAGTAAAAAGGAGATAATGAGTCCTATTTTTGCTTGATGCATCCTTCAAGAATGTATGTGAGATGTCTGTGTGCCTGGTTTGGGATTCGTACCCGTATGTGTAACCTTCAGGCAGCGGGTAGGGGATGATCCCTCTGGGCAGCAGGAAGAAAGTCCTGAGCAGGTGAATGATGCTGCAGGCAGACAGAAACAGGAAAGAGGCGCAGAGAGAGACGCCAGACTCATATAACAACTGCAGGAGGAGACATGAAGAAGAAGGTGGAGATCATCATCAGTACATGAGGTGGTACTTAAATATAAATGACAGCAGTGAATGAAACCTTCACTCTGTTTCTCACCTTGATGACCAGGAAGAGTGCTGAGGAAGAGTCAAAGGCCCCATTGTAGAGAGTGATGATGGTGGAGCGATGAGTGCCGAACAGATTCCCCACCTGCGGGAGGAAAATAGAAATTGATTACAAGTGATGAATGTTGCATCTATGTGTCTGTTTTCTGTCATTCAATAATAATATTAATAAAATGTATTTATGTAGACTGTTTTTTTCCAGTGTGTTTTTAAGCAGAGTAAAGTATCAAGAGTGCTGAGTTGAACTTCCTGGTTGGATATCAGGTTGTGGTTTGGAGCCACAGCTAAACCACTCAAACATAGCAAACATCCCCAACAGGGTTTTGTGTTTTCTCTCCATAAGATCATGAGCTCGGTGTGAGAAAAGCCCTGCAGTCAAGGGAAGTTCCCACATCGCAGTGACACTCTGTCTTTTGTCTGTGTTCCAGTTTAGTGATGACTTGAGGGCAGACCTCAATATTTTTATCTGGCAAACACTAAGATCATAAAGTCAAAGCTCCGTGGCTTCCAAAAAAGTTGTAACAACTGTGTTTGTCGGAGAACTTTCCTTTTCCTGATACTCACTCACTGAGCATGTACGCAGGCATCGAGTACTAGCCCATACAAACATTCAGGATATGACCTAATTAAAACTAATGTGACAGAAGCCTATGGGTGTTCTTTGCACAGCTGGAAATTATACAATATTTAACAATCATACAGTCAAACTTCGTAACTGCTTTGCAGGCATTTCCTAATTGCAACATCAGCATTCTAGTCATACTGAGTTGAGACATAAAATTACCCAATAAACTGGTTGTATTACATAAGTCATCTTAAAGCTAAAAATACAGAATATTTTTCCGGTTCAAGCATCTCCAATTTGAGGATTTGCTGCCTTCTCTTTTACATGCACACCACTATCCTGGTTATAATCAGGTTTTTGGAATATCCCATTTGTGTGATGCACATGTAGATGTCGTTTACTGGTTTTAGAAACCTGGATACGCTATACGGATTACTCCAGTAGAAACCAGGACACTGTGGCATTTAAACACCTGATCCACGTTTCTGAACATTCTCTGTTGGTAGAAAAATGAGCGGCTGAAATGTTGAGAAATGAAGACACAACTGGACACAGATGATCAAAAACCTGGATACTGTCCACTGATGTAAAGAGGAAAGTGAATAACCAGATTTCATGTCTGTCATATCCTGAATAAGAACAAAACCAGGATGTCACTCAAGTGCACGTAAACACACTCATTATACATTGAATATTTGGGGGTTTCGGACTGTTGCTTGGCCAAAACAAATTGAAAAACAATTTGAATATAATTTTTTGGCCTTTGGGAAACTGTGATGCAGATTTCCCACAATAGAAAATAACGCGCAGATTAACTGATCATGAAAACAATCACCTCAGTCTGAATAACCACCTCCGTACCTGCATGTTTGTGATCAGGAACAAGATGCCTCCCACGGCCAGGACGGAGAGAGCTGGATAGAGCAGGACGGACAGAGCTGATGGAAAAAATGAGAAAAATGAGAAAAATGAGGATGCACACCTGGTAGCTGTAACATCTCAGTCCTTACATGCCAATATTTCTTTAGACATGAAGGACCTGAAAGAGCACAAAACAAGCAAAGAGAGAAAACATTTTCACCTGGGGATGAGAAGGCCACCATCAAGGTACCCATGGTGTAAAGAAATCTGGTGGAAAAAAAGAAATTTCATCAATCATAATGACTTTTTTTGGTACATTGAGGCCTTCACAGTACCAAACATAAAGCTGATAGTGATGATGCTGGCTTTAAAGGACTAGATTTTTAAAAAGAACAATTAGTTTAAGGTAGGAAAATAGGCCTTAAGATGAATAACAATCAACAAATTGTCACCATTTCATAAAAAAGGTGACATTTGATAAAATGATATCATAGTAAACATACATTCACATGCAGGCTCTGTGTTTCTGTCATGTTTGGAGAACTTTTGCCCGACTTTAATAACCTTCTCTCGGCTCCATCTCATCTCATCTGATCCTCTTGTCCAACTATTTGAATTCCTTTGCCCTTTATTTTCCCTCCACCCTCTTTTAGTGGAAACATATGGATGTCCTCAGTGCCAGTTTGTTATTGAAGATTTAGATATATCTGGAGCAAAACACTGGGCAATTATGTGTGTGAGCGTCTGTGTGTTTATGTTATGTGATAGATGTGAATTCTGAGGCGGTAGGAAGGCGTTACTTAAAAGCCAAATTTCCTTCTGCTGTTTCTTCACCCTCTGTTGATTAATGCTCCTGACCCCTCTATTTCTTAACTGTTCTCTCTTTTCCTCTTTTCAGTTTTAATTTTTGTAAGGATCTGATATTTCAATGCCCTTAACTGCTTTTTTTTCTTTACTGCTCCCTTTTCTCATAAAACATTTCTCTACATTCTGCTTTGCTTACAGTGTCAGACGGCTTTGGCATGTACAGTATGTACGCTGCATCTCCATTTGTGTGACTGCAGTCTGGAAACTTCAGCTACTTTACGAAACATCCTTTCTTAAGAGGGCTGCTTTGACCTCTTTCCCTCTTGTTTTTTACTGTCCTACAGTTCGTGTCCCTTTTGATTCACAAGAGCATGAACAGCATATTTATCCACACACACATACTACCATTTCACATAAACACAAAATAAAACTATACAATTTCCTTGGCTCTCTGTATGTGCAGAGTAAACAGCCGTTGTTGTAAGAAAACAGATTTGGGAAACCCTCAGAGGGAAATACCAGAGACAGACTGAAAAACATTGCCTGCCTCTTTGCAAAGTAGCGTTAGCTTAGCCACCACAGGCAGTCGAGAGTCACAGCCATGCAGGGAAGGAGTGAAGAGGACAGAAGCCCGTCTGTCTTTACTGAGAATGTGTTTGGTTTGGTAGAACAGCAGGCTGCTGCAGCCTGTGACTCTTTGTTGTTTTATTGCTGCAGCATCAAAAAATTAAAGTACTGGCTGAGAAACCTGAATGATCAAAGTGTTGCCAGCACAAATAATTCAAACAGGGGTTGCTATGTTTTCTTTTCTTGCTTTTTTCTATTAATTTGTTCTAAATCTTATTAATGCATAAAGTACTTTGAGGTAATCTGTGTATTATTCGTGTTATATGTCAGTAGTTGGTGTGTAAAAACAAGACACTACCAGTTCCAGGTTGGAAGTGAACTTCACTGATGTAAAATGTCAATGTTTGTGATTTTCTTCCTAACAGGCTGGTGGGCTTACTGGGTAACTCTGTTTTTGACAAGAAATGACATTGGAGTTTATCTAAATTCTGTGACAATTTTACTTAAATTAAGGTGTTTTTAAGGTGGACTCACATTCCATAGAGCCGAGCCACTGTGGTGCCAAACCGGTCAAAGAGGAAACCATTCTGCAGCGTGAGGAAATTATTCATGAAGGAGGCGATGGTGAAGATGAGAGAGAACTGTTCATCCTGTCCGCTGCAATCTATCAGAAAGAAACAGATGTGGTCAAAGAGACGACAGTTGAGTTGAGTTGAACTGTGTTTTGCAGCACATCCTTTGTTGATCATTTCTACAGATATTCAGAGTTCAAAGTACTAGAGGTGAGGACACTTAACTGACCTAAGACCGTGTTGTTGACTTGTGTCGTGTTGACTTGTGTGGTGTTGACGCACAGAGAGTGGAAGTATCCCTCCGACTTGAGGACAAAAACAAGAGAAGCCCATCCAAACACGGCCCCGGAGAAACACAGGCTCTCCACCAGACCTGTAGCGAAGGTGAGGCTGCGCTGCACCAGAAAGCGCTTCTCACAATCTGGCATTGTCCCCCAGCACTCTCACACACACACACACACAAACACACACACACACAAGCAGAAAGTCCACAGACAGATCCACAGGCAAACAGCTGGCTTTCCTCACGTTACCTGCCAAAAATACGAGAACACAAAAAGGACATTTCATCATATTTTCTCAGATATTTGGAGAAAAAAAAGTGCTGACATTACCCCATTCTGCACCCCTACAGCAACGATATGACATAAATGTCCTGCATGACATGTTCAAAAACATTTGGATAGAAAATCTTGCACAAGTTGCACAAGCAAAACAATCGCTCACATCTGGAAACAAACTGTGTTGCTTGAATCCCCATGCCACTAGGTCAATTCTCTTCCAAAAAGAGATTGCATAAACACTGACGCAGAATGATATAAATCCTTCTTGTGATACTGGTAAGTCATAGTCATAAAACTGTCTTAACTCCCACTTTTACAACAGAAAGACATTTAAATATGCAAATATAGATTGCAAACAAAGTACCTTTCTCTTGAATCCACAAAGAGGAGATATCCTGGAAGACAAAAACACTTTTGTTAAGTTGCAGTTTTCTCCGGTTTTAAAAAAGAATGTGACTCAGACTTTCTCTGTAGTACTCTTCAGCCTCTGTGGGTCTCCCCAGAAACCAGACCTCTATGTTCTTGCCCCACTCTCTTCCTTTATGTACTCAGCTCCTTCCTCTTCCTCACCAGTTCCCTCCCTCTCCTCCCCTCCCCTTTGTCATATTCTCTCTCTCAGTCACTCTCTCTACTGCCCTGAAGAGAAAACTCCTCTCCTCAGTTGCAGAAAATAACCAGTCCTGCATTCCCAGGAAGCCAAACATCTGCACCAGTGAAGAAGTTAGACATTCTCCAAATGTAGATGCTGCCAGTGCAAAACTGGTTCAGCCAAAAGTTCATGTGACTCGCACAAGAAGACAACATGGTGAGTGCTGTGTGGAAACTGGCCCTCTGTGTCATAACTGGGTGCATATGAACAAAGCATCCTTGATAGACCTTATCAATCTTCAACAGGTTGAGTGAGAAATGATGCTTCAGTAACACATGACTTGTTGCCACGATGCTGCAGGCTTCCCCCAAAGGAAAACCTCACGACTTTTCTGTATCTCTCGAGAAGTAAATCATACATTTTACAAATGGAAGACACAAAGGGGAAAGTTTAAAAGGAGATACAGTACAGAAGTTAAACCTCATCTGAACCTTTCAGTTGTGTTGGAAGTTATCAGATTTGGAAATTACCAAACCATATGAGTTCAGTCGATATTCAACCTGAGAGTGAACACACCTGATGGTATATTTTATTGGATTACAGCATCTGTCCAATTATTCTGATGGTATATGTTTTTGTTTGTGGAACCATGAGACAATCATAGTCAGAATTTGTCCAGCTGCTTATGATATTATAATGCAGGGACACCTTTTATATTCAGTGAAATTTGACTTTTTTTTAGGTGGTCTGCATGATTCATGCATGTGAGCTGTAATGAAACTCCTGCCAATGTCACTTGAGCTGTTTGATGACACTTTGTATGTCAAAGTCAACATACCAGTCATTGTTAGAAGCACATTGTGTGCGAAAAAGGTGGTTAAATGTCCTCTGTGACTCCGGAGGAGCGGCATCACTTGAATCATCTTGGCATGAGTTTGTCGACTATATATGTAGACAAAAAGCCTGCATTGCAAACACGGAGGGAAAAACAGGTTTATAAGTCAATATAAGTCAAATTGCATTATGGGGAGGGCAGGATCAAGGGATTTTGGAGTTTGGCCCACTTCAGAGAGTAAAAGTCTGAATATCTGATGCATCAATTCCGACCAAGTCCCCTACTTCATGGAAGTGCAAAGCTAAATTGTTGGATGCTAAATTACCCATTTAATAAACTGTAAATGAAATACCAACTTAGTTCATTTCTTAGTTTTTTGTGATTACAGTGGAAGTGTCATTTCAAATATTCATGAAATATTCAAATATCTTCATGAAATGTATTTGATTACATCTGTATGTATAAACTGAGGGTGTGTTCTTAAGGAGAGACAAGACAAAAAGAGAGAAGAGTGAGGAGAATCAGATCAGAGTCGAGGTTCAGCAAGTGCTATTTGATTTGATTTTATGATTTCTATTTGTTTACATATGCACATGCAAAAGATACAAATTAATATATACTGTACGTAAACAACAGAAAATGTGATGGAGAGGTACAAAAAACCCTCTGAGGGACTTGATCAGGACACTTTCCAGTGCGTACCTTACTCTGTTAGAATGGAGAAAAAAAGCAGATATCCATATAATCACAAAGTAAGTACACAAAGTAATGAAAATACAATTTGAATGACTAATTATTATTGGGCAGTTTACAAGGATAATCCATAAGGATAACAATGTGGTAAAAACAAACCTTTAACGGCTTTCTTAAATTGTGCAGGTGCTTAGTTCAAAATATGAGATGGCAGAACATCAATTAAACCAAACTGTAATTGAGATGTTCGGCAGACAGGAGGCCTGAGTTTATAGTCATTGGAGTAAAATAATTGTGAAATTGATGATTGTAGGAATACAGTTCATGAAATATGGGGGAAGGGTCCCATTCAAAGAACTGCATACAAATAAAGTGATCTGTAGTTGGTTGATTTGACGAACACTGAGGATGTCTGACTGGAAGAACAATAGTTGAGATGAATGAGTCTGATGTTTCTGAAGATGAAACATAGGGACAAAGTTAGAGGGATGAGTACTCCCCCAGACTGAGTTACAGTAATACATATATATATATATATATATATATATATATATATATATATATATATATATATATATATATATATATATATATATATATATATGATAGTGGTATATCATATATATATATATATGATAGTGGTGATAGTGGCAAAGCATTTACAGTGCATGAGGTCTTGTGAGTCGTGCTATAATTAAAGTAAAGACTTCCAGCAGTGACCAACAGTGACCTTCCCCTTCGACCGGGAGCAACCTGCTGGATTACACTGACAGAAAAGAGATGTTTGAACATTATGCTAAGTATCTGGTTCTAATGATGAAGATTATGTATCAGCATGTGCTCTGATTGCTCATCTGCCATCGCAACTGTCACATAGCAACAAACCTCTATATGCAAATTGATGCATTATTTTGTTCTGACTTGATCCCCTTTGTAGTAATGTCACTGCAGCCAATTTGTATCCCTCTTCACCAATGAAATAAGCCAAAGAAACATACAAACAAAAAAAACTGAAATCAGCCATTGTCTTATCCTCCTTTACAGACTGGTCATCATTTTCTGGCTGAATACCAAAGAGAACATGTTTTCATAATACTGAGAGATAATTTGGTACAGTTAAATCAATCACTTATCTTAATGAATTCTTGATTTAATACTTTAGCTATTACATTGGGGTCTTTATGTGAATAAAAAACAGTTGTGTCATCAGCAAATGATACTTACGACAGTTTGTTAGAAACATTACATAAATCATACTTTTAACCACTAAGCTTGCTGTCAGCATCTTTACTTTAACCCACACATGAGTTACCACCATGATCAATAACCAACATCATGACAGTGACTTCAGAGGACCAACATCAGCAGAACAAATCATTAACAACACAAAATCAATCACGGAGTGTCAGACATGTTATCAAGCTCCAGTCCATTCTCCAAATCCCTGAATTATCCAACTCTGCCATCTAGACAACATTAAGACTCCAGAGAATATAATCCATTATTGTAACTTTTTGGAAGATAAGACAATGGCTGATTTCATTTTTTTTTTCTTTTGTTTGTTTGTTTCTTTGGCTTATTTCATTGGTGAAGTGGGATACAAATTGGCTGCAGTGACATTACTACAAAGGGGATCAAGTCAGAACAAAATAATGCATCAATTTGCATATAGAGGTTTGTTGCTATGTGACAGTTGCGATGGCAGATGAGCAATCAGAGCACATGCTGATACATAATCTTCATCATTAGAACCAGATACTTAGCATAATGTTCAAACATCTCTTTTCTGTCAGTGTAATCCAGCAGGTTGCTCCCGGTCGAAGGGGAAGGTCACTGTTGGTCACTGCTGGAAGTCTTTACTTTAATTATAGCACGACTCACAAGACCTCATGTACTGTAAACGCTTTGCCACTATCACCACCTGATCACAAGACACAGCTCTCTTAACACACACAGTAGCACGCAAAGAAGCTGGGACGCACTTCCTAAAAGCAACGGCTGAGTCTTTACCCAAAACATCACTCACCCAGCTTACTGCTGTGTGTGTGAGTGTGTGTGTGTGTGTGTGTGTGTGTGTGTGTGTAAACAAAGCCTAGAGATACTAACTACAAAGAAGGTAAACAAAGGTCTTAAGGCTACATGATTTCTCTCTATTTACAATACAGACTCACTATAGTTTAAAGGACAATGCTGGCATTATTTCATCTCCTCACTAATGCCAACAAATCCCGAGAAGACCAAAATTAAGAATGGATTTATCCTAATTGCATGTATTGTGTGTGCAGCCACAGCATGATAAAGCTTATACTGTACTCCTCTGTGCCACTAACCTCCATTAATGTCATAAAACATATATACATACATGTTTTTTTGCGTGTTTTAATTGCATCTGTTAAATTTTGTTTCCACATTGCAAACCAATTTCTTTATTTTTAAAAAGTTAATCTAGCAAGCAAGTAAGTGAGTAAAAATGTTTTTGTCAAGTGCTTTTTCCAAGATCAAGAATGACTTGAATGAACAAGATTGTGATATGGTCAAAGAGGCGAGAACAGGAAAAGAAGTGGACCTTCAGCGGAAATTGTTTTGTACAGTTTATTATTCTTAGCTCCTTTTATTTTCTCTGAATACTCCGGCTCACAGTACGATGAGTCCAACAAATCAGCTGCGTATTCAAACTTGTCAGAATGACCAGAGTCTGGCACAGACACTGTAAATTTATCAATGATTGTAAGTCCAAAGTATCTTATGATGAGTGGCAAAAGAAAATAGGAGAGTAATGTAAACACGTGCTCTGGTCAAAGGGCTGTTAGAGGGTTACGACTTGGTTTTTAGGGTAAAGCTTAGAGTTTAACTTGCAAGAGGGCCCCAGGTCAATAATGAGCTGTTGGGCCCCTGTTAACCAAATGTTCCTCCACATCTCTGTGCAGTGTGAACAGTATTCCTCTGATGGAATAACACACAGCTCCAGGTTTGGTAATATGCACTAATAAAGCACAATATCGCCTGAAGTAATTAAGGTATAAAAGCTTGATTTTCACACAAGAAAGCTCTTAAAGAAAGGGGGCCTCAAGATCAGCAGGACCCACCTTATCATGTCAGCATAAAGTTACTGTTGATCACATAAACACAAACTAGTTTGTACACAGTGACCCTGGTTTCGTAATCCAGCCTTGGGTTTAGGTTACGATTAGGGTAGCCATGTAGTTGTGATGGTAAGGGTTAGTGTATGCATCTGCGGTCGAACACACACTCTGAAATCGTGCCAACGTTAGCAACTTCTGAGACAGATGTTGTCACCATGTTTCCACCACTTCTTCTTTCTAAAGTATATGAGAAAAGTAAAAATAAAATGCCCCACATGATTCATAGAATAACCAGTTGACACAATCCCAAAAATCGATAAATGTGATATCATATCCTGCTCTGTCTCGAGTTTCTCAATGACAATGTAGTACATTGCACTGTATAATAACACTGTACATTTCATATGCTATGTGGGCTTCTTCATGTCCCCCTCATGGACAAATAACATTTTTTGATCGAACAGAATTGTATAAACTTATAAAATGCATTGAACTGAATGAGACTGGACTCAGTTTGATTGAATTACCCACGTTGAATCTATACCTCCACTAGCAGAGTATGAAGAAATCAATGTCTCTCCGCCCTCCGATGGGGTTAAACACACATCTGAAATGACGACCTGGTTAATGTTTAAAAGTTCAAGAGCAACGCATTTCAACCCTAGAAAAATACTAAACCCCTGTCAATTAAAGTCGATTCATTGACGATAGTCACATACAGTGTGTGCATCATGCATAGCATAGCAGGGGGGTGACACATTTTCTGTTTCTGAGGGAGAATTAACTTAACTAAAGACCATGCAACAAACAGTGACTGAATGTTGGAATGATCTTGATTCGTCAAACTGGTAAAAAAACCTCTCGGAAAAATGCAAGAAGTGAAACTGGCAACAGTCCAGGCCTGGCAGAATATCACCATAGAGGAAACGAGTGTCTGCTGATGACTATGAGTCATACAGCAGTGGATTTGCATCCAGTAATTTAACTTTATTTTAATTTGTGTAATGGAAAATGAGCTCCTTATCTGGTAATACTTAGGTATATACGTGAAGTGGACGATTTCCATTTGAAAGATGATTGTGCACTCTCATATCTGTTGATGTTCTGTACCTTAATGTGGTGAGCCGAACATTTAATTTTGTTCTTTGATGTTTGCTGGCGAGTATCAGCAGGGTGCTGCAAAAAGGTAATGAGTCGGGATGCAGCCGCAGTGTGTGTAACAGACAGATCACAGAGTGTTTAGAGTGCTCCGTGACAGGCGTGGCTACCACTATTAGTACAACTGTTTGTCTGTGTTCGGGGCTCTTTGTCTAACATAGACACTGAGTCTGTGTGCATACGTGTGTGATCCCAGAATAAACTCTGAAAGACAATCTCTCTCTTTGTGAAATCCACTTTTTTGTTCAATACATTTCCCCTATGTAGGAATGTGTCCACTCAAATAGTATTATGTCTCTAAGGGGAATTATGGATTATTACTGTGCAAAATCAAATATTAAATTATTCATCCAGCGACATAACTTATATTGGAGTATGTATAATAATAGGGAAATAGTCCTCCTTGTTGGCCACACAAAAGTCAATTAGAATTATTATTGATATTAATCTTAATTATGATTTTGCAAGGGTATAGGTATTTTAAGGTTAAGGGACAAGCACAAGATTTGTTACATTTGTTACTGATACTACAGCTTCCAGTACTAAATACTACAGTACAACATTTTACAAACACCACGCCAATTTCTCAAACTTTTCTGACCTGTGACCTTCTTTTGGGTTCCTGCAATGATGTAAAGACATGATTATCATGCTCATTCTGTTTTGGGGAGGAAGCTCCAAAAGGATTATATAGACATTATTACATATTTCAAATGGATTATTTTTATTCCAAATACAGTATACAGATCAGGTGAACTTGTGTGGCATCCAAACTAGGACTGCAACTAACATTTATTTCCATTATCAATTATTTTCTCGATTAAACGTTTGGTCTATAAAATGTCAGAAAACAGTATAAAATGTTGATCACTGTTTCCTAAAGCCCACGGTAAAATCCTCAAATGTCTTGTTTCATCCCAGCCAACAGTCATCAATCCAAAGATATTCAGTTTACTATCAAAGAAGACTAAAGAAACCAAAAAATATTAATTTGTATTATACTGTATTCACTTTAAAGGGTGGAACCAGATCATTTTGGCCTTTTTTACTTAAAAAATGACTAAAAACTAATAATTTATTATCAAAATAGTTGAAGATTCATTTTCTGTTGATCAATAAATTGACTAATCATTGCTGCTCTAATCCAAACGTCAAGGATGAGCACCTTCAAACTGCACACAGCCCTTTATGGCACCCAGATGCAAATCTTTGCTTTGTAGGGAAGCCATACAGCATGCTTTTTTATAATGTATTTATTACCAGGATGTGGTTTAACATTGCTGAACAGCCCAGTCATTCTCTCTTTCTAAGCACACAAGCTCATACATAATAGTAAGACTACACACAATTAAGATACAGTTTATATAAGGACTGGCCAAGCTCCAGTCCATGCTACATGATCTTTAAGTTCAGCACAGCAAACATTGACAGCAGATGCATGACTTAGATATGCTTAAAAGTGTCTGAATGACACAGATAAAATCAATGTATTAAAACTCAGGACTACAACTCCCTTCCGCTGACTTCACGCTGCAAAAAACACTGTCATTAAGTGTCTGCTCAACCCTGTGCTCAGCGCTGACTGCTGGTCTGTGGTTGCTGCCCACACTGAGATGCATTTATTAGCCGTGTAGAAAATAAGCTGTGACTTAAGTGTCGCGCAGAGGATAAGGATTTCTCCCGGAAAAGAGAGCTTCTGATCTATTTCAATGTATAGCTGTGTGATGTCTGGTGCCTTTTCATGGCAGGATGTAAACTTACGTGATGTTATGGCCTCCTACCGTGATCCTATTGTCCATACCATCCACATATTGTCTGAACCATAGGATGTGATGACCCACATGCTGCGGCCGCTGTTGACAGGCTGGGCGGGGTGGACAGCTTTTTTCTTTTTTTCGTTTTCTGATAAACTACATTAGTCTGTACTGCTGCTCTGCACCCATCTCTGGTCTTCCTCCAGGTCCAAATGCCCTCCTGCACAGTCTCTGAAAACATTAAATTACCTCTTTTGCAAAGTAATAGAAAAGGGCCACTGCCTGGAGTTCTTGTTGTTAAACTGAATATAAGATTTTAAAACAGGGCTGCAGTATTAAAAGGTTTTGAAAATGTGTTAGTCTTCCAATATAATTAAATTAAATCCATTTTGAGATTACCCAATGACATCACCACTCTCATAAAATAATAATAATAAAATAAAATAATAAAAAAGTAATAAAAACGCTGCAGCTGTCTCGTCTCACCATTTTCTGTCTGATTGGCAATATATTAGAACAAATAAATACATTCAATAAAAAAGTTAAACAATTTAGCCCACCACGTTACACTGTATAATGTGTTAAAATACTGTGTAGCTAATAAAGGGACACGCTTGGGTTGTTTAGTCTGTGGCGCCCCCGTATGGTCTTTTAGTAACATTGCATATCCCTGTGAGAGTATTGGTATTGCCTTTCATCAATTAAAACATGATTGATAATGAAATGTAATGATAAATAGATCCTGAAGTGTTTCATAGTGCAAAGAATTAAATTTTGACACAAAGATCCTCTCTGATCGGTTGGATTTTACTGAACACAAAACATAAACTGGCCGACAAAAGAGTGTTCAGTCAGTTTAACTGATAAAATAACAATGTTGTTATCTTATGATGCACATTAAAGACATAAAGACAGACCTGGTGAAGACAAGTGGATGCAAAAATGGCCTCTGACGAATACATGTTCACAGATCATCTATTATGTCTATTCTCATTTTGTCAAAGTATTAATAATATTTATAATAATAATAGTAATAAACTTTATTTATATAGCACTTTTCAAAACAGGCAGGAGGAGAATGTGAATGAATAAACTTAGCGCAAATTATTGAAGTAATAATGATAAACTGGAAAAAACTGAAATAAAAAAATAAAATACAGGGTAAGCAGAGTTAAATGGCCATAGTATTAAAAAAAAGACTGGTAAAATTAAAATAACTAGAATAATCATAATGTAGAAAGAAGGTTGGTACTAACTAGGGCTGGGCAATATGGATGAAATCATTTTTGACCAAATACCTTGATATCAATATTGTAGAGATGACTACTGGTGCTTTCACAAAATATGTACACAATGAGATTTTTGATAAATAATCATCGGTAATGTGGATATAATGACTAAGTGGTTGAAGGCAAATAATAGAACATCTAGAACAGTCTGGTAAGTTCAGAAAATTACATCAATTTACTGTAATGCAGCCTTTAAAACCAGGAAAAGACGACAGTTATGTCATATCACAATATCTAGTCTCATATCACAATATCGATATAATATCAATATATTGCCCAGCCCTAGTACTAACACAAGCTATGTGTATATTGATACAAAGGATAATCAATGTCAGGCTTAGATAGATTTCCCATATGATATTGCAGTTATTATTCCATCATTTATTTCAGGTCATTTGGTGAAATATTTCTTCATAATTTCACAGTGTTACATAAAGTGCCCTAACAGTAAAAGGACAAAACTTTGCCCGAAGTGTGACATTGTGGTCAGGTATACTTCAGAGGAATTGAATGGATTAATGTCTGAATTAGGTTTTTAAAAAGCCACAAAAATCTGTCAAACAAAATGTCAGCAAACACAAATAAAACATCAATTTATTTACCCAGCACCTGCACAAACTGAGATAACAAAGGGAAGCCATCAACCTTTTGCACCTGACTCATGTTAGACTAATTGCTGACATTTGAGTGCCGATCCACCAGCAGCTGTCCATCATTAACTGATTAGGCTCTGATTGGTCGGGCTGATCTCTGCCAACATTTATAACCCTTCACATTTGACAGATTCTTTAGTCTTGGCCTTCAACATGATGACTGCTTGGTTCTTCTCAGGGTAAGCAGTTGGTGTCTTTTCAAGTAGTCTTGTAAATGTTTGCTGGGAAATGTTTGTTGATGTGTTGTCTTTTTAAAATGATCACAGGGCTTCCCTCTTTGCTTTGCTGATTGTGGATATATGCTGCACTCCTCTTAAGCATGGTAAACTATCACCATCCACTACAGGAAAACGTTATGTTTTCAGTTGAACTGTCTTCTAATTAACTTTTTCTCTTGTGCTCAGCCCCAGGCTATAATACCAATGCTGGCCCTTATCTTGGCTCTAGCCAGTCTGCACCTGTAGCTGCGATGCCTTACAATGATCCTTCTAAAGGAGTCTCCGAACCAGCTTATTTGCCTGCTCCACAGTGGGCACCCAGTTCCACTCAGACTGGTGTTCAGAGAAAACCAGCATCGTCCTTTGGCTCTAGCTCCTCTTCTGGGCCTGCTCTGTCAGGATACGGTGGTGGTTCTTTGACAAACAGCCCTGCCAGCTCAACACAGCCTGGAGCTGCTTTCCAACCTGCCTCAGGAGGTAACAAATCTATTGTTTGTCTTGTGGATCTAGATCAGTTATTACCAGCAGCTCTTGACTTACTGATTACTCTTGGATTCAAATTCTTGAACATGGCTTTGTTGGAACCTGCTACTCATTTTCTCTTTATTCCTCTTCTCAGACATCAACTGGATTGTTGCACCTTCCAGTATCTCTTCTGTGGGTGAGATGTCAGTGGGCACTCATGGCGTTGGCTCCAGTAGACCTGAGAATGTGAGTCCACCTCTTCCTCCACCTGGACCAGTGTACCAGGCAGGAGAGTTGTCCCATTTTGAGCAAGCCTTTGAGAACGGTGACTACCAGAGGGAGACCGAGGAACAAGGCTTGCTCCCTCCTCTGCCTCCTCCAGCGCCAATCTCTGCTGGACAAGGGTTCACCAGCCAACCTCAGCCAGAGTCCAGCATTGGTGGAAGCTGGAATATTTACCCTCACTACGACTACATGTTCCTGACCGGCCAGTATCCTCCGGGCACAGTCAGTCACTACAGCAGCAGCAACGAGCAGGGAAGCAGCAACTGGGAAGATGTTCACTACATCAGATACCATTTCTCCGATAACCCCGGTCCTGCACAGCAGACTGAGACCTTTGCAGTCCCCCAGAGCTTTGAGGACCCCAGGCCACCTGTGAAGCGTCCTGTGATTGCTCCTTATGGACAAGGTCGTGCAAGAGGTGGGGTTTCTGCTCCTTCTCATTCCCGAGCTGGTGGATACAACCCACGCAAAGTAAGCTGGACAGTGTAAAACAATATTAAGCCTTATTGTTACTTGTACTAATGTTGCTCTTTCCTGTCTTTCAGGGCCATAGATACTAAGTGGTGGATCTCATCAGCATGAGCAAAGCTTTCTGAATTCAATAAAGATCTTGTCAAATACTCTGGCTTAAGACTACTGTTACCCCTCAGAAGGCAGCAAGCATTTTACAAAACTAGATGTTTACTGGTCAAAATAGCAGTTACATCCTGGAAAACTGTCAAAGATTCATAAGGATTATTGCCAGCAAATGGCTTTGAAGCTTTCTATGTTCCTTCTGGCTAGAAAAGTTGCCACACAACAGATGCCTCCATCCAAGCAGTTAGCTTATGCTATGTAACATAAAATGCACAGTTGCCTTCAGTGACTTGGCGGATTGACTTTGGATCAAAATGTCATCTCCCTAAAGCACTCTGTGGTGCGACGGTATTGAATCTGACTCCTGATCATAAGGTTGCATGTTCAAATCACGTCAGGGTCAGGGAAATCTGCTTCTATGCACTGCCTGTTGGTACCTATATCCTATTTGACTTGAACTTGGCTTCATGGCACTTACTCACGTTGTTCCCTCCTGACTAGATCCTTGCTTGTGTTGTATTAATGTACGTCGCTTTGGATAAAGGCAACTGCCAAATGAAATTGTAAGAGCATGTAAATGTGTTTTGGCCTTTGCTGTCACTAGATCTCAGCTAAACTGAACACCTATGATAAATTTTGGTGACATGTTAAGCACAGCACTCTCCATCACCATTGTCAAATGAGGAAATATCTTCTGCACGTAAAGCACAGTGTCTTTGGCCAAAGTCTTCATCGGTGTATCTCAGTTCAGGCTTGAATCCTGCTGCAGTGATATTATACTTGTATAACATGGTTCTCAGTTGTCATAATAATGTGAGACAGCAGACTCTGTGGCGCAACGGTAGCGCGTCTGACTCCAGATCAGAAGGTTGCGTGTTCAAATCACGTCAAGGTCAAACAGTTGCAACTCCCTGTGACTTCCTTTGAGCAACTGAGGTCTCATTTATTCTGTGATCAAACATGTATCCAGATGGAACTGGCGTCCTCCATAATGACAATGCCCCAAATCACAGAGCATGAGGTGTGACTCAGTGGTTTGATAAGTTCATTCTGAATTAGAACCAGTAACAGCAAAATAAGAGCATTCATAAATAACTAGTTATACTAGTTAATGAACATAAAATGGAGCGGTATATTAGCTCAAGCTTGAGTCCTGCTGGCTGATGCAATTATAAACAGTTTACTTGTATGACCCCGTTTTGATAACAGACCTTGTGGCGCAATGGTAGCGCGTCTGACTCCAGATCAGGAGGTTGCGTGTTCAAATCACGTCAAGGTCACAGGTGATCACCTTCCAATGAGCAGGTGGTTGGCCTGAGCATTGTTAATACTTCATGAGGAGTCACTGTGAGCATTATGAGTGGTCTATGCATCACTAAATGTAAACCCAATCAAACTTCTATGTGACATTTTAGATCAGTGTCAGACTGCACTCTCCACCATCATCTAAACACCAATTGAGGCAATATACTTTGGAAGAAATGAGTTCATCCTGCCCATCATAAGGCTCTGGTCTTCAACCAGCCCAAAACAACATGTCACCCTGCTGTTCATATCCCTCGACTGGCTCCCAGTTGCTGCCCGAATCAGATTCAAAACCTTGATACTCGCTCACAAAACAGCAACTAACAGCTTCCACCTACCTGAACTCCCTCATTCAGGTCTACACTCCCTCCTACTCTTTATGCTCTGCCAATGAAAGGCATCTGGCACAACCACCACAACAGGGCCTTAAGTTGCTAGCTAGACGCTTCTCTTCTGTAGTTCGTTAACAGGCATTACCTCTGTGCACTGCCTGTTGGTACCTACATCCTATCAGACTTGAACTTAACTTTATGGCACTTACTCACATTGTTCTCTCCTGACTAGATCCTTTTTTGTGTTGTATTAACTCTCAGATGTATGTCACTTTGGATCAAAGCAACTGCCAAATGAAATTGTAACATTGTAATTGTAAAATTGTAAGGGCATGAAAATAATTTAAATCATATGTTTTGGCCTTTGCTGTCACCAGATGTAAGCTAAACTGAAAACCTAATTTTGGGGCGACACGTTTATCACAGCACTCTTCACCACCATTGTCAAAACTTCAAATGAGGAAATATCTTTTGCATGAGGAGCACAATGTCTTTGGCCAAAGTCTTTATCAGTTTATTTCAGCTCAGGTGATAGATATTGTACTTGTATAGCATGGTTCTAAGTTGTCATAACAGTGTGAGACAGCAGACTCTGTGGCGCAACGGTAGCGCGTCTGACTCCAGATCAGAAGGTTGCGTGTTCAAATCACGTCAGGGTCAAACAGTTGCAACTCCCTGTGACTTCCTTTGAGCAACTGAGAGGTCACATTTAACACATGATCAAACACATGTATCCAAGATGACAATGCCCCAAATCACAGAGCATAAAGTGTCACTCAGTGGTTTGATAAGTGATGTGAATCATATGCTATGGCCTTCTCCATCATCAAAGCTGAACTGAGCACTGATGGCAAGTTTTGGAGCGACATGTCATAGACCGCACCAAATGAAGGAATATCTTCTGGAAGAAGAGCGCCCTAACTGGCACATGGACGTCTTGGGTCAAAAGGGCAAAAGTAAGCCAAAATAAGTCTCATAATTGGAATAGTAATGCAAAATTAGAACCAGTAACAGCAAAATAAGAGTGTTCATAAGTAACACTAGTTAATGAACATAAAATGGAGCGGTATATTAGCTCAAGTTTGAATCCTGCTCGCTGATGCAATTATAAACAATAATAAACAGTTTACTCGTATAAACCCGTTTTTACCTTGTGATAACAGACCTTGTTCAAACCATATTCAAAACCTGGACCATATTCAAAACCTGGACGCTCACTTATAAAACGGCAACTAAAACAGCTCCCGCCTCCCTCAACTCCCTCATTCAGGTTTACACTCCCTCCCACTCACTACGCTCTGCCAATGAAAGGCACCTGGTACAACCACCACAACAGGGCCTTAAGTAGCTAGCTAGACTCTTCTCTTCTGTAGTTCCCCAGTGGTGGAACGAGTTACCAAACTCCATTCGATAAGCAGAATCCATCCCGATCTTTAAGAAACAGCTAAAGACCCAGCTTTTTCGCAAACGCCTCCGCATCTGATGGACTGAAAAGGGGGGGGAAAAATCTGCTTCTATGCTCTCTATGCACTGCCTGTTGGAACTTACATCCTATCAGACTTGAGCTTTATGGCACTTACTCACATTGTTCTCTCCTAAGTAGATCCTTGCTTGTGTTGTATTAACTCTTAGATGTATATCATAGAAATATCTTTTGCACGAAGAGCACAGTGTCTTTGTCCAAAATCTTCATCAGTGTGTCTCAGTTCAGGCTTGAATGCTGCTGCAGCGATATTGTACTTGTATAGCATCATTCTAACTTGCCATAACAGTTTGAGACTGGAGACTCTGTGGTGCATGACTGAAAGGTCACATTTAGTCTATGATTAAACACGTGTCTTGATGGCAGGATGACGATGTCCCAAATCAAGGAGCATGAGGTGTCACTCAATGGTTTGATAAGTGATGTGAATCATATGCTATGGTCTTCTTGGTCATCAAAACTGAACTGAACACTGAAGGTACGTTTTGGAGCGACATGCCATAGACTGCACCAAATGAAGGAATATCTTCTGGAAGATGAACGGCCTGTAGGATTAAGTCCCTGCATGTTTCGAATGCAGACAGCACAAGTCTCAAACAACAGACCAGCTCTTTCTTCAGCCCCCAGGAATGCTGGCCAATAAAGTGAGAGTCCCAAACTCCTCATTGACCAGACCATGTAAACAACCTCCTGCAAACAGAAAGGATCAGATAAGGAAACCCCCATCTCCTGCATGGTCACCAAACCAGACCACTAACCCAAACCATCTTTGATCCTTCAAGCTACAAGAGCCAGCAAGATAGGAAGACCAATTCACACCCCAGTGTGAATTGTTAGTACCATTTGGATAAACGACCCCCACCATTGGTTATCATAACTCACCTCTAAGTCACACAAGGAGATGAGCTGGCACCAACTTTAGTCTCACAGTGGATTTTGATTTTTAGGACTTGAGTGACCAACCCAAGAACTGATCACTGGGCAAACCAGCATAAGGTACACACACACACACAAACCCTCAAATGGCATGGACCCCTGTCATTTGCAGTCAGACCAAAGACCAGAAGACAGTAAAACCCATGGATTAGTTTTAGATTTTGTCTAAGGACAATTATTGTTGTATGTTGATATGTGTGTATATCATATGTGTGTTGTTATGTACTTTGGTTAGACTTTTATTCCACTGCCTTTAAACCGAGACATGTACCACTAACATAATGCCATCATCCATGATAACCCTACCATGTTTAAAACCATTCTGCTTGTTTCACTCTCAGAACAATAAAGCTACTATCCAAATTGCAAAATTAGGAATCATGCAATTGTTAAATTGTAAATACTTTGATTAATGGAGTAACCATATTCAGGAACTGTACCCACCTGTCCGTGGACAGGGGGGGGCTGACTTTGCTCCCCCCGAACTCTGCAACCCCTGGGATTGGCTAGGGTGCACCTTCTGGGCGGGCAGACTGAAACTTGTGAACTGAAAACAGTGTCTTATCTGAAACTCTGTGCTGCTGTTTTGCTGTGTTTTTAAGCTGCTGTTTTTAAACTGTTTTAGGCTGTTTTTAGGCGACTCTTTTGGGCTGCTTGATGCTGCTTGCTGGTTCTTCTCACTTCCTGCCATACCGGTGGAAAGCTTGCAGTTTGCTAGTCTGAAGATGTGACTCAGAGCGACAGGAGGTGAAACCTCAGAATATAGAGTCGAGTTGAGGATCAAGCCTAGGAGAACATGAGAGCAGAAATCAGGAGCTCTCTTCCAATGGAACCTTTTTAAGTCTGGACCACCCAACTCACTCATTATTACCAGATCCAGACTCCAGCTCCTCACGCCAGCACATCGGACTCCATTCTCCGCAAGAAGCCACCCCAGGGAGCAAGCAAGTATTCGTACAAAACCTTCATCAACTTGCTTAAACCCTGGTGCTTTCATGATTTGTAATTTCAATTGACAGTTCTGAACTAAGCTGTTGTACTGTTGATTTGACTTGCCGCTTCCCAGACAACAGTTATCTCATCTGTTTATCGGGTCTCTCATACCAACTGCACAATAGATAACTCTGCATCATGTATTTCAATCATTCACAAGCCATAGCCTTGTGTACCAGTTTTCTTTTCCCTCTTGTGTCTTGTTTGCAAAAAGTTGTAGTGTTTAGTACTTGTAGTTGTAGTATTAGTAATAAATGTGTATGTAATTGAAGTGGACTTGTTTGTGTTTTCTTGTGCTTGCATCTCAGTCACTTAACCTTAAAAGACAGATACCTTTGCAAAATCATAATTAAGATTATTCATCATAATTCTAATTGACCTCTCTTGTGTGGCCAACAAAGAGGACTATTTCCCTATTATTATACCTACTCTAATATGAGTTATGTCACTGGACGAATAATTTCATGTTGGAGTTGTGCACAATAAAAATTCATAATTCCCCCATAAAATCGTAAAGATATTTGAGCGCATAAATTCCTACAGCTCTGACTGGCACATGGATGTCTTGGGTTAAGGTTATGTGTTCAAACCACATCAAGGTCAAACTTTCTGTAATTTCCACGAGTGACCAGATGGATAACAAGACATTATGAGTTTATAATTGTGGAAGCCTCATAAGGAACAAAATAAGTTGCTTTGTGTTCTTTATCTTTGTCAGAACTGTCTATAAAGGTTGTTATGGACACACACACACACACACACACACACACACACACACACATATACTCAGTAACACATTGCACATATTGTTTTGTCATCAATTAAAATGTTCTTAATAGGAGTCTCTCAGCATCTCCATTGTTTTCCTACTTAAATGCAGCAAGTCCTCAAGCTTTACAAACATATAGTGTGCAACACATTTATAGTTGTGCTCCTCTGATGGGCCAAGGGGGGGGGGGGGGGGTTTGGGACAGATACACAAGAAGCCGCTGACATATTTATAAGCTGATCCATCTTACCTGAGACTCATTCACCAGCAGCTGTCCATCATTAACTGATTAGGCTCTGATTGGTCAGGCTGATCTCTGCCAACATTTATAACCCTTCACATTTGACAGATTCTTTAGTCTTGGCCTTCAACATGATGACTGCTTGGTTCTTCTCAGGGTAAGCAGTTGGTGTCTTTTCAAGTAGTCTTGTAAATGTTTGCTGGGAAATGTTTGTTGATGTGTTGTCTTTTTAAAATGATCACAGGGCTTCCCTCTTTGCTTTGCTGATTGTGGATATATGCTGCACTCCTCTTAAGCATGGTAAACTATCACCATCCACTACAGGAAAATGTTATGTTTTCAGTTGAACTGTCTTCTAATTAACTTTTTCTCTTGTGCTCAGCCCCAGGCTATAATACCAATGCTGGCCCTTATCTTGGCTCTAGCCAGTCTGCACCTGTAGCTGCGATGCCTTACAATGATCCTTCTAAAGGAGTCTCCGAACCAGCTTATTTGCCTGCTCAACAGTGGGCGCCCAGTTCCACTCAGACTGGTGTTCAGAGAAAACCAGCACCATCCTTTGGCTCTAGCTCCTCTTCTGGGCCTGCTCTGTCAGGATACGGTGGTAGTTCTTTGACAAACAGCCCTGCCAGCTCAACACAGCCTGGAGCTGCTTTCCAACCTGCCTCAGGAGGTAACAAATCTATTGTTTGTCTTGTGGATCTAGATCAGTTATTACCAGCAGCTCTTGGCTTATTGATTACCCTTGGATTCAAATTCTTGAACATGGCTTCGTTGGAACCTGCTACTCATTTTCTCTTTATTCCTCTTCTCAGACATCAACTGGATTGTTGCACCTCCCAGTATCTCTTCTGTGGGTGAGATGTCAGTGGGCACTCATGGCGTTGGCTCCAGTAGACCTGAGAATGTGAGTCCACCTGGACCAGTGTACCAGGCAGGAGAGTTGTCCCATTTTGAGCAAGCCTTTGAGAACGGTGACTACCAGAGGGAGACCGAGGAACAAGGCTTGCTCCCTCCTCTGCCTCCTCCAGCGCCAATCTCTGCTGGACAAGGGTTCACCAGCCAACCTCAGCCAGAGTCCAGCATTGGTGGAAGCTGGAATATTTACCCTCACTACGACTACATGTTCCTGACCGGCCAGTATCCTCCGGGCACAGTCAGTCACTACAGCAGCAGCAACGAGCAGGGAAGCAACAACTGGGAAGACGTTCACTACATCAGATACCATTTCTCCGATAACCCCGGTCCTGCACAGCAGACTGAGACCTTTGCAGTCCCCCAGAGCTTTGAGGACCCCAGGCCACCTGTGAAGCGTCCTGTGATTGCTCCTTATGGACAAGGTCGTGCAAGAGGTGGGGTTTCTGCTCCTTCTCATTCCCGAGCTGGTGGATACAACCCAGGCAAAGTAAGCTGGACATTGTAAAACAATATTAAGCCTTATTGTTACTTGTACTAATGTTGCTCTTTCCTGTCTTTCAGGGCCATAGATACTAAGTGGTGGATCTCATCAGCATGAGCAAAGCTTTCTGAATTCAATAAAGATCTTGTCAAATACTCTGGCTTAAGACTACTGTTACCCTTCAGAAGGCAGCAAGCATTTTACAAAACTAGATGTTTACTGGTCAAAAATGATCAGAAATCTGCTTCTATGCACTGCCTTTTGGTACCTATATCCTATTTGACTTGAACTTGGCTTCATGGCACTTACTCACGTTGTTCCCTCCTGACTAGATCCTTGCTTGTGTTGTATTAATGTACGTCGCTTTGGATAAAGGCAACTGCCAAATGAAATTGTAAGAGCATGTAAATGTGTTTTGGCCTTTGCTGTCACTAGATCTCAGCTAAACTGAACACCTATGATAAATTTTGGGGTGACATGTTAAGCACAGCACTCCATCACCAATGTCAAATGAGGAAATATCTTCTGCACGTAAAGCACAGTGTCTTTGGCCAAAGTCTTCATCGGTGTATCTCAGTTCAGGCTTGAATCCTGCTGCAGTGATAGATATTATACTTGTATAACATGGTTCTCAGTTGTCATAATAGTGTGAGACAGCAGACTCTGTGGCGCAACGGTAGCGCGTCTGACTCCAGATCAGAAGGTTGCGTTTTCAAATCACGTCAGGGTCAAACAGTTGCAACTCCCTGTGACTTCCTTTGAGCAACTGAGAGGTCTCATTTATTCTGTGATCAAACACATGTATCCAGATGGAACTGGCATCCTCCATAATGACAATACCCCAAATCACAGAGCATGAGGTGTCACTCAGTGGTTTGATAAGTGATGTGAATCATATGCTATGGCCCTCTCCGTCATCAAAGCTGAACTGAGCACTGATGGCAAGTTTTGGAGCGACATGTCATAGACTGCACCAAATGAGGGAATATCTTCTGGAAAAAGAGCGCCCTAACTGGCACATGGACGTCTTGGGTCAAAAGGCCATAGTAACAGCAAAATAAGAGCATTCATAAATAACTAGTTATACTAGTTAATGAACATAAAATGGAGCGGTATTATTAGCTCAAGCTTGAATCCTGCTGGCTGATGCAATTATAAACAATAATAAACAGTTTACTTGTATGACCCCGTTTTGATAACAGACCTTGTGGCGCAACGGTAGCGCGTCTGACTCCAGATCAGGAGGTTGCGTGTTCAAATCACGTCGAGGTCACAGGTGATCACCTTCCAATGAGCAGGTGGTTGGCCTGAGCATTGTTAATACTTCATGAGGAGTCACTGTGAGCATTATGAGTGGTCTATGCATCACTAAATGTAAACCCAATCAAACTTCTATGTGAAATTTTAGACCAGTGTCAGACTGCACTCTCCACCATCATCTAAACACCAATTGAGGCAAAATACTTTGGAAGAAATGAGTTCATCCCCCCCATCATAAGGCTCTGGTCTTCAACCAGCCCAAAACAACATGTCACCCCGCTGTTCATATCCCTCCACTGGCTCCCAGTTGCTGCCCGAATCAGATTCAAAACCTTGATGCTCGCTTACAAAACAGCAACTAACAGCTTCCACCTACCTGAACTCCCTCATTCAGGTCTACACTCCCTCCTACTCTTTATGCTCTGCCAATGAAAGGCATCTGGCACAACCACCACAACAGGGCCTTAAGTCGCTAGATAGACGCTTTTCTTCTGTAGTTCGTTAATAGGTGTTACCTCTGTGCACTGCCTGTTGGTACCTACATCCCATCAGACTTCAACTTAACTTTATGGCACTTACTCACATTGTTCTCTCCTGACTAGATCCTCGTTTGTGTTGTATTAACTCTCAGATGTATGTCACTTTGGATCAAAGCAACTGCCAAATGAAATTGTAACATTGTAATTGTAAAATTGTAAGGGCATGAAAATAATTTAAATCATATGTTTTGGCCTTTGCTGTCACCAGATGTAAGCTAAACTGAACACCTAATTTTGGGGCAACACGTTTATCACAGCACTCTTCACCACCATTGTCAAAACCTCAAATGAGGAAATATCTTTTGCATGAAGAGCACAGTGTCTTTGGCCAAAGTCTTCATCAGTTTATCTCAGCTCAGGCTTGAATCCTGCTGCTGTGATAGATTGTGATAGCCGCACTTGCAGCCACACAGCTGCATTGAAGTTTGTATCCCAGCTGGCACTCACACTTTGGTCTCTTTTACATCTGTAGTTCATTTTTTCCTCAGTTAGCTAATTTTACATTTCACATTACATACAAATAACAACACACTGGATTTTGTTACTCATACTCATTTTATTTTACAGTTTGGCAGTACATTAGTTTCTATTTGTGGCGCGCACATTTGGTCAACTTATGTCATTAGTTTAAGTTGTTCTAATTTTCATTTTTTGAGTTACCAGTGTTGGGGTGCTGCTCCTGGAGGACATCTGGCCAGGCCTGGGCAAAGGATGTGCATCAGGACATGCAATGGTTAAATACAGGAAGTGGCCAATTGGGTCATACCAAGTCCTGACACCTCACAGGGAGGAACTGTTTATTTCAAGTTTAGTCATATTGTTTGTTTCTCTTTATTGAATGTTTAGTTGGGTATTTTTGGTTTAGTTGATTTTAGTTGAGTTAACCTGTTTTGGGGGGGAATTCTGTTGGGTTTTTTTTGTTTGTCATTTGTCAGTTACCCCTCTTGTGTTATGGTCTGATCAGCCAGTATATATGTTCCCTTTTGTGTACATTTTGAAAGGTCTGTTAGCAGGGTTAAGTTCACTTTTGTTGAGTTCTGTTTATTTGACCTCTTTTATGGGCCCTGAACTTTATTTACATATATTGTCATTTGTACCTTTTTTGCGTTTTTTGGGTAAAATAAAAACCCTCTTTTTTTGAAACCACCTGAGTTTCCTTTGTCTGCCAGCTCGGTCCCTTACATAGATATTGTATTTGTATAGCATGGTTCTAAGTTGTCATGACAGATGTCAATAGCAGACCTTGTGGTGCAACGGTAGCACGTCTGACTCCAGATCAGAAGGTTGCGTGTTCAAATCACATCAAGGTCAAAAGTCATCACCTTCAAATGAGCAGCTGGTTGATCTGAGCATTCTTAATCCTTCATGAGCAACATTTGCAGTCACTGAGTGTTATGAGTGGTCTATGCATCACTAAATGTAAACCCAATCAAACACCAGTGTTAGATTGCACTCTCCACCACCAAATGAGGCAATGTACTTTGGAAGAACTAACTATATCCCTCTAGATGAGTTTTGGAGACTTGGAGAATATATATCAAAGTCTTCTGAGTCTTTTGTGGAGGTTTGTCGTGACCCAACCTGTTAATAACACACTTGATTGTTTTCTCCTTTATTGTGTCACCCATCTGCATATATGGTTGTGTTTTTAAGCTGATGGACATAAAGGAACCATATCTGGGCTACAGTGATACATTTCAGCTGTATAGCATCTTTGTATATTATAGTTTGCGAAATTCTGGTGTGTCTGACTCCAGATAAGAAGGTTTCATGTTCAAATTGCATTAGAGTCAAGCAGTTGTATGATGAAACATTTTGTCTCCTGACTGCAGTAGTCTCTTTCAAGATGCTAATGCCCCCATCAAAAAGCTCTTGTAATATCATGCATTGACAATAGCAACTCCTTACTGGCAGGTCTCTCCGCATTAACGTAAGAGCATAGTGTCTTTGGCCAAAGTCTTCATCAGTGTATCTTGGTTTAGGCTTGAATCTTGCTGTAGCGATAAATATTGTACTTGTATAACATGGTTCTAAGTTGCCATAACAGTTTGAGACAGCAGACTCTGTGGCGCAACGGTAGCGCGTCTGACTCCAGATCAGAAGGTTGCGTGTTCAAATCACGTCAGGGTCAAAGGGTTACAACTCTCTGTGACTTACTCTGAGCAACTGAGAGGTCACATTTATTCTGTGATCAAACACATGATCTGTATCCAGATGGCACTGGCCTCCTCCATAATGACAATGCCCCAAATTACGGAGCTCATTGGTTTGATAAGTGATGGCTTGGTCATCAAAGCTGAACTGAACACTGATGGCAAGTTTTAAAGCGACAAGTGATAGACTGCACCAAATGAGGGACTATATTCTAGAAGAAGAACACCCTGACTGGTACATGGACGTCTTGGGTCAAGGTCTTCCTCTGTGTTTAGTGCCGGAGGCCAAACCAGCATTCAAATGCCAAAATGTTGCAAGGGCAAAATAAGTTTTATAACTGGAATAGTAATGCAAAATTGGAACCACTAACAGCAAAATAAGCGTATTAATAAGTAAGACTAGTTAATGGACATAAAATGGAGCAGTATATTAGCTCAAGCCTGAATCCTGCTGGCTGATGCAATAATAAACATTTTACTTGCATTTTTAAAATATAATAACAGACCTTGTGGCGCAACGGTAGCGCGTCTGACTCCAGATCAGAAGGTTGCATGTTCAAATCATGTCAAGGTCAAACAGTTGCACCTGTGACTTCCTTTGAGCAACTGAGAGGCCACATTTATTCTGTGATCAAACACATGTATCCAGATGGCACTGGCCACCTCCAAGATGACAATGCCCCAAATTACAGAGCATAAAGTGTCACTCATTGGTTTGATAAGTGATGTGAATCATGTGCTATGGCCTTCTTGGTCATCCAAGCTGAACTGAACACTGGTGGCAAGTTTTAGAGCGACATGTCATAGGGTACATCTCAAGTCTTTTATTTGATCTTTCCTTGCTCCTCGCTCCTCACCTGAACCGAAAGTTGTTCCTGGTGCACCATTTTGATAAGCATCCCAAATCAATTGCTTCTGCTTCGAGGAGCGAGGATCGAGGATTGAGGAGGGATCACCTTGACTGGCACATGGACGTCTTGGGTCAAGATCTTCCTCTGTGTTTAGTGCCAGATGCCAAACCAGCATTCAAACAACAAAATGTTGCAAGGGCAAAATAAGTTTTATAATTGGAATAGTAATGCAAAATTAGAACCAGTAACAGCACAATAAGCGTATTAATAAGTAAGACTAGTTAATGGACATAAAATGGAGCATTATATTAGCTCAAGCCTGAATCCTGCTGGCTGATGCAATAATAAACATTTTACTTGCATTTTTAAACTGTCCTAACAGACCTTGTGGCGCAACGGTAGCGCGTCTGACTCCAGATCAGAAGGTTGTGTGTTCAAATCACATCAAGGTCATAGGTGATCACCTTCAAATGAGCAGGTAGTTGACCTGAGTGTTGTTAACTCTTCATGAGCAACATTTACAGCCACTGTGAGTGAATTTGATGAGAATGGGTGATCTATGCAATCACTAAATGTAGACCCACTTGTATGGCATCCAGATAAGAAGGTTTCATGTTCAAATTGCATTGGAGTTGAGCAGCTGTATGATTTCTGTCCTGACTGCAGTAGTTTCTGGCAACTCCTTACTGGCAGATCTCCCCACATTAAGATTCAAACCTCTGCAGATGATACAGTACACGGCAGCGCGGCTGGTCTTCAACCAGCCCAAAACAGCACATGTCACCCTGCTACTCATATCCCTCCACTGGCTCCCAGTTGCTGCCTGAATCAGATTCAAAACCTTGATGCTCACTTACAAAACAGCAAGTAAAACAGCTCCTGCCTACCTGAACTCCCTCATTCAGGTCTACACCCGCTCACTATGCCCTGCCAATGAAAGGCACCTGGTACAATGACCACCACAGGGCCTTAAGTCACTAGCTAGACTCTTCTCTTGAATTGCGCAAACTATAATATACAAAGATGCCATACAAATGAAATGTCTATCACTGTAGCCCAGATATGGTTCCTTTATGTCCATCAGCTTAGTTATACAACAACCATATATATGCAGACGAGTGAAACAGTAAAGGAGAAAACAATCAAGTATGTTATTAACACGACAAGCCTCCACAAAAGACTCAGAGCACTTCGGTATATATTCTCCACGTCTCCAAAACTCTTCTAGAGGGATGAAGTCACTTCTTCCAAAGTATATTGCCTCATTTGGTGTTTAGATGGTGGTGGAGAGAGCAGTCTGACATTGGTCTAAAAAGTACCATAGACACTTGATTGGATTTACATTTACTGATTGCATAGACCACTCATAGTACTCACAATGACTGCAAATGTTGCTCATGAAGCATTAACAATGCTCAGGCCAACCACCTGCTCATTTCAAAGGTGATCACCTTTGACCTTGACGTGATTTGAACACGCAGCCTTCTGATCTGGAGTCAGATGCGCTACCGTTGCGCCACAAGGTCTGTTATGACAGTTTAAAAATGGGATCATACAAATAAAATGTTTTTTATTGCATCAGCCAGCAGGATTCAGGCTTGAGCTAATATACCGCTCCATTTTATGTCCATTATGTAGTCTTACTTATTAATATCTTTATTTTGGTGTTACTGGTTCCAATTTTGCATTACTATTCCAGTTATAAAACTTATTTTGCCTTTGCAACATTTTTTTACTTGAACGCTGGTTTGGCATCCGACATTAAACACAGAGGAGGACTTTGACCCAGACATTCATGTGCCAGTCAGGGCGTTCTTCTTACAGAAGATATTCCCTCATTTGGTGCAGTCTATGACATGTCACTCTAAAACTTGCCACCAGTGTTGAGTTTAGCTTTGATAATGGAGAAGGCCATGGCATATGATTCACATCACTTATCAAACCACTGAGTGACACCTCATGCTTTGTGATTTGGAGCATTGTCATTCTGGAGGAGGTCAGTGCCATCAGGATACATGTGTTTGAAATTCACTGCCTGTTGGTGCCTACATCCTGTCAGACTTGAACTTAGCTTCATGGCACTTACTCACGCTCTCTCTTGACTAGATCCTTACTTGTGTTGTATTAACTTTCAGATGTACGTCGCTTTGGATAAAAGCAACTGCCAAATGAAATTGTGACATTGTAAGATAATGAAAATAATGTAAATCATATGTTTTGGCCTTTGCTGTCACTAGATCTCAGCTATACTGAACACCTATGATAAATTTTGGGGTGACATGTTAAGCACAGCACTCTCCATCACCATTGTTAAAACATCAAATGAGGGAATATCTTCTGCATGAAGAGCACGGTGTCTTTTGCCAAAGTCTTCATCAGTGTATCTCAATTCAGGCTTGAATCCTGCTGCAACAGTTGCCAACAGCAGACCTTGTGGCGCAATGGTAGCGTGTCTGACTCCAGATCAGAAGGTTGCGTGTTCAAATCACGTCAAGGTCACAAGTGATCACCTTGAGTAGGTGGTTGGCCTGAGCATTGTTAATACTTCATGAGGAACATTTGCAGTCACCATGAGTGTGATGAGTTGTCTATGCATCACTAAATGTAAACTCAAATCAGGCAATATTATGATCACCATGTGAGAAAATATCTTTGTGCAAAGAACATATGTCTCGGGCCAAGGCCTTCATCAGTGTATCTTGATTTGGCCACTTGTATAGCATCCATCTAAGATACCATTAGCAGACCATCTTGTGGTGCAATGGTAGCATGTCTGACTCTAGATCAGAAGAGTCAAACTTGACATCAAGGTCAAACTTTCTGTAGTTTCCATGAGTGACCAGATGGTTAACAAGACACCTATTTAACAGCAGCAAGTCCTCAAGTTTTACAAACATATAATGTGCAACGCATGTATAGTTGTGATCCTCTGATGTAGAGAGTGGGACAGATACACAAGAAGCCACTGATATATTTATAAGCTGATCCATCTTACCTGAGAGTCATTCACCAGCAGCTGTCCATCATTAACTGATTAGGCTCTGATTGGTCGGGGCTGCTTTTCAACCTGCCTCACAAAGGGGTTTAGGAAAGGAGGTTAAATAAAGGTTCATCAGGGAATGCTGCACTCTCAGGGCCTTGTCCAGGGATCTGTAGTTATATTTGAATAGGTCTCTATATAGTGCTGGAATCTCTTGAAGGACTCCTGACGCTGCAGAGTGGAGTCCTGCAGTTGCTGTGATGATGTTGTGTCTTTGACATCACTGGTGCTCTGATCCAAGCTGCTCTGAGTGCTGAGATAATTGTGTTTGCATCACTGAGCAGCTGCTGTCAGGTGTCTGCATCAGCTTTAGCATGGGTTTGCCTCTGAATATTTTCAGCTGTTCCTCGAGCTGCTGCGCTTCCTGTTGAAGCCTGGTCTCTCGTTCTCACTCAGCCTGCTGCTGCACATATAAACGCTCACAAGGTAACAATTCAAGTGCTTTTTTGGATTTACATCAACTATTAGTGGCAGGTCTTGTTTCTAAATGAATTAAACAAATTCTTTATCTATGGTAGGAGTTTCATTGGAAACTGCTAATAATTCTCTTAATTCCTCTACTCAGACATCAACTGGGCTGTTGCACCTCCCAGTATCTTCTCTGCGGGTGAGGAGATATCAGGTGGCACTCGTGGCATTGGCTTCAATAGACCTCAGAAAGTGAGTCCACCTGGACCAACCAGTATCCTTGAGCCACAGTCATTTCAGCAGCAACAAGCAAGGAATGACAACTGGCATGACGTTCACTACATCAGATACCACGTCTCCAATAACCCCAGTCCTGCACAGAAGACTGAGACCTTTGCAGTCCCCCAGAGCTTTGAGGACCCCAGGCCACCTGTGAAGCGTCCTGTGATTGCTCCTTATGGACAAGGTCGTGCAAGAGGTGGCGTTTCTGCTCCTTCTCATTCCCGAGCTGGTGGATACAACCCACGCAAAGTAAGCTGGACAGTGTAAAACAATATTAAGCCTTATTGTTACTTGTACTAATGTTGCTCTTTCCTGTCTTTCAGGGCCATAGATACTAAGTGGTGGATCTCATCAGCATGAGCAAAGCTCTCTGAATTCAATAAAGATCTTGTCGAATACTCTGGCTTAAGACTACTGTTACCCTTCAGAGGGCAGCAAGCATTTTACAAAACTAAATGTTTACTGGTCAAAATGGAAAGGAAGTTACATCCTGGAAAACTGTCTTGGTGGTCCCTTTTTTTGCATATTAAAACTTACTCAGGCTTGTAAATAAGTTGTATAAGAACATGCAGTTTATAAATTACTACTGCCTTTGACATATTTAACCACCAAATCCTCCTTTCCACACTCACTGAGCTTGGTATCTGGGATCTGCCCTCTGCTGGTTCATGTCCGACCTCTCAGAGAGATATTTTAGAGTATCTTGGAGGGGAGAAGTGTCCAAACCGCACGGCTTATCCACAGGGGTTCCCCAAGGGTTAATGCTCAGTCCCCTTCTTTTCTCAATATACAACACCTCACTTGGCGCAATCATCTGCTCCCATGGTTTCTCATACCATTGCTATGCTGACGATACCCAGCTCTTCCAGTTGTTCCCACCGAAAGACCACACAGTCTCACTTCGGATCTCGTCATGCCTTGCCGATATATTGGCATGGATGAAAGAACGCCACCAACTCAACCTTCGAGCTCCTTGTCATCCCAGGCAGTCCCTTTATATAACAAAACATCAGTGTCCAGCTTGAATCAACCCAGCATGCAGCACAACTCCTGGTACAGGCTCTTGTAATATCACGTATTGACTACTGCAACTCCTTACTGGCAGGCCTTCCCACATGTGCGTCCAGAATGCAGCGACACAGCTGGTCTTCAATCAGCCCAAAACAGCACATCACCCCGCTGCTCATATCCCTCCGCTGGCTCCCAGTTGCTGTCTGCATCAAATTCAAAACCCTGACACTCACTTACAAAACTCCCTTAGGTCTATGCTCCCTCACGCTCAGTACGCTCTGCCAATGAAAGGCGCCTGATACCACCGCCACAACAGGGCCCTAAGTCACTAGCTAGACTCTTCTCTTCTGTAGTTCCCTGATGGTGGAACGAGTTACCAAACTCTGTTTGATCCACAGTCCCTCTCAATCTTTAAGAAAAGACTAAAGACCTAGGTCTTTCACGAACACCTCTGCACTTGATGGACTTAAGGAAGATAAAAATCAAAAATACAAAAAAAAAAAAAAAATTGCTTCTAAGCAATCTGTGCACTCTATGCATTGCCTCTGTGCACCACATCTACATCCAATCGGAGTCAAACTTAGCTTTATAGCGCTTACTCTCGTTGGTCTCTCTAGATCCCTGTTTGTGTTTTATCAGCTCTCAGATGTACGTCGCTTTGGATAAAAGCATCTGCCAAATGAAATTGTGAGATTGTAAGATTGTAAAAATGCCATCCACCTAAAACACTTTTACAGGTTGAGACAGCAGACTCTGTGGCGCAACGGTAGCGCGTCTGACTCCAGATCAGAAGGTTGCGTGTTCAAATCACGTCAGGGTCAAACGGTTACAACTGTCTGTGACTTACTCTGAGCAACTGAGAGGTCACATTTATTCTGTGATCAAACACATGTATCCAGATGGCACTGGCCTCCTCCAAGATGACAATGCCCCAAATTATGGAGCATAAAGTGTCACTCATTGGTTTGATAAGTGATGTGAATCATGTGCTATGGCCTTCTCTGTCATCAAAGCTGAACTGAACACTGGTGGCGAGTTTTGAAGTGACATGTCATAGACTGCACCAAATGAGGGAATATCTTCTCGAAGAAGAACGCCCTGAGTGGCACATGGACGTCTTGGGTCAAGGTCTTCCTCCATGTGTTTAATGCCAGATGCCAAACTAGCATTCAAATAACAAAATGTTGCAAGGGCAAAATAAGTTGTGTAATTGGAATAATAATGCAAAATTAGAACCAGTAATGGAAAATATGAGCATTACTAATTAACACCAGGTAATAGACATAAAACAGAGCAGTATATTGGCTCAAGCTTGAATCCTGCTTGCTGATACAATAATAGACCTTTTACTTGTATGACCTCCTTTTTAAACTGTGACCAACAGACCTTGTGGTGCAATGGTAGCGCGTCTGACTCCAGATCAGAGGGTTGCATGTTCAAATCACATCAAGGTCACAGATGGCCACTTTCATATGAACAGGTGGAGGGCTTAAGCATTGTTAATCTTTCAAGAGGACTGTTTACAGTCAAGCTGAGGGAGTGCAATCAGGTATAGGTATTCTGAGAAGTTACCTTTACTCTGTGGTTTGGTAGTGCTGTCTCCCAGGATGACAATACCATTATCCCCTGGGCACTGAGTGATCTTTGCAATCACTAAATGTAAACCCAATCAAACTTCTATTGGCCATTTTAGACCAGTGTTAGATTGCACTCTCCACCACCATCTAAACACCAAATGAGGGAATATATTTTGGAAGAACTGAGTTCATCCCTCTAGAAGAGTTTTGGAGAATATATACTCTGTATTTCTTGTGGAGGCTTGTCATGGCCCATCCCCTTAATAACACACTTGATTGTTTTCTCCTGTACTATGTCACCTGTCTGCATATATATGGTTGTTGTATATTTAAGCTGATGGACATAAAAGAACCAAATGTGACCTGCCTAACTGGAGGGTAAGGCTAATCCCACCTTAACCCGGGCTCCCCCCAAGACCACCTACTCTATACAGGTCAACACACAGATAAGTGTAAAGAAATTAAACAGAGACGTGGCTTCGAATCCAATTGTATCAAAATTTATTTAAAAAGATCAATTTATAAAAATGACAGTGGCGTTGTAATACAACCAGAGATCAATTTATTAATATAATAAAGTTAATATCTGCCAAGTAGGTATTTAAGAGTTAAAATGCCTCACACACCCTCACGATCATGCTGTGTCTGTGCATATAATAAAAAAATATATATTCAAAATACTCCTCACTCTAAAGGAAAACAAAAAAAACATATTAACAAGCCAGGCTGACTGGTACAGGATAACCACTTTTTCCACGACTATATCACCATGTGCCTTCACAGCACTGCCACCACTGCAAACACACACGTACACACACACCAAACTAACACCCCTAGGTGCCATGTAATACTTGTAATTTGCATGCAGGTGCACAACAACCCATACGGCTAGAGCCCCCACACAGTACAGCCCAGGTATCTGAAGCTAAATAAAGGGGCACAGAGACAGCATTAATATACCTAACGAGGTCCTTCAGGTGCAGTGGGTTCGTCTGATAACACAAATCAACCAATCCTACAATCAGTCAAAATATACTAAACCAAAAGAGGCAAAAACAACACTAAATATAACTAAACAAAAGAAACCAAGAAGAGAAAAAATAATAACAAAAAAAACTATAGGCAAAACAGTAGCAAACTATCCTCTGCCATAATAACCCCGGCCAATTATGGCGCAGCTCAACTGCTCCTCTGCACTGGACCCCTCTACAAGTGAAATCTGTCTCCCACGGATCTGGATGTTCAAAAGCTGGGGTTGTCTGCACCTCGAACAGAAAGACCAAACTCCCTGTCTGCCAGCTGATCACCGGGGACTATAGCACTCTGGCACACGTGACGGGAAAACACTTCTCTCTGTGTGTGTATTCAATGAGTATTTATAATGTGCCCAGATGGTAATTGAATGGGACCTGATTGCGCTGTTGGCGTTTCCCTTATATGGAAAGTAACATACTAACAAAAAGGGGAAGTGACATAAGTGGCCGTGACCAGCCAGGTAAAAGTGACTACGTGGGGCTAGGCAGGTAAAAGTGAGGTGAAGGCGAGACTAACCCTTCTAAACGTATCTAGGCTCAGGCTACAGTGATAGACATTTCATTTGTATGGCATCTTTCTATATTCTGGTGTGTCTGACTCCAGATCAGAAGGTTTCATGTTTAAATTGCATTAGAGTCAAGCAGTTGTATGATGAAACATTTCTGTCCTGATTGCAGTAGTCTCTTTCAGGATGCTAATGCCCCCATCATAAGAGCATGAAAATAATGTAAATCATATGTTTTAACCTTTGCTGTCACTAGATCTCAGCTAAATTGAACACCTATGATAAATTTTGGTGCTATGTGTTAAGCACGGCATTCTGTACTACCACAGTCAAAACATCAAATGAAGAAACATCTTCTGCACGTAAAGCACAGTGTCTTTGGCCAAAGTCTTAATCAGTGTATCTCAGTTCAGGCTTGAATCCTGCTGCAGTGATAGATATTGTACTTGTATAGCATGGTTCTAAGTCGCCATAACAGTTTGAGATAGCAGGCTCTGTAGCGCAACGGTAGCGCGTCTGACTCCAGATCAAAAGGTTGCATGTTCAAATCACGTCAGAGTCACACACTTGTTCCCTACGACTTCCTTGGAATGACTAAGAGGTTGCATTTACTCTATGATTAAACATGGCAGTGGCCTCCTCTGGGATGACAATGCACCAACCCTAAAACATGCAGCATCACTGTATGACAAATGGTTTATGCCTGATTGATAATGCTTCCTCCTGGAAAAACAATGCCTCCATTGTACACGTATGAGGACTCATACAAGCAATTTAAAGTTAATCATAGCTTTTTGCCTTTGCAGTCACTTTGTTTCTCTTTTGTGCAAAGAACACAAATCTTGGGCCAAGGCCTTCATCAATGTATCTTGGCTCAGTCTTGAGTCGACCACCTGTAGGTTCGTCTAAGATGCCATTACAGTTTATAACTGCAGATCTTGTGGCGCAATGATAGTGTGTCTGACTCCAGATCTGAAGGTTGCATGTTCAAATCACGTGACCAAGTGCTTAAATTGGCATTATGAGTTTATAATTGTGAAAGCTTCAAAAGGAACAATAAAAATAACATAATTCAATGTGGTTAGAACTGTCTACAAAAGTTGCTGTGAGTATATACTGTGCCAAGCTTTACCACTTTTATACATCAAGTTCCAGGAGCAGAAGACAACAAGAAGAGTGGTTCACCGCAACACAGTACAAAGTGAGGCATCTGAGGCCATCTGTTGTGGAAACACACACACAGACACTCACTAGCACATTACATTAACACATTGTTTTTATATTAAAATCTCTCATCATCTCCTTTTGTTTCCCTATTTAACAGCAACAAGCCCTCAAGTTATACAAACATATAAAGTACAACAGATGGACAGTTGTGCTCCTGCGACTGGCCGAGAGAGGGAGGGAGTGGAACAGATACACAAGAAGCCGTCAACATATTTATAGCCCCCAAGACAGAAAGGAGTAGAGAAGGATGTGGGGGAAGGACAAGATAATGACAGAGTGGAAATAAAGATAGACGTTTATTTTTAAAACCATCTGTTTTGTGTTGAATGAGTCGATACACCATTTAGTGTATCGACTCATTCAAGTTTTAAGAAGCTGTTAACCAGTATATTAATATTTTCTTTATATGTTCAAGCCATTTAAACACTTTATGGTATTATCTGAAAGACTGTTAAGTGGAAGAGAAAAAGTAAACCCAGGTAGTTGTTGACAAGGAGACAAATGGGACAATACAAAGGTGAAAATAAATGCAGAAAGATGAGATGTGTGAAGTAAGAATGGGTAATTCACTTGATGCAGATTTATTAAAATTACTCTGACAGCCAGGCACATGGAGAGAGAAAACTGTTCACAGGAAATCTGACTACAGAGAGAACAGGAGAGTGTGTGTGTGTGACCCTCTGTGAAATAAAAAGAATGAAAAGTGTTTCCCCTTTCTACCACTTGAGTGCTTAGTATCCAATAATTTGCAATCTTGCAAATAAACTCATGCAAATTTACTGATAATAAGTCCCTTTAATTTGTTTTGCCATTTTAAATTTGACTATATGACACCTGCAGTCATTCAAACATATCAGGAGTATTCGAGTCAACACTTCATAGATGGAAAAAAAGAGAAGGGGCTGTTGTATGTGAGTACACAAGTGTTTATTGGACTCCATGCACGCATCCACGTGTGTGTGTACAGCCACGGTTTCCACAGCAGACGCAGCTGTCCAGCCCGTTGGCCTGTGCCTATGTCACTATGATTCTATTTCGGGTCCCTGTGTTGTTCGAAAGGTCAGATAAAGAAGCGTAGGAATCCTCACAAAGCAGAGGGAGGGGGTGTCGGGTGAAGGAGGGCGAGGGCGGATATCCACAAACCAACACACACATCACAAACACCCGGCAGTGCGGACAGAGACACGGAGAGGCAGAGACAGGGACGGGGAGGGAGACGTACTCTTAAAAGTAGTGAGAAGCAGAGAGTGAGACACTGAGCAGGGCGCCAGTGAAGAGGCTTCACTTTTAGACTGAATGAAAACTTTCTAGAGAAGACAGGAGGGATCATTAAATCTGATTTGAGCTTTGATCCAGTGGATAATCAGCCATATCTGAACATCATGGATGGAGAAACTCCCTGCCAGGAGACGTCTGAGTCTACAGAGACGACGAATCACACTGACACAAACAACAACAACAACCAGGTCAGTGCTTTTACATTAAATCACTGCATAAAAGTTTCTTCACATTTGCAAAAAATCCACAATGACCGGTGTCACACTCTGTACCGAGAATAGGCTGTAAGAGTATTTGTGGCTATGGCAGGTGTTGTGTTTGTACAGCAGGTTGGGAGAAGTGGTTTTGGCTGCTACTGCTGTGTTACACCTGTTCTTACTCCTGGGTGACTTTACTATTCTCACTGATGAGTCACAACCGCAAGGTCTGTCCTGGAGCAACTGTTACCCCAGTAGGTCATTAATAAATTGAGCTCATGAGCCTTATACTACTTTTAATAAGTACGTTTTTAAATATCATTAAATTAATCTCTATCAGATTTCACTTATGTTTCAAAAAGTGACTAACGACAGTTTCTTCATCAGATTATGTAAAAGCACACATGACATAAGACCCGACTATATATGATATTTCAGTGTAGAGAGCCAGAAGGGTTTAGTTTCATGATTCATTTTGGATTTACTTTGTTTTAATTGGGATGATTTTGACCCGTATTTTAGGTTCAGGTGTGATACAAAAACTGCAAAAGGCTCATTCTCCATCTGAAAGTCCATCTTGAAAAGCTCTCTGCCTGATCTAAATAAGTGAGATACTCAACAAATCCCACACAGTATTTTTAGGTCTCACATTACATTATGCTCGATGGTTGAGGACCATGTTATCCCCAGAGTAAAGTGTGGTTACTAATTTTAGTACATCTTACATAATATTACTCTTAACAGAAGTCGTGTTCTTAATAAGTCAGAAAAATATTGTTGCCAGGTTAATTTAATCTACTCTGTATTTTTTAAACACTGAAATTTTAATTTTAGATTAGGTGTTTTCAGTATTGTGTAGGAACAATCAATATATAATAAACAAAATGACAGTAAACATGTCCATCATGAAAGAATGAATGAATGAATGAATGAATGAATGAATGAAATGAAGAGGTCAGAAGCTGTAGTTTCCTCACAATCTGTGACATGTTGCGTTGATGAGTGTATGGGAGGTTTAGTGTTTCTCTTGAGTTGATCAGAAATATATTGAAAATATTAAAAGGCACAGGTGAGGTGCGTCATTCCTTCAACATTTGTAAAACCCAAACAAATACACAAAAAAAGTCTTTCCTTTGGTCAATTTGTTCAATTGCTGATACCAGAAACAGATTGTTTTAACATACTTTTGGCCAAGGAAGAACGACCATACGAGAAATGGACATTACTGTACATGACAAGCTAATATTCACACTGAATAAAAGTTTAGATATGTTGGTCAAATCACAGAATAGAAGGATTGAAGATATGGCCACAAATATTCACAAGCTGCTCGACAAAAGAAATCTGAACGCGAGGCTGAAATGATTTGTTTCCAAAAGCTTTAGCCTTCCTCTTCTGCGGATGAAGTTGTTCAGTTGTCATGGAGATGGTCTATTTGTTACCTAAGTATGAAATTTTGGTTTCAAAATCACTGATAATTATAATCAAATTTGAATTGTGATTTAGTAAATTTCAAATTTAGAAAACTATAAAAGATGCATAAAGTCAAGGTTTATTTCTTAGAAATAGATGTGCGAGTTGAGATCTCTAGTTGCTCATATCATCGTATCTGTAGTGTGTGTAGATGCACAAACACGCATTGTGACCTGTTTATTTATCTAATTGTATTTACTGATGTTTTTTTTACTACATACTGTAACTAAACTCCATTTTATTTGCTTGTCCTCCAGACAGATGAGCCAGGGCTGGTGGAGACTAAAGACCCAGGGAGAAACACTGCAGCAGAGGAGACAGTCAAAGGTCAAGGGTTAATGGAGGAGGGGGAGGAGGGGGATAAGGGGGAGACGGTGGAGACGGTGGAGAAGGGAGAGAAGGGGGAGGAGGATACAATTGCACAACAGGAAGGAGAGGAGGCCAGTACTGAAGATACAGACAAGCCCCAGACTGCATCAAAGCCTGCTGGAGGTGATGCCGAAGAGGGCGGACAAGATAAAGACAAAGCAACTACAGACATGAAGGATCCTGAACCGATGAATGGAGAAAAAGAAGAGGAAGGAGAGAGGGAAGAGGATAAGAAAGGAGGGCAGGTGGAGGAGGAGGTCAAGAACAGTGAGGCTGAGAAAGATGGAGAGGAGGTGAAGGACAAAAGCAAAGAGAAAGAGAAGACTGAGGAAACGGCAGGGGAAGAAGAGAAAAGTGTAAATGGAAAGACAACGAAGGGGGCTGAGAAGAAAAAACAAGTCAAAGAAGTGGAAGCAAAAGATAAAGGAAAGATTAAGGAGGCAGAAAAACAAGGGAAGACAAAAAGAAAGAGTGGACCTCCCTCTTCTTCTGCACTCCAGGCTCTGTCCCGACCAAGACCCTCGGCCCGCTCTATTAGAGCATCCGCTAAGAAGGACATTATTGCCAAGTTCCAACAAGGTGCACCAGAGTAAGTCAATATACAGTCCTTTGTAGTTTAGAAAGTGACGGTAAGCATTGGTTTAGTGGGGGTTTAATGAGAATCTGTGTAATATTGTGACATTTTTAGGACACCAGTACAACGCAACTTCAAACTCCAGAAGTCATCTTCAGCTTTGGCCACAGGCGCTTCAATCAAACAGAAGATGCTTCAGTGGTGTCGCAGCAAAACTCGCAACTACGAGGTGAGATCAGCACACAGCAAACGGGCCTCAGTGTATTTGTGTCTCTTCAGATGACATCGTCTTGTCACCTTCATCTTTTAGGGCGTCAACATAGAAAACTTCTCATCGTCTTGGTGTGATGGGATGGCATTCTGCGCTCTGATCCACCGTTTCTTTCCCGATGCTTTTGACTACAATTCCCTGAGTCCTAAAGAGAGGGAGAAAAACTTCACTCTGGCCTTCGAAAAAGCAGAGTAAGAGCTTTGTAATTATCTCTTGTTGTTTCTCTTGCTCTCTGAGTGTAAATAGTTCCTATCATGGCCAGATTAACCTGTTAATTGAACACTACTGCTTCAAAGTTCCTATTAAGTCCTCCAAAACACACAAAGCAGTTTCAATATGCCCAGACAGACATAATACTACCAGACACCAAAGGTTTCTGTGGGACTGTTGACTGCTGAATCTCACCCCAAGTAAAGCATAAACTGGTCCACTGGGGCTTTTATGAGAAAAAGTGTAAATGTTGAATGTTGTGACATGTTTATGACACCAATACCCTACAACTGTTTTCATCTTTTAAGACAACATGGACAGGAGGTCCTCAAAGTGAAAAGTTTAGTTTAAAAAACATCTACATTTCCTTCACTAATGAGCAAACTCCAGCTGCTAGTGAAGACCATGTGGTATAATTTAAAGCTCCAAAACAGCTACAAACTGACCTAATGTAACAAAAATAAAAAGCTCTAAAAACTGTATTTTTACAAGGGGCCGATCTGCATGACAGGGCCACAAAATTAGCTAATAATGGTAGTGATTAGCGATGTATATGTCCACCAAAATGTGCAAATAATCAGCTTCTTTCCTTTCCACTCCTCTCCTCTCCTCTCCTCTCCTCTACCCCCCCCCCCCCCCTCTCTCCCACAGGTCCCTGGCTGACTGTTGCCCTCTGCTGGAAGTGTCTGACATGATCATGATGGGTAACAACCCGGACCCCATGTGTGTGTTCACCTATGTCCAGTCCCTCTGTCACAGCCTCTCCAAAATAGAGAAAGAGAGGAAGGACAAAGAAAAAGAGGAGAAAGACAAGGCTGATAAGGAAGGAGAAGAGAAAGGAGAAGATGCAGCCGGGGAGCTCTCGGCGGACAAGGGCGAGGAAGAGCCTGCTGAGGACGAGGAGCTGGAGAACAAAGAGGAGAAGGAGGGAGAGGAGGCTGGCGAAGAGAAAGGTGCACCAAAGAGCTGTGAGATGGAGGAAGAAGGAGAAGTGTTAGTCAGAGCAGAATCTTAGAAAAGTGCTGACAGCAAACAAAAAGACTGAAAAGACCAAAATATTGTTGATGAGGTACGACATTGAGTAAGTCTTAGCTTGGTGTTGGATTGATACTGACACAGGAAAGAGGTGCATCAGGTCGGCTCCAATCAAATGCTGTTAATGTGATGTTATAGTCCGCTGTGTCGTGTCTACTGTGCTGTATTTTATTTTTCATTCACTGCTGTGTTGTTGCATATGTTTGTTTTTGAGCACAAAAAGTAGAAATGTTCAGTTCTTTCATTTATTGTATGTATTCCTAGAAAATGTTGCATTAAATGACACATTTCTGAATTGAAAAGTTGTTTGTGTGACAATTAAAACTAATAAATTATGACAACAATGTGGTGGAACGTATGTATACAGTATATATATAATGACCACCACCACAGGAGAGGTATATTCATTAACCCTTTACTCATATCCTGACCCTACACAGTGTCCCCTCTTAATTAGTCCCTAAACAAAACTTCTGAACCACAAATCTATTTGTCATTCATAAATACCTAATCGGTTATTAATGAATGGGTGATTAATATTCAATTAAGCTGATTGAGAGAGCAGAGAGAGTGTATTCTTTAGGTTTTATGATATTTGTTCATGAAGAAAAAAATAGAAAAATCACACTATACTATGGTCATTTGTTACCTAAAACAGGAGAATATAACATCATTTGAGTGAAATTACTGGATGTGAGGAATGCAACAATTTTTGAATGGTGAATCTTGAATTGTGGAATAAATATGGATCATTTTTAACCCAGGAAACCCTCTACAGTATGTACAAAAAATCCATTTTTGTATATTCAGGGTCACTTTAGGAATAAAATTATATAAAAGTCATAAAATTTCAGACTAAAAAAAATTGAGGGTGTTTTTACTGCTCTCAAAAAGGAACAAATTGATTACATTTGACCTGAACAGTATGTAAGGGTTAAATTAGATTAGATTAGAACTGATTCAAATACACTTTAGTATATTTTATACAGAGTATAGTATAGTATATAAGTTATACTTTATTAAGACATATAAAGTGTAATTCAAATAAATTATAAGTTACTTTATTTGTGCCGAATTTGGCTTAAAAGATTTTGAAGAATTTTAGATGCTCTTATTCCTTTTCTTTATAGCATGTAAATAATAAAGCTGTTGTTAATGTTGTTCATGGCACAATCTGAAGGCTAAATAATGGAACCTGCTTTTTCTCCCAAATGATGACATTTTAATACACAGACTAACTAAATATACATTCAATGTTACCATTAAACATAAAAAAGTTTAAAGTGATTTCTGATTAAATTTTAATTTATGTGTGTAAACACAGGAGGAAACTAGCCGTACATTTTTTATTTAGATCACTTGAAAGTCAGTTAAGAAAAAATGTAAGATCTACATTTAATCTACTTCTAATATCTGTTGGGTTACTATTGATTATTGGCTTGTGGCTCCTAATACTGTCTGAGTGACACTCTGAGGTTGTCTGCTGTTATTCTGAAGTGAAACCGTTTCTCAGTGACAGTCTGAGGTCTGCTGTCATTGTGAAGTCAGATTGGTCTTTGGAGATGTATTCTTTACTATTAAATTCAACTAATTATTCACACAATTAAAATGACAAAGCCTTGATTTTTCTGTGAAATATAGTTTGAAGGAGGTAGTTATTTTTTTTATTATTATTATTTAATATGTATTAAGTTTTATTTGGTTGTTTATGTATTTTTACTTAGTTATTTATTCATTCATTATTGACTGACTGAATGAATGAATGACTAACTGAATGAATGAATGAATGACTGATTAACTGACTGACTGACTGACTGACTGACTGAATGAATGAATGAATGACTGAATGATTGATTGAATGAATGAATGAATGTGAAATCACGTCGCTTCTATTTTGACATCAGTTCTTTCACGCTATTACCGTAATGCCTAGTACATACACGTCCCGTAAAACAACGTGGGGGGTAGTTGTACCGTGTTTTTTCAAAGTGGAGACTGGTCTGACTGCATTTGGTTGTGGACTGCTGTGACAAAACAAGATATTTGAGGAAGTCATCTTTGGGCTTTGGGAAGTGATCGACATTTTTCACCATTTCCTGACAGTTTATGCACCAAGTAACTAATCAATTAATCGACAAACATAATCTACAGATTCATCGACAATGAAACTAATAGTTAGCTGCAGCCCTGATATAAAATAAAACATCAACACTCACCGTAAAGAAACAGTAAGAATCTGTGAACCAGAAAACCTCAAACCACAACGCTCTGCTCTCTAAGTTTTACGGTAATCAGCGTCATGCTACCGGAAAGGCCACTGTGTTGCCCCTTTTGTAAGCTAACCCAACGACTGTGTCGCGCTTTTTTCCAACGCAATAATCGGCGGCAGCGGAGTGAAACATGTCTACAAACATGCCGCCGGGCAGCCTGAACCTGGAGTCACAGCTTCTGTCCATCATGGATGTGCTGGTGAAAGCGGCGGTGACGGAAATCAGTCAGCTGTTCTCGGAGAGCTCGGCGTCCCTGCGTCTGCATTTAACCCAGAGCCTGAAGGAAAACGAAGCCCTGAGGATGAGGATGAAGGTGATGAGGAGTGAGCTCTTCTCCCTCCGGCTGCAGACGAGGAGTAACCGGCCGGCGAGCCGCTTTTCTCCGATTAGAGCCAACATACCCAAACCGCGGGCGAAATCACAAGGTAACGATTTACTTTCACACTTGAAAATACTTCAAGTAAGAAGTAACGTTGACGCCCTCCTCCTCCTCCTGCAGCCCAATTAACAGCTGAACACGCACTTTTCTATAATTCAACTACTAATTGTTTGCTTTCTATTCCTGTTACAGTGTATTACAACATTTCTTTTGCAATGCATATAGCATATTTGCTGAATAAGTAATAAACTGGTTTAAAATCACAGCTGCTTCTTATCACGTGACACATACGTCACAATGTCATGGTTTATGACCTGGAGGTGATCAATAAGTTGATCAAATAGAGAGACTAACGTTTACTGCAGTTGGAAAAAGCTAATAACAGACTTTCTGACTTTTTAAAATGCTCATTTGAAACATCTGTAAGCACAGATATTTTGTGTTTGTGGAATTTTCAATTGCAAAATAACAATTATTTTCATTATCAATTAATTTGTTAATTATTTTCACAATGAATCGATTAGTCGTTTGGTCTATAAAATGTGAGAAAATGTTGATTGCTAGTTGAGACTTCAGTTTCTGGGTGACATACACTGACCGCCCTCAGCTTGGCAACATTCCCCTTATTTTAATTATGTTGTAAGTTAGAGAAACTGGCAAAACTGTGGTGTTCACACCCTCTGAGATATCTATAACAACAATGGACTAAAGTCATTGTATTCTAACGTTAACTTATAGCTATCCTTACAAGCGAAGCTCCTTACATGCTTGCTAATAACTTATTTGAAGAGTTGGGTCTCTGACATTGACAGTGTTGTGTTAAGAACATAGAGAGACTAACTAATCAGAGTTGAATGCATCACGTGTTCATGATACAAACCATTTGTGAACTCCGGATTGAAGCCAACAACAATCCTTCCTCCTGCGCATGATCATGTTTTGATTCAGAGTGTGCACGGAGAGGAGGGGTACTCACAGATGGGTCTGTAGTCAATGTGTTTGTGAGAGAGAGAACAAGAGAGAGAGGGGCATGGAGGGGCTGAGAGAATCAATGCGCTGCGAGCAGCTCTACCATGAAGTAAGATTTTACCCATTTTAAATAGTAAAAAGAATAGAAAATCAATATGTGGCAGTCAATGTTGATATTGTGGTGGGCTGTCACAAATAAATCAATGTATGGGAAACACTGGGGGGATGAAATGAGATGAACATCCTCATCGAACTGGGGATGTTATACCTCAGACCGCTGGACCATGAAGATGCCTCCTCATGTCATGCACAAGAGATTTATTTCTAACAATGTTGAAAATCTCACTTGTATTTAGTTGTTTTTGTGCATTTAATGAACTTGTTTAATTCTGTTGTTGTGGACAGTGATATCACACACCTCCTCACTCCTGGTGTTTATCTATTACCATAAGTTACATTTTGTCTTTTGCTTTCCTCTAGTTGTCATAAAGCCACCAGTCGCTCAGAAGGCGATCAGAGAAGCTGCTCCCATTACTCTGCAGTCAGAGAACAAGACTTCCTCTCCTGCCACGACAGTGGAGGTAAATGCAGCTCATACATTTACTCTCAGTATCAAATGAATGAAAAGTTTTGTTTGCTCATGTGTGTTTATTCTTTATTGTTAGTGTGCAGATGTGGACACCCCAGATGTCATCCTGATCAAAGATGAAGATGACATTGGAGGCTGTGGGCCAGTTGTAGGTTAGTAGGATGTTTTTATTAATGTAATCTGTGAGCCACAGGAGCTGGTTAGACCACTAATCAAACTACAACAAGTCTATGCTTCCAAAATGCAAATCAGCTGAGAATGGCTCAGAGGCTGCTGACTTAATTTGACTAGATCCAGGCCGATATAACAAGCTATGTTCTTTGTAATAAACAAATTTGTCAACCAGAGTGTTAATTTGTTTTTCTAGGTTTTGTATATCAGTAGATTTCCATGGCTCATAGCTATAAGCGATATCAATATGATATCAGATAATATCAATATAGTATATCAGATAATATCAGATATCTCAAATGACATATCTGGTGTTGTCAATGTAATCATTTCTATATGTAAACGTGATTATACAAGCTTCAACATGTTGTCATCTTGGATATCGATGAGTAATAAATAATAAGACTTTCAGACGGTTTAATTACAACAGAGTGCATTAAATAATGATTAATGGCATGATTCATCCATGACACATAGTATCTGTTCAAAGATTCAGTGCCTGAGGGGCAGAGGGCATGTTGGGTCGACATTACTGTGCTGTTATTTTTAGTGAGCACTTGACAATCACACTTACACTTTGTACAAAGTTACCTTTAGCTTCTGTATATAAATGGTGCCCTTTTTCACAAGATTTTTTTGGAGTTGCGAGTCAAAATCTGATGTTTTATGCACATCAGCCTTGATTCAAAATGTTGTTTTGTCATTTCAGGTCAGGATGACTTCAGAAATCACAGTACGCAGGGTGGTGTTGCTGCTGGGACTCAGAGTTTAGAGCCTGCCGGTTCCTCCTGCCTGACAAACGATAACGCAGAGCTGAGAATCGTGAGCGTTCACGGCCGAGGGGAAGGGCCCCTACAGGAGGAGAGCGACACCCTCTTCACTGTCTCTGAACTGCAGGCTTTCAGCTCTCTGTCTCCTGACCACTCCGTCACCCACGACAGTCTCCTAAATTTCACCTCTGGTGCCAACGACAGACCCCCGATGAGGGGGATGCACGATAACAGTGTCGGACTGGTTAGAAACAGCCAGAATCATTCCACTCAAATCAGCGTACCGTCATTGAGTCCTGCAATAAAAACATCAATAGGAGCCGACGGTAAAGGAGGCCATCCCAGTCACGTCAGCCAGTTCTCCCAGCAGCAGAGCTCCGTCTTTCCTCACGCCATCAACAAATCCCTGGACTGCAGTTTCTGCGGCGAGCGGTTTGTCACCCGCGAAGACCTGATTGTGCACCGGGCGAGTCATACCGGAGAGTCACCTGTTCCTTGCTCTTTGTGCGGCAAATCATTCGTCAACAAGACCACGCTGAGCATCCACATGCGCATTCACACCGGGGAGAAGCCGTACGCCTGCCCGCAGTGCGGGAAGCGCTTCACGCAGAACGGCAGCCTGAAGATCCACCTGAGGACTCACTCCGGAGAGAAGCCGTACACTTGTTCTCAGTGCACCGCCAGCTTCAACAACCCGAGCAACCTGCGCAGACACATGATCACACACAACACTAACGAGGTTCACTGACCAAAAGATTTAAAGGGTTAATCTGGATTTTTTTTTTTTTTTTTAAGAACATTTTTCAGCATGTTACTTTTACTGACTCTTCTTATGTCATAATGATGTATTTGGGGGAAAATGTGTTTCCTTTGGCAGCGTGTCATTGTTTTGTCATTAGTGTCTTGGTTGAAATGTACTTAATAATCTGTAAGTACACTAATGTATATCTTGACAACTTCCTAGTAAAATCAACTTTTTTGGTTTTAAATAAGGGCACAAATAAGCATGATCTCTGTTTAATATGATGAGACCTGCATTCTTTGAAAGCCAGCAAAAGTACATTAAGCTTTAAAAATCCCAAAGCCTTTTTTTATTTTTAACCCTCTATGAGAGAGAGAGAGAGAGAGAGCCAGAATGATCTTTTTATACTGTCTGAAAAGAAAACAAACTCGGATGCCTCACATCACATCACCTTAATTACATGCTAGTTTGGTAAATGCTCATTTTTTCTTACCGTGACCTAACAAAATCTGCCTGTTATACAACTGTAGCTCAACACTTTCTCTCAACATTATTTATTCAGTGTGAAAATTACTCTCATTATTAATAATTTTGTATTAATGACTTGTCTGACATCGTGAATGCTTGCAAGCTTTAAACCACAGGAATCATTCCTCATGTTACTGGAGGGAAACATTGTGCGGGTCAGAGACGGGGTTCCCAACTGGATGGCTGAGTATACAACAGGTGCCTATTATTATTATTATAATTATTATAATAAGAATAATAATAATAATTATTATTGTTATTATTATTATTGTTACAGAGAAATGGACAGAAACACTGACCGTGACATTGAAATGAAAAGGAAAGCATGGTACAGTTAAGGCTGGTTTATGGGGTCAAAATGTTCTGTTGTAGTTTTATATCGTGATATCAATATAGTGTGATATTTGATATATGAAGTGATGTTGTGATTTAGTCAATTTTCTGTAAACTCAAGACACAGTTCATATCTAACAGCTGAGAAACAGTTTATAGATAAAAAAAATAACCTGATGGGAATATCTGCTTCTGGCAAATTAAGGTATTTCATCACATTGATTCAACAGTCCGGTCAACTCATTATTGCCTTAAAGATTTGCAGACACGTCCTAATACAAATAATTAAACACAGTGTGGAAAAATCCAGTTATAATATGGCTGACAAATGTCTATTGTGTCATGTATATATTGACATATCGCCCAACACAAGGTACAGTATCAAGTGTTAAAGAGTGTTAAACTGGTTTAAAAGTTTGCAGAGGTAAAAGCAATCACACGGTTGACAGAAACTTTCAGAAACACTGATAAAACTTGAGACCTGGATTTATTAATCTGAACATTAATCTACCCTTCTTTCTTTGTGTGTATGTATGTATGTGTGTGTGTTTCATTTGAAAAGCAAACTACCTCCAGTGTCATCTGTTGCAGCTCTCTTTTCCTCTTTTTGTACTTCCCTATCGTTCCAGACTGGGCAATAATCAATTTTGTGTGGACTCCTGTGTGTGGATTTGTAGTCTGAATATGCAATTATGAATAAATACTGATTTTTCAGCAGCTGATTATCTATTTTTTCTTTGAACGTCTGACACACGGCTCTTTCAGTTTGCACCTCTAGAGTGCAGCATTGTTTTTGTTCCCAGTGATTGCTTAGACTCAGGTTTACTCATACTGCGCCTCTATGGGGGGGGACTCTTGAGGAAACTGGGGGAAATTCCTTGCATTGTTCCTCTTTCCACCCTGCCCACACTTAAAGTATTGTTTAAAGAGTTTCTGCTTGTTTAACTTGGATTTCACCCGAAAGTCTATGAAGTTAGACACATAATAACCACTAACAAACAGTAAAAATTACTGTAAAAGCCTTACAAATGAGAGAAAACTTGCAAGTCTGCAACTTAAACTCGGGATTTTAGAAGTACTGTCATGCATGACTTACTAATCGAGTGATAACAGTGACTGATCACGAGCAATCTGCTACTGATCGGGTGTATGCGGAGGCGGTGATGGTCACTGGTAGTGGTTTTATGTGCCAAAAGTTTTGTCGCGTTGATGAGGAATGCTGTTGTTGTACTTCCCCAAGAAATGCTGCTTCCTCTCAGGCTATTGTTCTTGGGCAATCAATGAAATGACATCAGTGTGTGTATATGTGAGGGAGAGGAGAGGGAGCTGCAGGCGGAAACGAATGGGAGGAGAAAGGAGGAGGAGGGCGCAGGGGCTTATTCCAGTACTGCACCAGCAGTTATTACAGATTCCCAGTCATATTCCTGCTCATACCGGTCAGCGTGTGTTTCATTAGGGTGGCTGTGTGAGTTCTCAGCTGACTACTGAATGACTGTGGGGCCCGCCCTGCAACTTGTGGCGAACACCTGTATGAGAGGAGGAATTCTGCGTGCGCCGTGTGTGTTTTTTTACGGTAAAGCCGCTTGTTGATCCCGCCCTCTCTTTGATAGAAAAACTCGGTGATGTCGCTTCGTCTTTAACGAGCTTGACCCAGAAGCCAGGGAAGGAGGGGGAAAAAAAGAGGGGAGAAAACACACTAAAAAACGGAATAGTCGGGGGCAGGCTTACCACGAACAGGTGAGTAAAATAAGACGTGTTAGCAGATGGTTAATATAGCGGAGGCCGTGTTTTTTAATGTCTACAGATAGTGGGTGCACTGCAGCGTTGGCAAGGAGTGGTCACATCATCGACAGATCACCAACACGACTCACCGAGCAGCTAACGAAGCTAAAGTTCTCTCGGTGCTATGTTTTCTACCGTGCTCACTCTTGATAGCAAACACAAGAAAGCCTCGCACTCAACGCGATAATAGCGACAGATACCGTGAATATCGTGTAAATTAGCCCCGAAAAAGGCCGCTTTAACTTCAGCTCTTGCGGGCTAATCTGTGTTTGCTATGCTAAACACGCTAGCCTGGCTGTCGGCTATGTGTGTGTATGTGGGTTATTGTGATGCTAACGTAGCAAGACAGCCAAACCAGGTCACACGGGTGCAGAGTCGAGCTTTTTTTTCCCTCCTCACCAACTGTGGCTGATTTGATTTCCAACATTGTCATTTATCTGGGCAACGTTAGCACAACCACCGAGTAACTCAACGCTCAAATGCGTGTGTCTTTGTTTGAGAGACTCGTTTTTTTTATACCGGCGTCTCATTGTTGTTCAGCTGGCGGTTAGTTAATGCTGCCAGTTCTGGTCGGTGCTGCTGCCCTAGATTTTTTTCTTTCTCTCTCTTTTTTAGTAAATCAGTTCACGACAGTCTGTGCTATTTGGCCAGAACTGCGGAATGCTAGCTAACTGCTAGCGGCTCCGGATGGCTCACGGCTGGTAGGAAAAACGGGATTTGGATGAGTTCAACGGGGAAAATGACAACGTGACTACATACAGATACACCATATAGATACATAGTGAGTAGATGTGCACATCTTCTGTGCTTTAACATAGATATTTTATCATGTTGCCTCGTCTTTAACCGTCTTTCTATCAGGGAAAAAGTAGATTTCAGCACCTTAACGGTTCTCACTAAGGTGTAGTTCAAAGGTAATCGTAAACCTCTCAACTCTTTTTTTTTTTTTCTTTTGTCAGTCCTGTTTTGTGTATTTGAGTTCGTTTTTTTAGGGTGGTGGTCGTCCAGTTGTGGTGTGTTGTCACACAGGCTGGGATTTGTTTTTTTTAGGTCTGTTAGTTTGTGAACCTGTTGGGTGGGTCTTGTGTGAACATGTTTTGGTAGGGAAATACCTGGGTGTGGATAACTGTCAGCCTGAGAGACTGAACAGGTTAACTAGCCGCCCCCCTTGTAAACATTACTGTACAAATTTAAGGGAACTTTACTTGTTTATATCCATTTTATGCTAATTTGTACTTCTGCATCACTACATTTCAGAAGAAAACATTATGCTTTTTACTCCACTACACTTATTTACCACTGTATAGTTAGTTTTTTTTAGTTTTCTTAGTTAGATTTCTTTTTTAAAATGCAATATGCACTTTGAGCCGCATTGGTGTGTGAAAGGTGCCTTTATAAATAAAGTGTATTATTATTTAAAAAACACATGATACACTTATTTAATTCCCTAAAGTATCTTAAATTGGCTCGACATTGATGAACTACAGGATTAAAATGCTTTTATTGGTTAGTGATTTAAAAACAAACGCATAATAATATAACACTCTTAAAGAAGCCAGTCTGCATAACAAGTACTTTTGATACTTATTTTACTGATAATACTTACGCACTTAAGTAACATTTCGAATTCATGACTTTTAATTGTAGTAAAGTATTTGTAGTCTACAGTATTTCTACTTTTACTTAAGCAAAGGATCTGAATACTTCCGCCACAGTGTTTGCACAGTATGTGTGTGTGGGTTATGTGTCTGTAGCTGATTTGATGTTGGCTCTGATGTGCTGCAGGTGCCACCACTAATAACACCATATGCCACCGAACACCCATTTATCAGCCTTTTCCCGACTGCTTCTTCGTCTCCAAGTCATTGTTTGACTGTTGATGCGTGCTCCCAACTCCGGCTGCAATTGTGTCTGCTCTCTTGAGGTGTGTGCAGGTTAATCCACAGCGACCTAATGTGTTTGTGTGCGTGCGTGTCTGTGTCTGTGCGTGCACTTTAACGTTGTGTGTGTGTATGTGTTAGGAGGTAAGTGGATTAGCGGGCTAAAGCTTCAATCCCATTACAAGCCACGCTCAGCTTAAACAAGCGGCCGGTGCCATCACACACATTTCAGCATCAGGTTACCTAGAGGTGCGTGAACAGATGTGCATTTTGACAGTGACTGTGTTGTTTCAGGGAGCTACTGATGGCAGGTGTAGGCACTTATTTCATGAAGCAGTGTTTCATTACGTGCACAAAGGCTGTATTGTTGGTTACACGTTCATATGATCACAGATGTCTTCTGACAGAGTTGAGTGAGTCATGCTGACTGACAGTCCGCTATCAGATGGAGCTGTGTGACTCGTGGTGTGTAAGGGCATGATCAGATGTTTGAGGAGTGTGTGTGTGTGTATCGTTGACCTTTTACATCCCTGCTTGACATTTTGAACTTTTGCTGCCATCATGTTGGGAAAACAGAGCATGACCCTTTACTCTGTGCTTACTCTGTCCTTACTGTAAATGTAGTGAATGAAGACATGAGATCAGCGTGCATGACAGTCCAAGATGTTTTTATCTTTTACCAGTTTGTTCTTTTTCTCAAGATTTGTGTTGTTGCTGTATTTCTTTCTTTCTGTTTCAGCCTTTGTCTTCTTAGAGAAAAAAATTAGGCCTGCAACAAACAATTATTTTCTTGATTAAATGGCAGAATAGAGTGAAAAATGCATAATCATAATTTCCCAGAGCACAAGGTGATGTCTTCACATTGCTGGTTTTGCCCATTTAAGAGACCAAAACACAAACATATTTATAATTTACTATCATAGAAGACTAATAAACCACAAAATATTCACATTTGCGATGCAGGTGAATTGTTATCTAAATTGTTTGATTCATTTTCTGTCTATCGACTAATCTTTTCATACAAAAATCAACAAGAAAGTGCTGATTCAGTTGTTAAACTATGGAAAGGCTGTCTTCCTTAAACAACCAAAAGATGAAAATGTGATGTTTCAGCCATAAGAGAAAATTACTTCCGAAAGATTATGAATGCAGAACCGAAAACAGTATACGGACAATAATATTAGCAAAAAAGGGAAGTGGTTTGTGGTCGCATGATCAGCATATCGACCGTGGGGGATTTTCAATGCAGAACCACTTAAAGGAGGAATCCAGCCATCCATGGGTGGTTTATTAAAGTGTGCATCCTATATGCTCTCATGGTTTATGTGTATATGGAGTCCTGGTGAGGAGAATGGTTCTTGGCGAACCAATATAGCTCTTGCGTCCCTTTACTCATCTCTGATGTAGAATCCATAACATCCTGTTTCTCAGGAAGTGGGGAGAAGGGGAAAGGGAGGGGAGTGGTGATGGGACAGCACTGATTGTTTTCATTGTTCAACGAAACTCACCGCTGACTTCCAAGGCCAAAACTAACAGCTGTGAAAGGCGGAGGGGCAGAAGTCATGAGTGTTAATACGGCGACATTAGCTCGACCCCCCCCCCCGGTCCTCTCTCCCAGACACACACACAAACACAGATGCACACAAATGTGGATGCGGACCTTTTGCACGCTTGACTGGATGTCCTCCTTGCTGTCCAACTTTTTTCACACTTGCGCTCGTGCTCTCAGTTGCAACAAACTTCTCATTGTTCCACCAACCTCCCGGACTGACAGCTGCAAATTCCCTCCTCTGGCTGCGGTTAAACCACACACACACATTCCCAAGTACACTTGCCAAGAAATATCACTCGCAGTTTATAATTCATCTTGCATGAATGACAGCTATGCTCATTACTGAAAAAAAGATAGCGCGTAGCATGTTAATGATAATTACTTGCTGTGTCTGAGACAAGATAAGGAGTGAGACAATGTTTATATGAGGTATCAAATTATGGAAATATGCCAGATTAGTATAGATTTGATTAAATAGTTTCTGTTTCTTTATCTCTGGGTCATTGTGACGGGTAACTTTGCCTTGAAATGCTGCATCTCAGTGCAGTAAACACAGAGTCCTGCTAAGGTCTTTTTTTTTTTTTTTTTTTTTTTAAAGTGCAGTGGATGAGTGGGTGGGCTGCTGTGCTGAATTGGCTGGAGACAATGTTAGGAATGCAAGATTAGCTTTTATCTTTTGTTCAGCTCTCCTTTCCTTATCTCTTCCCCCTTTTGCTTTGCTTTACCCTCTCGCTAACCTTCAGTCTTTTTCAATGCCTGTCTTTCTGCTCGTTTTATGTGCTTTCCGCTCTTACACTCTGCCCATCTCTGTCTGTCTGTCTGTAATAACAGGCCTGTCCTGGCTGTGACCATATATAGGCATGTGTGGTACAGGACAGCGGTTTTTGATTTGCTCAGGTGGGAGGTTATGGCTCTGGGCCGCCACAACCACTAAGCAAAGGGTTGTGTATGTGTATGACATCATGTCTTCCTGTCGGTCATTCCTATCCCACATGCAAATCCTGGTTTTGGTTTTAAAAATTCTTGCTAAGTGCACTTCAGCCACTCCCTGTTTTCTCATCAGGTCAACCGGCCATCCTACTTCCCTCCCCTTTTTCCCACACTGGGCACACCCCAAGCTGGAAGTTACGGGGGGGTGTGTGTGTGTGTGTGTTAATCATTCATTTGACACACGTACAGGAACAGAAACGGCCATTGCACAGTCATTTTACCAGCTTAAGGGTGGCGTAATAGTTTTTCAAACTGTGATATCATCTTATCATGTCTTAATTTGCACAATCTGATGTAGGTGAAACTGTGAGTCAGTCGTCTACCTCTCGCCTGTTGGACTCATCACACCTTTTGTTCATGTTTTTATTTGCACTTGTGAACCCTCTACCTGTTGTGCACATAAACACCTGCTGCTTGAAATGTAAATACAGGTTCCTGCTTTTTTTTCCCCCCCAAATCACTGCGGGTCCTGTTTCGAAACGTGTGTCTTTGCATGTTGGCTAGACAGACGGAGACATTGAGAAACTGAAATTGGTCAACCTTCCTCAAACTTGTCTAACTGGTCTTGCAGGTGTGTGTGTGTGTGTGTGTGTGTGTGTGTGTGTGTGTGTGTGTGTGTGTGTGTGTTGGGGGGAAAACAACAGAGTTTATTCACCTTTCAAGCCAGGCCTGACAGGGAGCCAGGCTGCTGCTGTATCCACTGATAAGGGGATCTGAGTCTCCACTTGTTTGGCTCTGATATAACAATGTCTTTTTACTCGGAGCACAGCCGAGATAACAAAGAGAGAGAGGGGGAGGGATAAAGTCGGCAGTTAAGTCGAGAGAACAGGAGTAGCGGACTGACAGTCGGGCCAGAGGTAGATGTAGACTGATTAGAGAAGAAGGTCTGGTAGAAAAAGAGGTTTTTGGAAGATGTTAGAGTTTCTAAAACTGTTTCTGTTTATGCTGACAGTCAATGTTCTCTGACCCAGAAAGAGCTGAGGTTGGTCGACTTCCCGCAGCTAGCTGCCGTCCGCAGGCCAAATGTTGAATAAATACAGGGTGTGTCTGAAGGCTGGTGCTACTGTATGTCTCTCTCTCTCTCTCTCTCCCTCCGTGTCTGTGTCTCGCTGTTTTTTGTGCACACAGAGCAAACACATCCTTGTTGACACACTTGCACGGTATTCTCACTATGTTGCTGTTTTTCAAACAGGGGTGCCTTCGCTAAAACATCTCTCCCTCTCTTTTTATTTTCTTCCCTCGATCTTTCACTCTCTCTCTCTCTTTCTGCAGTTCATTCCTCCCTGTCGATCCTCCTGTTTCTGGGCTCGGTGGTTCGGTGACCTTCTACCCATGAGCAACTAGAGCTCAACCTCTGACCTTGGCGTGATCTCTCACCTCTTCTAACAAACCACGCCCACAGGTGAAGGTGTGTATTTCAGATTTTCTGACTCTGATGTGAGGCTCTGCAGTGTGTTTCTGTTGTGCTTAAACCATAAAGAGAAGTGCGCAGTTCTCCCTGGACTGTATCGTGTTAAGCTTCATCCTAAAAGTACAAAAAGTGCTGCTCGTAATCTGAGACAGGCCTCATCCTCAGTTTTCTATAGATACTGCATCTGTATTATCATAAATTGTGCTCCAGTCACAGAAAACGTGGATAGCTTAAATTTAGACCTACGCCAGGCTTCCAGACTTAACTCCTCATATTCCTCTAAATGGTGGAAAGAAAACAATGCTGTAGACTTTTTAAGAGAAGGTTTTTTAGTAGCGCTGCAGCAATGCGTCAGTGCTGTTTTGCAAAGTCTACACACACAGAGACACTGCAGAGGTTTTATCTGAAAACATCAGTCTCTGTCCATCGACCATATTTAAGAAAGTACTTTCTGTTGTGTTGTCTGAGAGGATCAGAAGCCCAGAGAACCCCACCATGCATACATCGAATGGTAATGAGTTTATTGAGCTGCATTTAGAGGATGGTCCTAAAGACAAATGTAATATTTCAATAAACATTTCCACATTATGTTGATCAATATGTTACAATATTTATGGTCAATGCAGTAAGCAGGGTTTTAAAGAGTCTCCCCTCCATCGTCCGTACTTCTGTCAGACCAGATAAATTTACAGCAGCATGCTAGTCAAGTGAATTATGCTTTAATGGCAATAATTGGTAGCTTTCATTCTGAGATGTTGTTTCATGTGTCACCAACCTGGAATAACTGTAGGGCTTATAGTTCACAGTGTAACACGACTCTTGTGATATACTGTTGGTTACAGTTATTTTCATTATTGATCTACAGATTGTTTTCTCAATTAATCGTTCTGTATAAAATAGGATGTGAAAATAATGAAAAATCCTCATTATAATAGCCCACAGTATGTTCAAATTGCTTTTTTTTTTTTTTTTACATGGTCAACAGTCTATAACCCAAAGATGTTAAATTTACTAGTATATATGGCAAAGAAAAACATCAAATCCTCACATATGAGAAGCTGAAACCAACAAAAGTTTGCCATTTATGCTTGAAAAATGACTGAAATGATTAATTATCAAAATAGTTGTCTGTCATTTGACGAATTGTCTCAGCTCTAGTTTCATCAATGCTATGTGGACAGGTGTTGGTCAAAGTGGCATGAAATTTGAGTAAGACAGCCGCCTTTTTAAAGTCTGTGTGCCAGGAAAAAACCTCATTGAATGAATCATTACGCCATGACAGGCTTTCAAAGGAATAGACGTACAAAAAACCCCCAGTATCTGAAGAAGTGTTCATGTCTGAGTTTCAACCACAAATATGTCTTTACAGTGGTAGTAACTGCTATATATTCATTATTGAGGGCAAAGCCACTGTTATGTAATCCCTACAGTGCCCATAGCTTTCCAGGAAGGCTTTTTTCCAAGAAGGCGTCCGAGCTTCAGCCACCAAACAAAATCTGTCAGCAGACAAATCAGGCTTAAGCTTCCTACTTAATGTCAGACCCCAAAAAGCTGGCATCCTCCGGATCCTTTCTATACTTTGTTTGAAGAGTTGTGTCTGTGTTTTTGTTAGACAGCGCTGTAGTGTGTGTGTGTGTGTGTGTGTATGAGGCTGTATGGATGTGTGTAACGCCCCCCTCCCTTCCCCTCTCTCCCCTTGGGGCCGTGTAGTGTGTATGGAGCAGTGTGAGAGCGCAGCGGCTCTGCTGGAGTCGGTCAGGGAGCAGGAGGTGCAGTTTGAACAGCTGACCCGGGCGCTGGAGGAGGAGAGGAGGAGAGTGGGCCTCCCTGCCACCAGCCCCTCGGCGCTGGGTCGCCCCCTCCCTCACACACAGGTAAACGCTCCCCAACAAACCATAACATCCCCGTCCAAAGCGTCTCATAGCCCCCCCACCACCACCTTCCATCTTCATCTTCCTCAACACCACATAGCTAATACTCCTCCAAATATCCGGATCCCTGTGAATTCATGCATCATTTTCCTCCCTCTGGCATCCGCCCACCCATCAGTAAAACTTGTCTCTGCCTCCGTCCCGGCCTCCTCTCCACCAGCGCTCGGCCAGTTTGTGTGTGTGTGTGTGCGTCACCGTTAAACGTCTGTCTGCATTTATACTGTATCTCGCAAGTCTATCTGTCTTTTTCAGCCCTCATCTGTAAACATATGGGTCCGTGCCTGCACATAGTTTCAACACTTCTAACATGCCTGAGACGGTCATCATCACACACGTTCAGCATGCCTTCACTCACCGGATACATTTGACACACACACACACACACACACACACACACACATATATATACACCTTTCATCAGTTCCCGCTGTGGAATCTCAGTTATTTCCCTCCTCTGCTTCAGCATGTCGTGTGATGGAATGGGGTCATCTGTCGTGCATGTGTCGCATATCCCAGCATCCAGTGTGTATAGTAATGAACAGGCTTCTTTTAATACATTGATTTTTGTCTCTTATTTTCATTTAAATCATTTAAAAAACTCTTTAATTCATCATTTCCTGTTTATATTGTTCCTGTTATATTCTAAGTTTTCCTCTGCATGAAAGTTTCTTTTTATATATTGACCTGATGCATGATATTGCAAGCTCATTGATTCAATTATTTGATAAAATTACTTATATTTTTTATGTTTCTACTCAGTCTTACAGCTTATGTGTTAGAGTTGAGCAACATAATGATGTATTCCTTCAGACAGTATCTATTTTTCTACTATTAGAGGTTTTGACATACTGTTTATACTGTGATATCACTTTAATATGTGTGGTTTTATGAGACAGTTTTATTGGCAAATGAAAGACTTTCATAAGGCAAAATTTGATTCTCATATGATTATTTTTCATCATTCTACTGATGTACTTTGATCTGTGAGGTATTTAACTTGCTTCCTCAACTGAAAACATTCCCACCTGATTATTTTATGTATAAACCGTTAACTCAATTGATTTTCCTCCACATTTTTGTTGATATTGCAATAGTAAATAACCACCGTGACCGAGGATCTTTTACTATATCGCCCAGACCTTCTATCTCTCTGTGCCATGTTGCTGAATCTGTCTTTTTTTTTTTTTTTTTTTTTTTTTAAGTTGAACAGCTAAACTGCTCTGAGAGTTTTAAGACTTTAACTCTGCTGAGCTGTTTGGTTGGCTGGACACAGTTTTACTGTCTCCTTCTTGTTGTCTTTTTTAGTCTCACTTGACCATCAGGGAGAGTTAAACTTCGGTTAGGTGACTACAGCAGAGCCATTGTCGCTACGCTGTCAGATTACACCAAAGGTCAGACGGTGCATTCAGGGATTGCCAGTTTAAGCATCTTTTCCAGCTCTTGGCACTGTACACTGAGAGAACATAACAGTGTCAAATTTGTCCCTAAATATTTTTCTTGCTTAAAGGACTTGCTGACATTGATTAGATCTTCTGTTTTGACTTTGTGAATTCTTGGAAGTATTTGATTAGTGTGTTGTGGCTGGAGGATGAAGGCTAAGAAAGATTTTGGCCTTGTGCTGTGAGTGTTTTATTTCTAATAATGACAATAATAACTATGATGATGATGACAATTATAGCCTTTCATTCAGAGCACCTCTCCAAAAGTAGGACTCAATTGTGAGTAAATGGTGATTTATAGGAAGGACCAGCTGGAGAGGAAGTGTGCCCTTCTTGTTGTAAATCTAATTTGTACTTCCCATTGCTTTTTGATAACAGCCCTGCCTCCTTGTGGACATAACATGAAGTGCAGTCAGACCTGCTACTTCAACTGAAGCCATTTCACATGGCTTGTAACACTTTTTTTCACTTGTATTGGCACATAACTACTGAACTTATAGTATCTATGGGTGGTGGAACAGTTGCTGAAAAAGATTTCCAAAGTAGCCCAATTGTGTTATGTTCACGTCACTGAGCCTGAGACTACTGCTGATACAGAGTATGAGGTAGAAAGTGCCAAGCTTATACAGTGTGACAGTCACTGATGACGTAACAGATGAGAGGAGGAGGAAGGCGGGTGTGAGGATGACTGGCTACGTTCCAAAATGTCCTCCCTGGTGTCTGGCAGTGAATCACAGGCTATAAACATACAGGGACGGTTGGGTCAGCACAGAATGTGCTTCAGCAGCTGTAAAATCATCTGGGTGGTTGTAAGAAAGTAGACGGCAGTGACTGGAAATCCATGCTTTCAACCTCACCTGTATTACTGTCTGAGTAAAACTGTTGGTGGCATGATATAATTTATCATTTTTACACTGTGTATTTCACAGTCGTGTGTCTTTCTCTCTGCTATTACAGAACGGGCGTTTAGGGGATGCAGACATAGAACGACTGAAACTAACTGACTCATACATTAACGGCACACAGGTATGTGATTCTGGATATAATTTATCTAGTAAACCTGAGTTTAATCATTATTTGTTTCTGCAATAAGTATAGTATATTTAAACATGGGGTTTGTGCTACAGTACAGGATGGTTGACCCTGCACACGGCGCTCTAGATGAGAGCTACACACCGGAGGACGACTCCCAGGAAGTACACTCAGTCTTCTCTGAAGAAGGAACCACACGACGGTCAGACAATGGGGTAGGTGATAGGATACATGCTCCAAGATATCATCAGACCCTTAAAAATTCCTGCCAAGGCTTGGATAAGAATCATGGAGGCAACTATTTTTTACTACTTCTTATCAAGATAAAAACGAAAGAGAAAGCAAGACACAGAAGAGAAAGTAGTTTTTCAGTTGTACTGGGAAATTCAGGAAATTCCCTATGACTGTTTTATCAGAAATACATTTTGCTATACCACCCCATCTCATTCTCCCTCAGATGAAGAAACCAATCTCACGCACAGTCCTGCCTTCCGACTCAATGTCCATCGACGGGGGCTTGTCAGTGTCGGGTATGGGTGGCTACAGCGCCACACTGGACCGTCCGTATAGGCAGGTTGGAGGAGGAGACTATCCCACCGCCACAGTGCCCAGGAACTACCACTACGGCCCTGTAATGAGTTATAATGACTACCAGACTCCACCATCTGAGGCGTACACCAGCCTGAGCAGGGGCTCACACATGGACGACCGCTACAGGTACAGAACCCTTACGAGATTGTTATATGGTGTCAGTTCATCCTAATGAACTACACAGTAATCATTTATCTTTACCAGTGTATAAAAAAGCCTTTTTATCATAAGTGTCACATTTATACCACTATGACACACAAACAAGAAGTAGGAATGTGTGTTGTACCCATGTCTGAACTATTAAAACCTGAATGTCAGCTGTGACAGATTATTCCCTGGTTGTCACTGTTAACACAGACTTGGATCTATAACTAATTTACACATTCGTATCACTCTTTAACCCCAGAATGACTCAAGACCTAAAATAAACCTTGTATATTTGCGAAACAGAATTCTACAATTGTTTTTCAGTTCCCCAATATTGGCCACTACAATATTTACTCAGTGGTTAAACCACATGATTTCCCTCCTTTTGTTTTCACTTTATGGAAAGTTATTCTTTGTGCTCTAATCATCAAGTAAGTCTGAGACTGACAAGAGCAGAATTTCTGGTCGAGAGGGCCAGAAGTCAACACCATATTAACTGTACACTAAGCTATACTTACTGTAGACTATTTCTAGAACTTTTTACCCCATTCAAACCAACACTTGAACTCTGGTCAGAAGCAGGATTCACCCACTATCACATCTTTCTTCAGGCCGGTCGATGGCTACAGGACTCTGGATTCTGGCTACCGGGCCCCGAGCCGTCAGCAGCTGGACCCCTATGCAGCACAGCCCCAGGTGGGCCGGGGAATGAGGGCCATGGGCTCAGCCATGGAGATGCGGTATGGCCACGGCCACTACGGGCTTGAGGATGACCAGAGGAGCGTGGGATATGATGACTACGGCATGGGGCCTCCACCCATGCACCCTGGAGGTTACGGCACTATGCCACGCCTTGGACCCGGCCCCGGTGGTACTATGGACAGACGAAGACTCAGGTAAAACATTAAGCGGATTGTATAATATTGAACATCTTAGTTGTGACGCACCTAACAAATATTTTTCTATTCATCTCCTCGTGCCACATGCAGGAGCTGTGAGGATACTTTGGACGGTGATATGGGAGGAGGTGATCCGTATGCCTGGGGCGTTCCCATGACGATGGAGAGGGGGAGTATGGCTTCACTGGACAGCACGCTGAGGAAGGGTCCTCCTACTTCATGGAGACAGCCAGAGCTGCCGGAGGTGATCGCCATGTTGAACTACCGTCTGGACCCTGTCAAGACCAACGCCGCTGCCTTCCTCCAGCATCTCACATTCAAAAATGACAAGGTGAGCGAGCCAACGGTCACATTTTTAAATTAAGTATAACAGCACAGTTGTTTATCTTTTTGTATTTTGTCTATTTGGCAAATCCTTGATTTTTTTTTTTTTTTTTTTTTTTTTTATGTGTGTTTGTCCAGGTTAAGTCAGAGGTGCGTCGCCTGAAGGGAATCCCAGCCTTGGTGTCACTGCTGGACCACCCCAGCAAGGATGTGCACCACTCAGCCTGCGGAGCGCTAAAGAACATTTCATATGGACGAGACCAAGACAACAAGATCGCCATCAAGAACTGCGATGGAGTGCCAGCTCTGGTCAGGTTACTGAGGAAAACCCACGACCAGGACCTCACTGACACTATCACAGGTATCACTATTGTTTGTTAGCAGTTGTAGTCTTTTGATTTCACGTCAAATCGGCAGACATTAAATACCGGAATATACAAAAGAGGGAAATGATTGAGAAACCAGTTAGACCTTCGGACATTCCTCGGTCATATTTTATTATTTTAGGGGCCAAACTATATGCCGTTTTACTGATAGTGACGACATTTAATCTGTCATCCCAGGAACCTTGTGGAACCTCTCATCCCACGACTCTGTAAAGATGGAGATCGTGGACCACGCCCTGCACGCCCTAGCTGACGAGGTGATAGTGCCCCACTCGGGCTGGGAGCGAGGGAGCAACGGAGGAGAGGAGAGCTGCAAACCACGCCATCTGGAGTGGGAGACCGCCTTGACCAACACTGCTGGCTGCCTTAGGTACAAGAGTGATCAACGAATGGAAAGCACAGTCTGAGAAGAGAACGGAGAGATTTATTTTGAGAAGAACATGAAATTATACCTTTTTTTTTTTTTTTAAATTTTTGCTCTCTTCAACAGGAATGTGAGTTCAGAACGCAGCGAGGCCAGGCGAAAGCTGAGGGAGTGTACAGGATTGGTGGATTCACTCATGTACGTCGTCCAATCACAGATCAACCGCAAAGATGTGGATAATAAGGTAATTGTTCACTGTTCAAAGCTACTTTTACTGGATTACAATATTTGGTCCTTTTTTAATCATGAGACCAAACATTTCTAACTCCACCTTTTGATCATCTCGTCCCTTCCTGCAGTTGGTGGAGAACTGCGTCTGCCTCTTGAGGAATTTGTCCTATCAGGTTCACCGTGAGGTCCCCAGCTGTGAGCGCTACGCAGAGGCCGCGCCCCTCAACCAGGGACCCGCACCTGGCGCCAACAAAGGTGGCTGCTTTGGCTCTCGAAAGGGCAAAGGTCAGTGTCAGACGGCTTTTACTGGTTCAAGTTGCACAGTGTCTGAGAGATTTTGCTGCTGGGTTTGAGCTTGTTGGTGGCGGAAGCACCTGTTGCTGTTTTTCACACTCGACCACTGTTTCCTTCCTTTTCCTCTTCTCTCTCTCCTTCGTCCTTCCTCTTTCCTTTCTCCTTTCTTTCTTCACTCTCCTTCCCTTCCTCCTGTCTCTCTTCTGTATTTAGATGAGTGGTTTTCCAAAGGTAAGATTGTCCTCTTGGTGAAACTATTCACCACTTATCAGCCATCTTACTAACGCAGAATGTTGTTCACTAAAGAAATGAGAATGTCTAATAATGTTGAATTCACATCCAGTTCATGGGCATGATCACCTGACGTCACACAGACGACATTGCATGGTCACAGTGCTTGTTCCACCGGTTGCATGGTCGCATTTTACACGTGAATGCTCATCTCAACCCACTTCACTCACTACTTTCTTAGTTCTTCAGCTCAATCTTACCTCTTCGTTTTATTCCTTTTCTGTCTGTAGGAAAGAAGGATGGAGACGATGGAAGTGGAGATCAAGTTGACATTCCAAAGAGGACAACACCTGCCAAAGGTGTGTGGGGTTTTTCCTTTTTCCTCTGAGTCATTTATTATTTAACGGTCTGTCAGGTTGCAGGCTTATCTGATCCCCTCATGTCTTGTTTAGTTCTGTGTGCGGCTGTCAGTCTTTGTGTGAAATTGCTAAATGAAACCTGCTGCTTTCCCGTACAAAGATTAAATCTGATTCCAGATTAAGTGGGTTTCTTTTATGTTTTATGATATTGTTTCCATCACACTACACTGGTATTCAAGTGTTACTTTGACTGTGTTACTTGCTTTTAGTCATATTTAATAAACTTTCAGGATGGTCAAGTCTGAAAATTCAGCTATTAGTGATTTATGATAAAGACTTGATCTGTGTGCAGTGTAGTTTAATGTCTGCCAAACTCTGTAAATCTAAATTGACACCCTCTCTTTCTGCTGACCTCAGGTTATGAGCTGTTGTTCCAGCCGGAGGTGGTTCGTGTTTACACATCACTGCTCAGAGAGAGCAAGAATCCCTCAGTCCTGGAGGCTGCTGCCGGCGCCATCCAGAACCTGTGTGCAGGCCGGTGGACGGTTAGTACTACCGCTTAACTAATGTTATCTGTGCTGTAAAAAAAACAAATATAATTTATAGTAGTAATGTTCTCAAGAGAAGTCACAGTCTTAAATCAAATCTGAATGACCTTCAGCTGTTTGTCTCTGTTAAAAAGTTAAAGTCAGCTGTGTTGTTTTTCTTACTGGAGTGAAACCTTTGATGTAAAATGATATTCATTACTCCCTCTCGGTGTGCTTGTTCTCCAGTATGGTCGGTATATTCGGGCCACGGTTCGTCTGGAGAAGGGTCTTCCCATGATGGCAGAGCTACTGGCTCACGGCAATGACCGTGTGGTTCGGGCGATGTCCGGAGCCTTGAGGAACCTTGCCATCGACAACCGTAACTGTGAACTGCTCGGTACGATTGTTGGATTGTATAAAACTCACGTATTATATCAAAGACTATGCCTTTTAATTTTTGAGTTTGCTGGATGATAATGAAGTTTATTATGCTTCCTAGTCTTTGCATGTTTGTGAAAATCTGGATTTTATTATACCCAAACTGTGTTTCTTCTGCAGGTTTGCATGCAGTGCCTCATCTTGTGGCCAACCTCCCTGGAGGCCAGAGCCAGTCTGGGCGCACTCTATCAGAGGAGACGGTCGTGTCTGTACTGAGCACGCTCGCCGAGGTGCTAGGCAACAGTCTGGAGGCAGCAAAGACCCTTCGAGCTTCGCAGGGCATTGAGAGGCTGGTGCTTATCAATAAGGACGGGTAAGCTAAGAATACAGAGGGGAAACATGGTGCTTCCAGTATGTTTTCTTGCTGCTCTCATGACTCACAGCTATGAATGCAGCTTGTTGCTCACTGAAAAACAAGCTTAATTTATTAATCACGCAGTGCTTAAGTTAATTAGCTCTTAAATGTTGAGACATTAAGTGTCTGACTGTTTTTTTTGCTACTGAACTGACTAACATGAACATCTCTCTTTGTGCTCTACAGCAAGCGCTCCGATCGTGAGGTGCGGGGGGCCGGTCAGGTGCTGCAGCTCGTCTGGGCCCACAAGGAGCTACGTCGGCCTCTTGAGAAAGATGGCTGGAAGAAGACGGACTTCATGGTCAACCTCAACCCCACCACCAGCACCACCAACGGCCCGAGCACCCGAGCCAACGGCACCTATGAAGACAGCACCATGCCGCTGCTGGACAGAGGTTTGTGTGAGAAATGATTACAGACGGGATCATTTACAGAAGGAAAAGACTTGATAAAAGCTGATTTTTGGTTTTGTTTGACTCTGTTTTGCTTTATTTTAGGGGAAAAGAGGGACATGATCCCACTAAATGACCTTGGCCCTGGTTAGTACATTTAACATCACTGCTTTTTTTTTTTTTAATCAAGACAAACTTATGGAAAATGTGTTTTTAAGATGACATCTGGGGTAACTTTTCTCATTCTTGTCATCTTTTCTCAGAGGCCTACTCTACACTGGACCAGAGGGAGAGGAGACACACTCTGGATGAGACCACAGACACTTTACCGGTACTTTTTAACAAGCTTACACTCATTCACACATTGCTTATTTAACTACACTAACCCCTGACCGCCTGCACCGCTGGAAAGAATTCCTGACTTTAACCTGTTTCCATTTGCAGCCTTTTAAAACCTCACAATTACTGACATTTTTCTTCTCTCAACACTCACTACCTCTTTCCCTCTTCTCTCTCTTCTTCTGTTTCTCTGGTTGTCTCTCAGCGAGGGGTGTATGGGGGCAGAAAGGGCTCCCTGCCCCTGTTGGACTCCTACGATGGTTAGCCCTCCCCCTCCCCTCTACCCCCCTCTGCATGTAACAGCATGGTATGTCCAACTCACCTCTCGTCCTGCATGGACTCTGAGCTCTGGTCCTTTGTCTTCTTACAACTTCAAACCCTCAGGGAAACCTGGTCTTTGTCTACGTTGTGTACAGAGAGACTGGTTGAGGTCTGCTGTACTGATATTTAACTATATGATACCCTGATGTGACGTGTAAACGCTGGTATAGTATGCTGCAAGGTGCTCCTTGTGCATTGTGTCAGTGTGTCAGAGTAGACATGAACCCAGGCTGATAATAAAGATTAATAACCTTTGTTTGTGCAGTAGTGTTGTCACAATACCAGAATTAGACTTTGATATCAAAGCTGGAGTGATTATTCATATTATCGATGATTATTTTCTCAATTAATCGTTTTTTGTGTGTGTGGTCTTTAAAATCTCAGCAAATTGTGAAAAATATCCATCACAAGTTTCCAGAGCCCACAGTTACTTTTCAGAATGTCTTGTTTTGTCCGACTAACAGTCCAAAATCTAAAAAGTATAATTTTATTATCATAGAGTATGAAAACTGTACTTGGTAAGCAAGCATCAGTGAATTTTTACCATTTACTATTACAAAAAATATATATATATCGGAATTGTTGCCCATCGATTACTTGTTGCTGCTCTAAAAAATATCATGACTACTGTAACATGGCATCAAAGAAAAAAGTAATTTAATATCACAAAATGAATCCCTTAAGCTTTGTAACTTTTGCACAGGGCTTTTTGACATGATGTTCAGTGCGTATTTTCTGTTTTTTGTGGTCAGCTGTTGTTTACCGTTAAATGTTGTTAAATGACTAAAATCCAGGATCAAACATTAGACTGCTGCTGTCTGTGCTTTTAAACCTGCAGTATTTGTGCTCTCTAGTGGCTGAACAGGATATTACAACAACATACACACCAGAATATCAACAGATCTAATTTATCTGATTCTTTGTGCGTTTGGTATTAGACGACTTATTGCCTGCTATTGATTAACTTCATATCAGGTTTAGAGTTTGGGGGTTAAACAAGAAAAAGCAAAGTAATGATACGAATGGTTGTCATTATTTTACAAACTTATTTATCAGCAGTATCGGGGAATTTACTCTAATCCATTGCTGATTTCTTGTTGAATGCAGTTACTACAAATCATTACTTTCTAGATATTATCTAGTCACTGTTACCTTCTTATCTTTTAGATGATGTGTGTAAAAACCTTCAGTTGACTCTCTCCTCCTCACAGCTAATTTTATCTGCGTTACTCCTCCACTCCAGATAGAGCATTTAGCAGGAGTTGTTTTTACCTTTTTAATCTGTAGAAGGAAAAGATTTGATGTGGTCTTGGTTTTTGATCAGGTCTGCTGCTGTGGTCTGGTGATTCTGACCTGAACACAACTTGCTTTTTACTCTGATCTTTTTTTATCTCCACATGCTGTAAATTCACAGAGTATCTGTGTTTATAAAAGCTCTTTGTACTTCATCTGCCAACCTACACTTTATTCAACTTGTTCCCTCCTACACATGTTCTGATGGCAGAAGGCACAAAATACTTTGTTAAAAGACGACAACACAGTTCAGTACTTACTCTGATCTGTATTAAATGTAATTTTTATATTTAAATATTATAGGAGAGTTGGTTATTGTGACAGCACTACTGTTCATTGTGCCATACTTATACCACAGAGTGAGTCTTTGTGTTGCCTCCGTGTTTATCGTGTAAATTACCCACATTTTATGTTTTCTACTTTTTATTCCGACTAATTAATCAACGTGTCGTTCTCTGCTTCCAGAAAAACTGATAGTGTGCATCACCCAGACTGGGCCGTCCCTGCCCTACCACTGCTACTGAGGAGAGAAGATCCAGATGCACGGACTCTCTCCCTCCTCCTCCTCCTCCTCCTCCTCTTCCTCCCCCTTCTCCCTTCTTCTATTTTTCTCTCTCTACCACCAGACAGATGGGACTAGGAAGATGAGGGTTGGCATCCAAAGAAAGTGGTTGTGTGTTGCAGGCAAAAAAAGCGAGGTGCAACACACGCGTGCAGATTACATTACACACCTACTTTTTACAAATTCATTGTAGCAACAGAAATATATTCCGTTTGTTTTTAAATTATAATTATTCTGTAAAGGCAATCACTTTTGTTGACAATCATTTAATTCTGATGTTGTCATCCTGCTTGTTTTGTTTTTTTTTAATTTTTCCCTGCTATTGTCATCTTTTTTGGTAAATTTTGTCTTGGTCGACACTTTGCTGCCAACACCCGCATCCTGAATTTGTACGTAGACTTCTATGTAGGGTATATACTGTATATATAAAAAGAAAAATGGGATGACTGCATTAGTTTTGGCTCATTAATTTAAATCGTCCCTGTACTGGGATTGTTGGGAGGTTTTGGACGTACCGGCGGGACGCGGCCGCCCTGTAGATTGAGAATGTTGTTTATATAGGATTTATTTTCCTGTCTAGAATTATTTTCTCTCGGTTGGGATGGGCACAGAAGAAGACAAGAAAGGGCAGGTGTGTGTATATTTGTCATACAGTAAACCTGTGGCCGTGAGTGTGTGTGTGTGGAAAATGAATATGGACCTTTTTGAATGAGTGTGGGTGTGTGTGTGTGTGTGTGCACGGACCAGACCCATAAGACCACATGTTGTTCATTTCATCCATTCATATTGTCTGTTTTTTAATCTTGCGCTCCCACTCCAGTGACGATATTATTTTTTTTTTTTAAATGTTAGTTTTTTTTGTACCAGCTGCCTCTTTTTGTGTTTTAAAACCTTAATTTCCAACTCTTTTTTTTTTTTTTTTCTCCCCATATGAAAGAAATGAGTTTACGCTGCTGTGTTTTAACTTTCCTGTCTGGATTCAGCTGACCAGACCAGTATAACAAACTTGGTAGTAGGAAGTGAAGCTGGGAACATACACTACAAAAACCACTAACACATTTTGTCTTATGGCGGCTTAAAGTGATAAAATCCCTGACTCTACTGTTAAAGATTCACACTATAGATGCAACCTGCTTGAAAAACACTTCAGAGAGACTGTGGAATAATCATCTCCTCTTCAATTCCCATTTATCAAAGAAAAAAATCACTACTTGCTGTGTTTTTTTGCAATGTAGCCACTCATGTATGCACATTGATGTGTGTTTTGTGCTGTTTTTTACAAAAGAAAAACACAAATTTGGGAGACTTCTTCACTCAGAGGAGACTCGAGTTTGGACAGATTGGGAGAGATACGTTTAATTTGAGAGGCAGACAAAAAGCACATTTTGATCAGTGATCCGTTTTGTCTTTTTTTTTTTTTTTTTTTATTCCTATTTCACTTTGTCTGGTTTTGTTTGTATTTTATTTCGGGGGTTTGTATGTGTGGGAGTGGTGGTTGAGAGCATTATGCAATTTGTTCCACTTTTTAGTCCCTGTTTTACCGCTGAGTTGTTTTTATGGCAAAAGAGACCAATCATCTTTGTGTCGTTTTTGTTTTTGTTTTTTGTTTTTTTTTCTACTCTCCACATACATAGTATATTTGTAATGTTGCCTATCCATGTAAAATTATGTAACATTCATACCTGCCTTGGCTCTGAGAAGTTGCTTTTTTCAGTAAAGTATGTAACTGGTAATACTGTTGTTTTTTATAAATAAAGATCTTTTCTTAGACAAGATTAAGTGACATGTGATTGATGTGGTGTGGTGTGGTGAGGTGAGGAACAACTGCTGTATCGTGTAGATAAACATGTCTAATTAAAGGGCGACGCTCTGTCCGCCTGAGTAATGTCATCCCCTCGTTCTCGTTAAGGCAAATGGCATACACTCAAATTTGACACTATGTCAGATATTCGCTCCCCAACAGCGCGCTCTATTAGGCCTGTTTATTCGGATGCACTGATTATCGACGCTTTTTATCCGTGAAGTCACTTGTGTCACCAGACCTTTTTCAACTCCCTGCAAACACATTCATGCCCCAACTTAAGAACTCAAACTGTGCTCAGGTCGTGTGTCTGTGCCTGCATAAACACAAAGTGCTCCGCAGCACAGTTAAACACTGTTAAGTGTTGACATTCTCAGCTTTGCTGTGGTCTCAGGTTTCCTGCTGAGCCGTCATGTACGTGTGTGTGAGGGTGTGTGTTTGTCAGGCTCTAGACATGAAGAAGGAACGCACGAGGGTTGTTTGAGGACACGAAAGCGTCTCCAGTATGCCTGAAATGTGTCCAACACAGATTGAAAAGCAGCTGCTGGATCACGAGGGCGTTAAGTGCACATCAGAGTGTGAAAGTTTGATATTAGTCAGGTCATGATGTGTAGTATGTGTCAGCCTGTGACCCAAACAGTCACAATTTCTCACAGTACCTTTAAATGTTGACTTGAAATGTGATTGTAGATGTTATAGATGAAGACACTTCTGGGAACTGAAAAATACAAGTTCCCACTAATACTTTATGTGTAATATGCAGGCAGGGATGTAGCTCAAACTGAGGAGGTCATGTCCTCTTTTTTTTTTTTTTTTTTTTTTTTTCCTCTGAGGATTTGGGGGATTGTAGCAACATGAGGAGAGTTTATATTCTACAATTTAAAAATTTACACATGGTGGGTATTTCACAAGAAGTGTATTTAGATATACTTGATATACATAAAGTTGACTAGGCCTTTTTTTCAATTATAGATTAATTGTTTGGTCTAAAAACTTCAGAAAATAATGAAAAATGTGTCAAAAACTCCAAATTATGAGACAAGGTAAAGCAGCTAATCCTCACATTAGAGAAGCTGGAACCATCAAATGTTTGACATTTCTGCTTGAAAAACTATTAATTATCAAAATAGTTGCTGATAAAACGTCTGTTGATTGACTAATTGACTAACCCTTGCAGCTCTAGTATGAATATTGATGCCAATCAAATAACTTACTTCGGGGAATATACTACATATATGGTTTGACCCCTTTTTTCATTTAACATATACAATCACTGGCCACTTTATTAGGAACACCTGTTTAATCTAATGCAATCTAACACAACAGTTCTGCCATAAATTCTACTTTTACAAAGCTTCTACATTTTCAGTTTTTGTTAACATTGTCAGAAAGGTGATAATTCTACTTTGTTTATTATTGAGGTCATACTGGGTGGTGGTGTACTGGGGTGCATTATATTGAATGGTGTTCCTAATATTTTGCCCCCTTCGTGTATGTTAATGGAGTGGACAAAATATTAGGAACACCATTCAGTGTAATGCTTCATAAAAGTAGAACTTATGGCAGAGCTGTTGTCTTGGATCACATTAGATTGCGCAGGTGTTCCTACTATAGTGGCTGGTGAGTGTTTATCAAAGTTCTCAATGCATCAGTGTCAAATAAAAAAAAGTTTTGTCTACATAAATAAAAGTAAAAAATTAGAAAATTGATTTAAATCAAGAAATATATGATAAAAAAATATCAGCAAACAAGACTACAAATCTGACAAAGCATTAAAACTTTTGATACTTGAGACGTTTTGATATTATCTTCATATCAGTATTGAGTATTTCTCCATAAGAATGAGTCATTTTTAATAAGACTTTGAAACTGCACTTAAAGCTTTATGTTGGGATATACAATTTACTGAAAGGACTTACTTACAGGACTTGGACTCACAGACTGGGGGGACATGGACTCATGGCCTCAGTGTTTTTGAAACTGTCTATGGCCCTGCTCAAATGTTTGAGGCACGTGCTCTTGTAGCAGCCACAGTGTAGTTTTATCAGAGCTACAATAAATTAAACATAAATGGTTTTGTCCTTTAGCTGCTACAATCTGATTGACAAGTGTGTGTGTGTCTCTTTTAGTCACTGAGTGTGTTTGATGTCTGTAACCTGTACAGCTGGTACACACGCCCCATTCCTTAAACTTGAGACCACCAAACGCAGCAGAGTCTCCCTCCCTTCCTCCCTCCCTCCCTGTGTCCTGTCACTTGGTGTCATATCTATTTAGGGATCACCCGCTGTTCTTCATTTCCTCTCTATCTCTCTCTTAAAGCTCATACGGGAGCAGCGACATTTAAATCCAACACATGAGACTCATGGGGGGAGGAAACTGCCGGCAGGATAAGACAGAAGTTATATAGAACGTGCAGAGAGGAATGATTGTCAGGAGGATTTGAGCCCAGCGGGATCTATCGTAGCGTGCCAGAGGGACACCGCTTGCCCAGGTACCATGCATGATAAGTTTGAGAAACCGCACCACTGGGATTGTCTCTATGGCCTGTTTTCTTCCTCATGGTCCTTGATTTTTGGAGGAAAGTGAGCACTAACAGAGCAGTTAAAGAGTAAAGAAGACACCCAGGTACTGTCCTGTCTTGCTGTCTGTATCATGGCTGCAAACTCGGATGACGAATCTCCTGATAGCACTCCGGCGCCAGACTCTTCCCGCCACACGTCCCACATAGGGAACCAGGATGGGCTCAGCGGCCTGGGCTACGGGTTCAGGGTGGCCTGGCAACACTTGAGGCCCTTCACCCCCTTCTTCCTCATCAGCTCAATGGTTGTGGCCCTCATCTACCTGATGCAGGCCATCGTTTATGGGGGGCCCTTCAAAGACCCGCTGTTCTTTGTCAAGTTCTACGAGCGCTGGCCCAAGCCCACTCCAGACCAGCAGGACTCTCCGTCCCCTACCAAGTTTTTCAGCCCGGTCCCCTCCTCGTCCTTCGAGCAAGTCCTCGATAAACTGCTCAGACACAACGAGACAACGTGAACAGGTTGATTCTGTTTCAGATAGGAAATGACTGACAGACTTTTTCTTTTTCCTTGTGGATATGAGCAACCGGTGCTGCTGCAGTTGTCAGTGCTATTAAAAGAGAAACAGACTCATACTTGACTGAAAATGTGAGTCATTGTGGCATATGTCCCTCCCTATGATACAGTCTGGGAAACAGTCTGGAACTAAGGCTATGACAACACTCATTTATTGATATAGTTTGTAAAATGCCTTTTAGGAGACATTTATCTATGTAATTTGCTTTTTGTAAATCATTAACATTGATGTGTCTGGCATTAATAATAAAGCACCAATGATATATGTTTGACTTGTATTTCTATGACAGTGATGTTTACCATCATGCAAGCACTCTTCTCCTGAAGTGTCTCCTCACAGTAGACGACTGCAGCGACGCAGCAGACCGAACACCATGAATCCTCACTTCTGGTCCCCATTGTGACCTTAGAACAGACTTGAATCCAGTTTGCATGTAAGTGTGACAAACTAAACTTCAGTCTTTGTATTGAACGTGCAACAAATATATTGACTCTCCATGAACTCTGGTTGCAGATCACAGCGGCAGCCACCTCACACCAATTAACAATCCCAACCAGACACCTGGACGCCAACTGTCATGATCTTTAGATGTACTGTCTGTGTGTAAAACTATTTATCATCTCCCGCAAATAGACAGGCACATAACATATCATAAAACTGTTCAAGATGCCTGGAATACTATATCTGATTTCCTTTCACCTTTGGTTTCACCTTCTGCACAGCCTTGCGCAGTTAGTGAGACATTTTGATATTGTATAAATGTATAAATGCATCTTATGGACTCATTGCATTACCAGTGGTGTAAAGTAGTGTTTCTCAACAGGGGCAGCCGTACCGTCTCCCAGGGGGCGTTCAGAGAATGGCGGGGGGTGCTGGAACCAATATTCCTGAAAGGGGGGCATTGAGGTGTTCTTATGTGTCTGTTTTTAATGCCAGTTTACATTTGAATGCTCATTTTCACAATTTTATCATTAGACATCAGGGTTTCCCTCTTTTTTTCACAGTGCTGTCAAGTCTATTTTCCTCCATTTTACATGATTAACAGTCAAATTTATGTCTTTGGCTCTGAGTGCTTCAAAAACGTGGGTGACCTGCACTCAACACTGTACCTGAACGCCTCCTGTGTAGACACAAGGGGACACTATGCTGAGTCTCTACTGCGTTTTGCTGTCATTTATGGTCACACTAGCTTCTCTGTCCTCTCCTCCGCTCTATTTGTTGGTGTTTGTGTTTAGTTTAGTTTGTAATGCGTGTTAAAATTTGTTAAATTCTTGTAAACTTAGCTACTGGCAGGAGGAGGAGGAGGAGGACAGGATGAAGATACTGACTGATGTCCGCGTTCTTCATTCTTTCTAAACTGCACTTTGTATTTTAATGTCAGGAATATTATTTATTTTACTGACATTTCTGATTTCTTTCAAGTGAGATATTATTGAATTTATTTAGTGACTTTAATGATGGAAACATTACGGTTGCTGCTGTAAGAAACAATATTCTGTCATATTTAAAATATAAATCTATTCTAATCCTGTTCTGAAACTATTATTTTTTAAAATAACAATTCAAAAAACTCAAATTCTTTAGTGATGAAAAAGAGCCGTTATATTTATCAATATAAGTATTGAGAAATAATCTTTCTTCTAGAGTTTCATTTAGTCCACCAATGAAGTCAACAAAGCAACATAACACATCACTATAACGGCCATCTCTACTGTTATCAGATCGTTTTAACACCCGCAGGCACAAACGTGATGAAAACTGTTGGTTACGTTGCCTTTAGATGCTGAAAATAATCTGAATCAAGCTGATGAGTGAAGGTGAAATTAATCAGCAGCTTCAACCAGGAAACCAACCAGAAGAAGAACAAACATGTAACTCACAGCAGGAGGTTTTTAAAGTCTTCGGATTCACAGTCTCAACTCTCTGTGTTCATCTTTAGCCAGAAGTGTCCTTTAAGGAAATCTGATCTCAGAACAGCAGCTCTGAACTCTGCAATGAAGAATCTGGAACAAAAGTCAGATATTAACAGACGTTATAAATCTGTATGAGCTGGACCATAAAGTCGGATTTGTGCCTTTTATCTCAACAAGGAAATAAAAAGTTCTGAGATAACATTAATGCAGTCTGTTGTATATCTGTGATATGTCCAAAACGGGACAAATAAATTGTTTTTGGATGAGATAAAGATACATTCTAACAAATTTTCCTGTAAAATTACAGTAAATTTACCATTTTTACAATTTCACTACCGTAATTTACTTCAACAGTCAAGTGCTATAAAATTTATTACAGTATTCTACTGTAGGATGTGAGGTTTACAGTTTGATACTGTCGGCCTGCAGTAATATAATTATAAATAAAAGTATTTTTACAGTGTTGCTATTATAATCTACATGTACAGTTCCTTATTGTAAATGTTACAATAAACAACTGAAAAGTTTTCTTCTTATTCATATTAATAAAAACAACTATAAATTGCAGACATATACTGTAAATAACAATATGTCTTCAATCTTAATGGTCCAGTAATGAGATCAGATCAGTTTAACATTAAAAAATGTGTAACCCTTAACATCTGACACACAAGAGGATGAGACAAGTGACAACTTTATGGAACTTAACTTTTATTCAAAAGCTTTAAAATATGCCAAGGATATTCAAGTATGTTTGAAAAAATAAATCTCAAGGTTCATGCCCTCAGGGGTTCACAGCGGTTTGATGTAAATCTGTTAATTATAATGTCCTGAGCTGCCAGCAAAACTTAGTCATGAGTATAAACAGTAACTGCGTTGCAAATTACTTTTTAAATAAATATAAAAGCACAAACAAACAGATTGCAAGATAAACAGTTTGTAATGCCTTCAAATGTCCTCTGTTATAATTGGCAGAAGGTTGACATCCAGGCTTCCAGCTCACTGAGTGAGAAAGAAACAAGAGTGAAAGTCAAGTACAGAGTGAGGGAAAGAGAAATGAAACAACTGAATAGGAGAGAGAAACATTTTAAACAAGGACATAATGTCCTCTCATGAAGTCACGTCAAGTTCTGGGGAAGAGTGGTGATGAGGATTCACTGTTCATCTTCTTAGGAATTACTTTCCCCGAGCGGCCTCTGTTCTCCTCTCAGGATGAATCACAATGATGTGAAAACAACATGTAACAAATCATCTGTTATGTCCCAGATTATAGTGCTGCGTAGCAACAAACTACAGTATCTTCGCAGCAACTTACAGCTTAGAAACACACTTTGGTTGAGCTAAAATAACCAATATTCTGTCTTTTGGGGCTCAGCAGCCAACATATCTTAATCAACTTTGCTACATATTTGAATAACCTTCGATTGTTATGTGCTTTAGATAGCAGACTATTATTAATTATGAAATGCAAGTGGGATAAACAAGGTGAAGGTACAGACCAGGGAGGACTAACGTTAGCATTCACTGATGTGTAGTTCAAGAGAAAACATTCATCCTAAAATAATCTTTGAACTAGACTTGCAAACAACAGTGAAAATAATGTTTAAATACCAGTAATTCAAACTTCCAACTGAAGAAAACTACCTGAAAATGCTCTATTGTGCCTGGTGCATAAGCACTGTCAAGTGCTTATGCACCAGTTTAATGTTAGAAAAAATTAAACATAGTCACTAATTGCCCCTCCAACCCTGTGGGCCTTTGATCTGGTTATTTTATTTGACTGTTGAACATCCGATTGTTAAATCAACTGGATGGCATCATAAAACAACAACAATCATATTTTTATCTTATCTATCTTATCAGCGCAGCGCCTTAGATATGGCGCAGAACAAGAAAAAATGCCGCCAGTATTCTATTGCACACCTTAGCTATAGATACATATCCCGCTTTTTTCCAGTGGCCTCAGACTTTTCCGTTGGAACAATTAATATGAATGCCTTTTTGTCTGGCACCAAATCACTGCTTTCTGAAATACTGCTGTTTGTGATCATTAACGAGACCTAATTAAAGTTTGACAGTCAGATATCTAACCGTTACATTTGTTTAACACTCATAAATATAATTTCTATCCACATGGCTTTTTTACTCCCTGAATGGGAGACTAATGATAATGATATTCCAACTGTCCAGTTAAATAAATCTGATATTTAGCATCCAATGACAAGCTTTTGTGATGATATCACACAAAATAATAATCAACATTAATATTCAGGGGAGACAATTAGCCTTCATTTTAATTGATGCTGGGCAGTAAGGGACCTGGATAATGGATAGGGGGGCGCTGGCCCAAAAAAAGTTGAGGACCACTGGTGTAAAGTAACTAAGTACATTTATTCAAATACTGTACTTGAGTACAATTTTGAGGTACTTGTAATTTTCATTTGCTACTTTATACTTCCACTACATTTATCTGACAGCTTTAGGTCAATCGCTTACACATAAAACATTTGATCAGTTTGATATATATGTATTGTTATAGATTAGATTATTCAACAGTATAAGGTGTTAAAATTAGCTCAGTCTCAAAAGTATTAAAATGCTTTAGTGAAGAAAGCTGAATGTACAGAGACTGACTGACAAACATTTGTCTGCCCTGAACATGAGCTCTGTGCTTTGTGGTGGAAAACTGCCTCAAATTAACTCTAATTTTAGTTTCACATTTTCTCCAGAGGCTTTGAATGAGATCCTGATGTGAAGACAGAAGGAAATAGTGTAATCATTGTTGAAGAAGCAACTTTATTGATCATGTAAAGCTTCAGGTTGTTCACACATCCAAGTCTGTTAAATGACTCTTGTTCAATGATTTCATGTACAGATTCACTTCATCCACACAATCAGTTTGTTTAACCCAGAACACAATAAATGATCTCCTAGTTGATTATTATCATGATAATTACAGTTTGTACATTTCTTTATGAATTTACAAAGTGGCAAAAAGTGTTTAAGACGCTGAAGTGGAAGAGAAACAACAGCACACACATACATCAATACAAACATGAAACTATGATTTAGAACAAAGAGAAGTTCACATTTTCATCTGAAGAAATGTCAGTGAAGGTAAAAGGTGTCATCATGAGCAGCGATAATCTCCATGATAAAAACACACAGGAAAAAGTGACATTTAAAGAAACTCAAAATATCAACAGAGCAACAAATGAAAAGAAAAAAAAGTATTGACAATGACAGTTTGATTGACAGTTGATCTCTGTGCAGTTGAGAAACACCACAGCAACGAGCTCTCACAAAAAAGAAGAAGAAGAAGAAGATTTACAACACAGAATCTGACACATGAAGTCTGAAGTGACTTCTGTCTATCTGAGTTTACAGAACTCAGCTGTGACTCCATTATAAAGATAAAGTCCAGCATAGAGAGGCTTAGTGAATGTGGTCTGGACTCTGTGGAGGAGATTCATGGTTTCAGAGATGCTATAGAAGGACAGAATACCTGCACTGTGATCCAGGTACACTCCTACTCTGGAGGAACGAGGACGTGAGACGGGAGTTGAGATATTGTTGAACCAAAACAAAGAATTATCCGTGTCACAATCTAACATCCAAGATTTGTCATTAAATCCAAATCCACATTCATATGAGTCTCCTGCTCTGCTGATATTCTTGTATGCGACTGCTACCCCGACTCCTTCCCCTCTCCACTCCACCTCCCAGTAACAACGTCCAGTCAGACTCTCTCTACTGAGGACCTGCCACCACACAGTGAATCTGTCTGGGTGACTAGAATAAGACTGTTGTTGACTCATTTGTTCGGCTTTGTTGTCCCCCTCAGATAATAACAGCTTAATATGTGCTGTGTTTGGATCCATTGTGATTTCACGTGAATATTTTAAGAATCCTGCTCTGATCTTGGGCTCTGTTTGTGACAGTAAAACGTCCACTTCAGTCACCGTCAGTGAGACGTTTGTCCATTTCTCCCTCAGGATGTCCTGTAGTTGATCTCTGAGCTCTGACACAGCTGCTGTCACATCCTCAAAGTAGCTCAGAGGACTGATATTGATGCTGGATGAGTCTGTAGATGTGCTGAGTTGTGACAGTAGTGAGGGGTAGTTGTGTAGAAACTGTGTGTGATTTTCTGTGTGTGAGAGCTGCTTCAGTTCAGCGTCTTTCCTCTTCAGCTCACTGATCTCCCGCTCCAGCTTCTCCTGAAGCCCTTTGACTCGACTCCCTTCAGTTTCCTGCTGGGATCTGATCTGCTGCTTCACATCAGAGCTTCTTTTCCGGATGAGACGGATCAGCTCAGTGAAGATCTTCTCGCTGTCCTCCACTGCTTTATCAGCAGAGCGATTGACGGCCTTCATCTCCTGTTGAAGCAGCATCACGTCTTTCTCTCTGTCCTGGATTCTCTGCTGGATATTCTGTCGACTCACCTCAAGCTCTCTCTGCCTCTCGGTCCTTTCTGCTGCAGCTGTGACTGTGTCGTGACCTTTATGTTCATCCACAGAGCAGAGATAACAGATACACTGCCGATCAGTACGGCAGAACATCTTCATCACCTCATTGTGACGAGAGCAGATGTTTTCCTGGAGCTTCTCCAAGGGGTCGACCAGCTTGTGTTTCTTTAATGGAGCTGCATCATAATGAGGCTGGAGGTGTTTCTCACAGTAAGAAGCTGGACAAGTCAGACAGGACTTGAGGGCTTTCAGCTTCCTCCCAGTGCAGACGTCACAGGCCACATCATCAGGTCCAGCATAACAGTGATCAGCAGGAGCAGCTTGGAGTCCAGTCTTCTTTAGTTGCTCCATTAAAGCTGCAAACATGGTGTTTTTCACCAGGACTGGCCTTGGTGAGAAGGTCTGTCTGCACTGAGGGCAGCTGTAGATCTTCCTCTGATCCTTTTCATCCCAGAATCCTTTAATACAACTCATACAGTAGCTGTGTCCACAGGGAATAGTCACCGGATCCTTCAGTAGATCCAGACAAATCGAACAAGAGAAGGTTTCTCGGTCTAACTGATCTCCTTTCTGCGCCATTTCAGCTCTCTGTGGCAATGACTGTCTGAGTTTCACTTTCTGACAAATGAAACAAGTTTGAACTCTTCTCTGACCCACATCCTGCAGTGAATGCAGCGTGACAGGTCTTGAGCTACATCACATTGGTTACGCCCATCTCCAAACTGTAGATACGAAGGGGATGTTCCAAGGAGATATGAGGACAGAGTGGAGCTTGTTGTGTTTACGAGCAGGAGGAAGGGGGGGGGGGTGCTTATTAAGCGCTGAGTCATCCAGTTAAAGGAACAATTACTGAAACTGATACTGGGTGCTTTGAGGTGGCTCCTCGCATCCCTCACTAGTGTCTCAGCTCCTCCCAGCGATGACAGAGGAATTTAATTCACCAAAAGGGACATCCCCACTCACTCCAGCGTTATTTTGAGGAGACGACAATGACAGACAGCACCTCCACTGTCAAATATGAAGAAGTCAACTATCAATATGTAGAAATTATTAAGTTACAGTTTAAACTCTAAAGTTTAAAATTCATATACAGTTAATTAAAGGTTTAAACACTTACTTGATCATTTCTACATGTTGATAGCTGGAAGGAAAACACCTATTTATCATTTGATTATAGATTTATAGCAGCATCTGGCTGTCACAGAACAAGACAAGACACAAATAGACAATTTAAATCTGTCAATTAGTAAAAGAACAGAACCGACATAAAGGAACAATAAAAACATCTGCAGCCTGCAGAATATATTTAAATAAAATATTTCTTGGTTAGTTTCTTACTTTTCAGGCTCAGGATGATTTTATAGGAGACACACAGCTGTGTTATGTCATATTTCCTTGAAGAAGCTGAGACGTACTGAAACAGAAAAGAAGAGGAAAAGAGAAGCCTTCTGGCTTATGAAGAAAAAGAACCAAATAGTGTTTTTTATGAGTAATTCAGATGACAAGCTGCTGTTGGTGAGGTCATTCCTGTTCAACAGATAGTTTTTCTGATCTGCTGTATTACAACAAGAGCCTGATTGTTTACTGTCCCATCAGATGAGCTGACCAATCAATAACCAATCAGTAAACACATTGGATCAACAGGGTGTTGCCGTCCAGTAAAAAACTTCCACAGAGGATACACCTGTGGTTCCTCGCTCTAAGCTCCTCCTCTCATCAAGGTGCATTTAAGGGATCAGAACCATGGATGTATTATAAAAGTATAATACATCCATCATCAGAACATCCTTGATGATGGTGGACGTAAAATGGTTTCCGGGTCATGACCGGAAGATTCCAAGCCCCACTTTATTACATGGGGTTTGGGTAATAAACCCATTTAATATGGAATAAATTATATAAATTTATGAACAAGAATAAACATGAAATGAAGTTTCATAAAGTGACACTAGCAAGATCAAGATCAAGATATCAAGATAAAAGTGGAAAACAATTTTTCAAATCAGACAACTAACTCTTTATTAGCAAAATTCAATGTTGACACCAGAAAATTTGCACAACAGAAACCCAACCTTACTGTCTACTTAATATCCTCCCTGGACACTAAAATACTGCACAAAGCTGTGAAAACTACAGCCTTATGTAATGAATTTGATTTGTAATCGATTTAATTTAATTTAGTTTGTGTTTGCTTTTTATTTTTATTTCTTTATCTTTGTATGTATTATGATCTGTGTATTTCCTCCAGCATGTATTGTGGTGTTACTGTTGTTGAATGAACCTGTTGTCAGAGCCGTTGTGTAAATAAAGTTTGTTTGAAAAAACCGCTGACCACGCTGACCTGTGATTGACCCCACCAAAAACGGACAGTAAAACTAAAAGAGAAGAAAACAGAATACTGTCCTTTAGTCTTACTGTAAAATATATAAATACACATATATCTTTATTTTAAAAATGAGCTAACTGTATTTCCTTGACGTGGGAGGATTTATCGGGAGCTTTGCAAACAGTGAGTGTCTACGGTGTCCCATCACCTGTCTGCGTCTAAAGTTACAGTCAGCGGGGAGAGAGAAGTTTAAACAGCCCAGATTTACTATAAAGTTTTGTTAGAGTTATTTAATGTGGTGTTCATGACATGTTAACTAACAGAGTATCTGTCCTGACCGGTTTATACCTGCTCAGTCTGCGCGGTTTGGCTGCTAGCTGTTAGCCGTGATGCTAACAGGCAGGTGTGCTTTCATCCAAGTTACGCGGTACATTGATGAGGTTTTTAAGGTTTTTCGACTTAAAACCCGGTTTTAAAAAAAGAAGAAAAGTTTAGCCCCAGCTTAGGAATTTTTATTGCTGATTTTATTCAGTAAATATATGGTATGTTGTGGAAATAACACTAAGGAGGGAAACTTTAACAGAGCAAAAAGCAGTTTGTTATGTTACACTTTGTTCTCACTCTAGACTCATTTATGTATTTTTTTTATTAAACAAATTATGGAGAACTTTAAATCTACTGTCATGGTAGATGTTGAGTTTCAAAATAATTAGGAGTAAGCTCGTATCGATGGGATTTAGGAATACGCTAACATTTAAGGGCGCCAGTATCTGTAATAAATCAATATTGGACACTTAATTAGCAAAATGTAATACCATCAATTAACAGTTCACTTAAAAAATAAGGATTTAAGCCACTGAATATGACAATAGTAATAACTCAAGTAGTTTCCTGTTTAGTTATACATTACCAAAGCAAAAATATTACACATAAATTAAAACAATTAGAATATTAGGTTACACCTTGAAGTGCACAACCTTTATGTATAATATGGTTTTAATACACCTCACTATAACAGCTTAGAGCGGCACTGCTTCAAATATGCAGTACCTCAGCAGATAATGCTGATAATACTCTGTTTCTTGTTCCACTTCAACATTAACTAAAAGAAAAACAAGAATGCAAAACACAGAAGATAGATTGTTGGGTGTCAATCCTGGTCTTGATTTTTGGCACAAAACACAGGCTTCTGTTGACTCTACAGTTTCTCAAAAATACACAAATCACAAACACAGAATCATCTTGTTACACTTCAAATCTTTAAATTCATCTGATGCTGAGAGTCAAGTGAAGTTACGCTGCAAGTTTTGTTGACAATTCTGGTCAGCTGGGACTCAGAAAGTGTGTTTCATATGTTGTATACATGATACCTGAATTTTATTAACAATACTTTCCTTTGAAAAATATAAACATGTTTCTCTATAAACCTTTTTTTTTCATTCACCAAAAGAAGTCAAGGATCTCAAATGTTAAATCTTATCCAAACACGCTGACTGTACAGAATAATCTGAAATTTAAATCAGGAACTCTGCGATCAAACAACGAGTAAACAAAGATTATGTATTGGACCAGATATGTGATACCACATTTCTTAACTATAAGTAAGTAGGAGATATTTTCACCTTTTGTTTCTCATCACATTTTATTGATTCATCCTCGCTGTCCTCTCTGCTCCTCCTCTTAAGTGGATGGGGAGATGTGGTGCTACCAGAAACCTGGGTTTGAAGCCCTCCTGCTCGCTGAGCTGCAAAGACAACAACAGTGCAGCCAGTTCTGTGACACTCTGCTCAAGGCAGAAGGTATAAATACACATAAAGCTAAATTATACAATCAATTCCTTGTGGTTTTTTGTGAAAACCATGATCATTATTGAACTCTTTCCTTTAGGTGTTTCAGTGCCAGCACACAGTTGTATTCTCTCAGCTATCAGCCCCCACTTCTCCTCTGCTCTGTCCTCCACACCGGCGCCCCCAGCTGGTCAGAGTCGTCTCCTGGAGTTTCGGGCTCTTGGCACTTGCACGCTGCTCCACATGGTCAGACTGTTGTACTCGGGGGAGATGGCAGGGGAGGGGGAAAAGGAGAAGCAAGAGGCTATTTCTGCTGCGGCCAAGCTTGGCATCCACGGGCTTGTGGAAGTGACAAAAAGAGATCGTAAAAGGAGAAATGGGGAAGGAGACTGCCAGCACACAGAGGTGGGAGTGCAGACAGAGCCACTGATACTTGAGGACAGTGAGGCGAGACAGGGCAAGTGGAGGAGAGAGGTGAGGGATGGGAGCACACTTCTGTGGAAAGAGATGCTGTCAACTGGTGAAAAAGACTCATGGACGCAGACAGAAGAGCTGCAGGTAAACACTGCTCCCTCTCATCACCCTGCAGCCTCCCTTGAAACCATTGATATGACTGCTCTACAGAGTTTAGGCCAGACAGACTCCCATCTTGTTCCACCTCAAATTCCCTACGTTCCCATATCCCTCGCCTACCCACCAGATGCAAATCAAACACCCCAACCTTCCTCTGCTCCTGCAGCTTCTTTTCAGGCATCCTCTGCTGCTGGGCACACACCTGTTGCTGTTGTGGCACCACCATACTCCACTGCACCCCCGTCCCTCCTTCCTTTTTCCAGCCAAGCGAACCCATCGGGTGCTGACCCTCATAGCTGGTGGGCTGGCCCTCAAGGAGCAGGCAGAGATGTCACTGCGGGTGAAGAATGGGAGGAGGAGCAGCTCGAGCAGTTTCAGGACAACATCCCAGGATTTATCAGTTACTTCCTGAACCCGGACAGAGTGGAGGAGCCCTGCAGAGGGCGACCACAGAGACAGCGGGGAGCCGGAGATGGAGGTGCCAGGAGGGCCGGGACGGGTGAGAGACGAGCCAGGAGACCACGAGCAAGAACAGGAGGGAGGGGACGCGGAGGGTTAACGCAGACGGTGGATGTGCAGGACGTGGGGGTGAGCAGGCTGCAGAAGCTGTTCCTGCAGAGGTGGGGCATGCAGGCATGCAGGACGAGTCAGGGCGGAGGAGCTGTAGGCAGGAAGTTGTACCTGAAGACCAGAGAGCTTCTGAAGAAGAGCTGTCAGAGGAGAAGGGGGCGCGGTAAAGCATGGGATTTCATCCAAAGTGGAGAACTTCTGCCTTACAGTGAGATTAGAGGAGGAGGGAAAACGCGGCATGGGAGGAGGACTACAACGCAGGAGTTGAAACAGGTGAGAGTGCTACAACAGGTTTGTGGCATCAACTGGACATGACACGAGAGCGATGGCATGGTTTTCCACATTAAATACAGTACCAGTCAAAAGTTTGGACACACTGTCCAATTCACTTGAATGAGAAAGTGTGTTCAAACTTTTGACTGGTACTGAAGTAAAATAAGCTTCACTTTATGAACTCTCAACATCACAGTGAAACAGCTTTTTGAGAGTATTTTACATCTTGACAGTAATTTCTGTAGAAACAGGATAATTTAGGTAATTCAGGGATAGTTTCAATCTAAAATGGTATTATTGCTTTAAAAAAGTTTGGTACTTTATAAAAAGTTTCTGACCTGTATTCTGACATCATAAAATAAGATTCCTTAGTTACAAATGTTTAGTAGATTTCCATAAGATGACTCCTCCTTTCTTGTGATGCATTATCATCAGATTTTTTTTAACTTTTACTTATTCATACTCATTCTCTGAGAGCAATGCTCTCTTTTTCAGGGACACCCTGATCACATTCACACAGTTAATCATTCATACTTGGAAGCTGACCAGTACAACCACAGTCTGATCTACTGGCCATTAAGCAGCTCCACTGGAGCAGTTGGGGTTAAGAGCCTTGCTCAAAGGCAGTCAGTGAGAGAGGGGCACGCACTGCTTTTTCACTTTCCTCACACAGATCTATCCTGCTGGTCTGGGGATAGAACCTTTAGGCCGCTCTGATCTTTAGGCCACAACTGCCCCAGATTGCCTTAAAGGAATAAATTTGACATTTTAGGAAATATGCTCACTCACTTTCTTGCAGAGAGTTTGATGAGAAGATTGATACCATTTACACCTGAACAGTAACTATGAGTGTATTAACTTTTTATGCTGTTATTTGTGGTGGTCTTCCTGCTATAAAACACTGTGAGAAACCCTGTCGTAATAGTTGTAAGTGGTATGTTTTATCTGCACTCGTGGTTTTTATGTAAAGACTTCTGTTTTCTTAGCATAAATTAAAAATCTTTCCTCTGGTTACAGGACCCTGTCGGCAGGCCTCAGAGGGCGAGAGCCAAATCAGCAACATCAGCTTCCCCTTCATCTACTCAGAGACCATTCTACAACTCCCGTACCTTGCCTGCGCCCAGCCTCTCCCTGCAGCCTTCTCCGTCTCCCAGCCCGATGTTACCTGCAGCTTCCTACGCCGGTCCAGCATCGTCCCTCTTCCACACCACCTCCCTTCCTCCCCCAGCCCCTCCTTCTCATGAGGACCAGCCAGAGCACTTTGATCGTCTTCTGGAGGAAGTGATAATGGGCCTCGACTGTTCCTCTTCTATCAACACTTTTTCCCAAAACAAACAACAAAGTCATACCACTGGCCTCCTGGATGCAGGTCCAGGTCTTCATGGAGCCGGCAGATCCAGTTCTGCAAACGGTGAGGTGCCAATTCTGCAACAGAAGGGAGAGGGGGAGCTGACCGAGATGCTGGAGCAATTCCTGCAGTCCTTTGAGCAACATATTGACAGCTGCACTGCCAGGGAAGAGGAAGAGATGGCCGGCGATGGCACCACAGAGGCCAACCAGCCGTACACTGTCCTGAGCAAATACAGCAGAACCAAGATCCAGATCACAGCCCCTCACACTCCTCATCCACAGCGTATACACACCACCCGTCCTGCACAGGCACGCCGTCCAATCAGACACCCTGATGAAACACCACAGAGTCGCTCACAGCCACGCAAGTCATCTCCCCGCAGCGCAGCTCCACCCAAACACACTGAGGGAACATCGGGGAGAGTCAGAGCCAAACGGCCGAGAAGGAGAAAAACAAAACAGTATCTGTTCTCATTGGAGAAACGGAGGGTGAAGAAGTCTGTGTCACTGAGTGACGCAAAGACCAAAATCGTACCCGACCGAGGAGACAAGCAGCTACAGCAGATGCCTGTGGTGCAACTAGAGAGGAGCGGCCCGCTGCCAGTGAAAGTTACATTGCAGAGTCGCAGCTGTCAGAGTCTGGAAGTCAAGGTGACAAACTTTTCTAACTCCTCTCCACTAATGATTCTGTTGGTGTCTTGCGTCACCATCAGCCAAGCATAAAAACAGGTTTCTCATGAAAAGTCAGATAACTGATAGTGAGATGAGGTAGAACCACTGAATTTGAAGTAAAATGTGTCAATTATTCGTCTGTGTGATTTTTTTTTTCAGAGTCCTGCAAAAACAAAAACCAGTTCATCATCGGTGAAATCACCACGTGTCCGCTTATGGGACGAGAATCAGCTGGTCTCATGGAGCAAAAAGACCTATCCAATCAGGAGTAGATTTAAGGAAGCACATATCACAGTGAGCAATGATTATGAGATTGGATGCCTTGTGTAGAGAGGGGATGCACAGATCCATGACGCTGGTTATTGGCCTCACTTGACGGATCCACATTAAATAGAGTTTTCTGTCCTGCGTTGTTTATTTGCTGTAGTGAGCAAATTTTGACACGTTAAGCTGCTGCTGATACTCATCACTTCCTCTATGTGCATCATGTGAAAGCAGTCACAGGCTTTTACTGTAAAATTGTATATGTTGACATCTGATTTGAATGATTCAGTAAAGGCAGGATTAAAGGCTGTAGCAGCAGAAGGTAAAATATCTTGTTTCGCCTTTTAACATCACTGTAAAAAAATATCTCAGTCATCATTTCTTATGCACAAAATTGGTTCAATTAATAAGGAAAAAATGAGGTGTTGGGGAGGCAGTAAGAGAGAAGCAAGTTAACGTCCTGTCATTCAATGATGCATGTCAGACTTTTTAAACATTAAATGATGAAGTTGACAGGCAGATTCAGTGTGAGCATCCCTTATGCTCATGGTAGTCTCAACAGCAAGATAAGTCTTAAAATTCATCAGTGACGCAGCCTGTGAACGAACAAAAAAGTCTCCTTCCTTGCTATCATAACATTTTAACTAACCACTCCCTCTTGCACGCTCTCTGTGCTTCCTCTCGTGCACCAGGTGTCAAATATCATGTGTGTATAAACTGTTACCTGAGAAACGTTAACATAGAAGTCACCAATGTCTGAATGACAAATATCCATCACTTTAACAGCGTGATGAAGCCAGCAATGTCACCTATCAATATGAGTGCCATGCAACAGATGTACAGATGTTGAATTTGGGGAAATGAGAGTGCAGGTATCCATGGCGATGAGCTGTACTCATGAGAATCAGTAGATAACTTGAGTTTAAATATAAGAATCTGTATCGGGTAAGAAAAAGTAAAGTAAAGCCTTTGTATGTATGACTTGTTTTACAGGACAGTATGCCCTTTCTTGAACAGCCACTTACAGACAAACGACCACCACAGTCAGCACGCCAGCCAGGTCGATTGCGAGGCAGGCCCCGTAAAAATAGACAGCCTCTGAGTTTATCTAATGATGAGAGTCCCACAACTCCAGTTCAGCTGCAGCCTGTAGAGCCCTGTGTCAGGGATGAACAACTAGAAAGCAATAAAGAGAGACGTGAAGAGGAATTGACTGTGCTGCCACAGGAAGAGACAACAGCAGGGAGGGGGACGAAGAGAGGCGCAGAGGACAGGAGCGATGACACCAGTGTGGCCAAGAAGGTCTGCTTTGAGAAAATGACACAGCCAATGTCTGAGACGTGTTTACCCAGCTCTGAATCTGCAGATCATATGTCTGAAACAGCAGCCTTGGAGACTGAGGACTTGATCGATGTTGAGACCGTCTCGCTGAGCAGCGTAGAAGACACTTTACAAAGAAAAGAACAAGAAGCGAAAACAGCGTGGAGTGAAATCAAACTTGAAGAGGTTGGTCAGAACAGGGAAAGTTTGACAGATGAAGAGATGGAGAGCAGTGGCGATGAGATAATCGATGTGGACGGAGACTCTGTTGGGAGCACCAGCCTGAAGAGAGAAGATGACTGCCGAGAGCGGGCGGAAAAGATCTGCCGCCAGAACAGAACGGTGTTTGTTCAAGTGAAGCCTCCTGCTTCCAAAGAGGACAGTCTGGGGTCCACAGGAAGCTGGGAAGAGGACAGAGACGGAGACATCGATGTGATTGGAGGGTCCAGTCCCCTCCCAGATCCAGTGATCATCAGCTGGACAGAGTCTTCGGGCAGCGAGGAAGAGGAAGGAGACGAGGAGATTGACGTTAGCGGAGAAAAGACAGACTACACATCATGAGCCGTCTTCATTAGTTTGAAGTCAAGGTGAGTAGGTGAGCTTGTTAACAGAAAATACCACCCTGAGGTGCTCTTACATTAGTGTCTATGACGACCACCCCGGTGCAAAAAGAAAGTGTGTCTTCTTCAGTTTCTTACATTTACCAGTAAACATCCCTGAATTTGTTTAAGTTGGCCGTTGTGGGTTCGTTATAAATGTTCATTTACTGTGATGTGTGAACTGTCTTCTGTTTTTATCATGTTCAAACACACTGACAATCACTTTGAGGGACTTTCTTTTTTCTATTCCATCAGTGTTTAGGAATAGCTGCGAGCATGTTGAAAGACAGAAAAGATGTGCATCATAATGCATTTAATGATCCACAAAACAAGACTGTGTAGTTTACTTAACAATTGTCAAACTGTCAAAGGTGACTGGGATCGTTCCTTTTTTGTACTTCTTAGATATTTAAACCATTGATTTTATGTAAACAAGGTTGTTACTGTTAAGCAGAAATGTTCAGCAAAGTTTGACTGTGGAGTTTTGAAAACAACACTAGGCAAGCAGTTTAGTGAAAGTATTCACTTGAAAAATCAGGTTTATGTACCGTCGAAGGGATCAATAGTTGTTTTATTAGTTGTAAATATGACTATGACTGTATTAGTTGTAAATATGATTGATAATGTCAGCCTCTGTTCTGTTTGTAAATGTTCCAGGAAAACTGTTGTCTTCCTTGTTTTACTGATTGTACAATAAAAATTTCTCTTTGATTCTACGTGTCTCATCAGTGACTCGACTTCACAAAAATGAGGCTCATCGTCAGAGCGTACATTTAATTTGAACTTTTTTTCCCTAGTTTAGTTGTTAGGATTGAAACTGAAGATATAAATGTTAGAAAAATGTTGAGAGCCTGACCAATACAGCACATGATATCAGTCGATTTTAGGCTCATTAAAATACCAACACAACATATATAAGTTAGTATCCACTAGTATTGGAATCACAGTCACAGTGTTACAACTAAAACACACATTTTTAGCTTTATTTTTGGTTTTTGTCAGTTTCCAAGTCACCAAGTGATTTCTGTTGGTGTTTCTCTATTTGCTTGTTTTTTCTGTATTTGCACCACATTTCTTGATGCTGCATGTGTCATCGAGGGTGTTTATTAATTTGCTTGTTATAAATTGCATTTTTTCCAAAATGCTACATAAGTTTTGTCAGAGTGGTGAAGGTATTTTCATTTTTTTCTGTTGTATGTCTTCCTGGTTGCATTGCATACAGCTCTGTCGGCCACCAGTGAACAGTTAGTTTGAGATTAATAACCGAAGATTTTCTTCATTCAACATCCTATTTTGTCATCAACTTTCCTTTACAGTACATGCAGCCTGCCTAATTTACCGCCTTAAATTAGTTTGGCTGGTGCAACTATGTGACTTCATTTTCAGGTCTGAACGTGGTTATAAGCATCACTTGACATCTGAGTTGAAAGGCAGCTGTGAGTTTGTAGTTTCATCCTAGTTTATAGAAAACAATGGCTGTTTAGCGTGAATTGTAGTCCAATAGTGACAAGATTTCACTGTGGGACAAATAAACTTTGCAAACCACACCTGCAACATAATTTAGGTCTGATTTGTTTTTTCCCCCACTGTGAAAACATTCACTATAGAAACTGATCACAACTGAACTCCAGCCAACCACAAACACTGATCTCTGAAGAGAGAAACTAAACATTTAAAGGTACATTTAGAGCCTTCAGGTGTTTCATATTGAAAAGGGAGGAAGGAATAAGTATTTAGTGTTTGTCCAAACAACTCAACATACATTCATTCTCAGTGCAGTGAAATTACAAACACACTTATAAATAATAGAAGAAGAGCATGTGAAGTGAAATGAGTTTATTAGTTATCAACATGTGGATCAACCTCCTACACACAACAACAACAAAGCACATCTGAGCTGCACCACAGTGCGCTCTCAGCATGGCTGTAACCGGGGAGGTTTTCCTTGATGCCATTTTGGAGCTTCATCTCCCGTCTGTTTGATTCCAGCACACTGACAGCTGCTCTGCTCCTCGACCAGCTCAGGTGAGAATACAGCGCAGGTGTGTGTTTTGCGTGTGAGTGTGTGTAGCGACCTCTAAACCAAGTAAAAAGACACTTTGAGTGTCAGTTATGTCGGTATGTGTGTGTATGGACTGTGTGTTTCCCTGTGCTTTAACAGTGCGATATTGTCTCTTATCACACTTTGGCTGTAAATCAGTAGTGGTGTTGAGTCGGGGCGGCTGTTGCGGCTCAAGTAAAGAGGAAGGAAAAAGTTGGAAGAGAGAAAGAAAGAGAGGGGATTATGGGTAGAAGAGAGGAGGAGGGGGGAGTCGAGGGGAGCTGCTGTCCGTGGGCCGTGGCCTCAGTTTCAGCCTGTTCTCCTCTTAGTGCTGGATGCGCCTAATGGACTGGATCTGGGGAGTCTGGCAGTGAGAGCCCCAGTTCCTCCAGTGCTGGTAGTCTCCACTGTGTCTCTCACACTCCATGATGTACTGCTGGCCCCTGTAGCCAGGGTACTGGTAGCACACAAAGCTGTGGGAGGGGGGAGAGAGAAGGCCACAAGGGTTAGTGGGACTATTTTGGGAGCTGCATGAGCTGCTGTGACAGATTGGGGATTTGGTACATGCTTAGAGCTTTCATCTGATATGTCTATTAGCTACAGGACATGCTGATGAGGGATTAAAGTGATCAACAGTGTATATATATTTGAGATATGGAGTCTAGATTGAAGTAGATGATAATTCAATGGTGCCTTTGAGGATTTGGTCTCATGAACACATCAGAAACCTAACTTATGGGTGATGTACCATATATACAGTACAGTATGGCTTGTAGAGGTGTGTCTTGATGTGAAAAATGCAAATCCTGTTGGTGCTGTTTACACCATCAGATTCACAGTAACTTACGCGCCACACTGCACGTGCATGGAGCCCACTTCAGGCATCATCCAGCCCATGGCCTGCAGAGAAGGGTAGTCGTCACAGACCTCAACGCTGCGGCCCATGAAGTTCTCCTTCTCGAAGATGATCATGCGACTGCTCTGGTGGGACTGTGCGGGGACAGAGAAACAGGTGTCAGCTTGACATTAAAATCACTAAAATGATGTCTGTCTTTCTGCTCTCTCTTCCAGCCACAAAACAGACGGTCAGGGTGTACTCACGGCGCAGTAGATGGGGCGCAGGGACATAAGGCGCTCCACATGGTAGGAGAGGGATCCGCTGTAGGAGTCCCAGTGGGGGTACTCTCCTCTCTCCAGGATGAACTGCTGACCCTGGAAGTCATGGTGCTCGAAACCAACCCAGCTGTTCAGAGAAACAAAGAGAGAGAGAGGAGGTTGTTAACATGCTGATCCACAGACATCACTTTGTTCTACTGTATATGCATTTAAAAGTAGTTTTTCCAAAGTTTAACGCATAGCTTTTTGAAAATGAGGACATATTTTAGCTTCTAATCAAAAATATACACAAGGCATGAGCAAAATATTAGGGATATCTTTCTGATTTTATGCCACAGCTTCCCTTAAATACCCCACACCTAAGTTTTCAACCCCACTCTGACTCAGCTGCTTCTCTTTACCCCTCTTTTGTGATTGATTGACTGTGATTGATTCAGCTTATCTGTGTATTTCATTAAAGAGGAAATCTGCCCCTGATGTTTTGCACAGTCCCATTTCTGCCTTGTCATCACCAGAAAAGAACCAAACTTTGTGAGACTTACGCTCCGCTCTCCACCCTGATGGAGCGGATGTTGTCCAGTCCACACTCCTGGATGTTGACGCACTCGGAGGTGAACTCCAGGCTCTTGCCCTGGAAGTGCTCCTGCTCGAACACAGTCACCTGGAGAGACAGAACCATTAAGAGGGAACTTAATCCACAGCTTTTAGTATCAAGCAGAGACACACAGATCATATAAAAGTAACCAATCTTACATCCGTTTTATGTAGTTTTGAACCAAACATATGTTTACCTTGAAGAAAGGAGCCACGCCCATTCCTGAGTTGACCAGGGGCTGCATCATTGGGGACCTTGTAGTTCTGTACATGTTTGCTCCTGAGGTGGAACATAAAGACAGAGGTAAAGAAAAACACATGGCGGTATGGGAGAGAGGACAGAGTAGGACATAAAAGGTCTTTAAGAGACTTCAACAAGGCAATACTTCTGTCTATGTTGCATGTTTTTTTCTAAATTAGTGTCAAATATGGTTGTTTTCAACTATCATTTATTCAGCTGCAGTATTTCTCATAAAAAAAACCTGAACTAAAACAGCTGAAGGGCTTCTGGGCAGACAGTTAATTTACTTTTTTTTCTTCAAAAAACGTAATATATGAAGTACAATACTGTTGTCTATAAACGTGTTGTACCGGTGTTTCAGAAAGTGCTTTTGGTTTTCTGTTTCCTTCAGTTTCCTGTCTGTGTGTCGCTGAGTGGAGTTGAAAGCAGAGATGGAGCCTTACCTAGATTGGTACTTTAATGGAAGAGCTTGGGAGTGGTACGCGCCTACCGCCTGCCTCGCGTAGAGCTTTGAGAGGACCTGGCGCTTCAGTTTTATACGGGCGCACAGGGGGCGCGCCTGCCGGTGCGCGTTCACGGCTATGACCAGCAACCGAGCGCACTGTCCATTTTGGCTGCAGCGAGGCGCGCTCCTGGTGATGCTTCGTGGCCGCTGGATGCTGTTGTCGTGCCCGGGCGGCCAGCTCAGCAGATCCTATAGTGCTGCTGGAGCTCTGGAACAAAGGCGCTCCGGTATGTTCGGACCCCGGTCAGCAGTCAAGCGCGTGCGCCGGCACAAAGGGCCGGGATCGGGATGGAGAATGTGGGGATTAACGGCGGAGCAGAGAGGCACCGCCGGGGGGACACCGTGCGAGAGAACTGGGTGGGTCTCTATGCATGTAGAGAAATATTAGAGGAATAGTAAAAGTTTAATTTTCTCCTCCAGTCACACAATGACATCACACTGTCACCTGTAAAGATACACCTGTGTGCGCTCACACATCAGATGGATGGTGTAGCTTCATTAAAAGTTTACAAAGTGGAGTCCTGCAGAGCTCCAGGGATCAGGATGATTTTCAGTTTTCTCTCATCGGACAATTGTGCACTGACAGAAACAGTATGATGTAGATTCCCCTGCAGTCACATCATCTCCATTTAAACATTGTCCAATTGTAAACCTTAATCATTCCACCGACACAATAAATCTCCTCAGATTGGGTTTGTTGAGAGTCACTATCATCTATATCAAACAGGAATCTGATGGCTCTATATTTGAGGTTCCTGTACATGAAATGGGTTGTAAAACTCTGACTTTAATTAGGAATATGGATGCAAAGCTTACTGGTATTATCTGGATCAGACTTAAACATGTTACACCTTATGACACCTTGCCACATAATTATAAAGCTTGCCAGAAGTTTGTTGCCATACAGCCACAATTATAATAATAATTCTCTGTATACAACACAAATGTTTCTATGTCACTGTAATCAAACCTGTTTAAAGATTCAGATCATTATTTCAGATTTTGAATAAGTGGATCTGAAAGTTGGAGAATAAGAATCTTAAATGTAAGACTGAAGTTGCTTTGGTTTAAGGTTCACTAACTAGGTCCCCTCAAAGACCCCCAGGGGGTCCTTGAGGGGTCCTTCCATGGGGTTCCCAGCAAAAAGGGGAATCATGTATTGTCACTATAATTTCATCCATAAGTAACACAATGACATAATCTATGACTATTTTGGTTTCATACACTTTCTGTAATAAAACATCTAAAAGCAAAGATCTTATCAGATGGGTGATCCTGGGATAAAATCTTATCAAATGGGGGTCTGTGGTCTAATTAGTGTCAGTTTAGGGGTCTTTGATGTGAAAAAGTTTGAGAATCACTGCACTAACTACTTCTAAAAGTTGATTGTAGGAACTTGACTTGTACTCTATCAGTCCTGTTTGAAATCGGACATCAGTCTGTTCTCCAGCTTCTGTCACTCGTCCACTGCCTCCGCCCGTCCCCTCGGCCCGTCCCTCTCTGATGATGTGGGGTTTCTTTTGTCTCGTGTCTCTGACCTCAGCAGGTTTGTTTCTCTCTCCATAATCCCTCTCCTGTGGGCGCCAGCGTATAAAAGGGACGGGCGCACTCCGAGCCACACACACTTTGAGTGAGGCTCGGCGTAGGCATCGTACACACAGACAGGTAAGGTACGCACACACACACATACTGTGTGCCCTCAGGTGTGTGTAGAAAACAAGAGGAAAAGCCATGGATGAGACTAAAAGATGCAGATTACTTTATATACTTTTTTAAATATATTTCTACATCGTTAAACTTTCCTTCATTTTTTTCATTTTCTAAACACCCTCACATTGGTTAATACAGCAGGTTAGATTTGTCACATGATCTTTCCCCTCTCACAGTGTTTTCTGACTCTCTTTCCACCCAGTAATCATGTCCAGTGGAGATAAGTCCAAGACCTCTTCCCAGACTGACGGCAAGGCCGCTCAGAGCAAGAAGTCTGAGACCGGAATGATGTCCTACAAGGTGGGTGGCTCTCACATGAAACTGCTGCTTCAGATAGAGATAATACTTTCCTATTGCTGAGATATATTTAGTTTTACAATATCACAGACCCTTACTGTTGTCATACTGACTCATCTGTGTGCATTTGTCCCCTGCAGATGTACGTGTATGACCAGGAGAACTTCCAGGGTCGCATGATCGAGATCAGCAACGAGTGCATGAATGTGTGTGAGTTGGGCATGGACCGCGTGCGTTCTCTGCGCGTTGAGTGTGGACCGTAAGTCTCTCCCCTCCCGAAAAAACAGAGCATTTTCACATTTCACCCTGGTGTCTTTGCACGGATGCTTCATAATGCTTTCTCATCTGCAGCTTCGTGGCCTATGAGCAGATGAACTTCTGCGGTGAGATGTACATCCTGGAGAAGGGAGAGTACCCTCGCTGGGACTCCTGGAGCAACTGTCAGAAGAACGACTACCTGCTGTCCTTCAGGCCCGTCAAAATGGTAAAAACATCTATCACTTCTCTCTCACGAGTTTCCCTTTCTCTTTTGCTTTAAACTCTTATCTAAACCAACTTTTCCCTCTCACAGGACCCCGAGAAGCACAAGATCTGCCTGTACGAGGTCGGAGAGTTCAAGGGCCGCAAGATGGAGATCATGGACGATGACGTTCCTAGCCTGTTCTCCTACGGTTTTACCGACAGAGTTGGCAGCATCACTGTCAGCTGTGGAACGTGAGTGTCTTTTACCTCTGAGCATGCAAAGGTGAAAGCTACAAACGACATAAAACTCAATTCAATACTGACGTGTTTTCCTCTTTTTTTTCCAGCTGGGTGGGATACCAGTTCCCCGGATACCGTGGCAGCCAGTACCTGCTGGAGAAGGGTGACTTCAGGCACTTCAACGAGTACGGTGCCCGCAATCCTCAGTTCCAGTCTGTGAGGCGTATCCGTGACATGCAGTGGCACCAACAGGGCTGCTACACCATGGCCAGCAAGTGAGGCTCAGGGAAGGAGAGAAAGAGAAAGAGCGGAAGTGAGGGAGAGGGGCGGAGGAAGAGGGAAAGGGGGAGAGATGTACCTTAAGCGGTGTATGATCTAACACAGTGAGGGGAAGGGTGAGGATCTAGATGTGCCCCTGAAATCGGAGACAACACCTCAGTGGAAGGACCAGCTGGACCACCCTCCATTCCTCTCTGTCTCTATTTTTCTCTTTCTCCCCTATGGGCTGAGCTTCGCTTTCCCCCCTTTTCTCCCTTTTTTTAGTCCCTCACTTCATTCCCCTCCACAATCCTCTGAGACACCAAAGAGGAAACAAGACACCTCTCGCTGTTTTACACACGATTCTCGGCTCAGGGTATAATGCACCATGGGAAACTGAGTCCCCAGAACCCCCTGACCCCCGTCTTCTTGCCCCTGTGCATTGCACACCCTCTCTGCTGTACAGAATCCTGGCCAAGTTTTCAATAAAAAGGAAAATCTTGATTTCAAAGATGTTGTTGTTGTTACTTATTAATGGAAAAAACACCAGAGTTAAAATATTAATGAACCAAACAGTAAAAAGAAGAAATAGATTAATGAAAAATAGACACAAAATATTAACAAATATCAACGCTGCCTTTCTGAAGCTCACTATTTTGGATGTTAGCTGGACACAAAATATAATTTCATGCTTGACTTCAAACTTTTCAGGAAGTATTGTGAACAGCATGTCATTTGTGTGGTATTTGTGTTCACAGTTTCTTTGTAAAGATGCTGAATGTGGTTTGTTTAAAGCTGCACAGTCAGCTTCAAAAAACCTCTGAATCATAAAGCTGCTTTGTAAAAAAAAACAATACAGTGTAGACAAAAGGGCAAGTTGACCAGCAGGGCAGTTTCAGAACCGTGATGCCAATCATTTGACAGCATGGAGCCCACTGGATCCAATAACAGGTTTTACAACATAGCAACAGGACACATCTAAATATCTGCTAAATTCTTTTTTTTTTTTCATTTTCCTTTTTTCTATTTTGAATTTAAAATGAAACATCAGCTCATTCACTTCAAATAACAATATAATGGCCTAATACAGTAAAACAGGGCCAAAGAACCTCATGTATAGAGATACGTAGATAGAATTAAATGAATTGAAAAGAAATTAATTAATTGATTTATATTATTGGAAAACAAGTAAAATTTTGTCATGCTATTCATGAATTGTTTTTAATGTTGAATGAATTGTCTTTAATAAGAATATTGTAAATAGATACTTAAAAATAATTTCAATTAAAAAATTGTGCCAATTAAAATATTTATTTTTGTAAAATAATTTGAGGTCCAACTGATTTTTTTCCTCCTCCGTACATCACATTTCCTAAAATCAGAAATTTAAAGGGAGAAAATGAGGTTTTATATTTTTGGTTTCCTGTGTTGTTATTGATTGGTTGGATGGTCAGACAGCAGCCTGTTACACACATGACACATGAGCTTTCCTGCTGAAGTCTCCTTCTTATCTAACTTACAAACATAAACAAACATCTTGTCCTGCACTTCAGCGACCAAACAAACATTCATAGGTGGAAAGTTCACTTGTAACATCAGTTAGCAGGATACATATAGCTAAATACCTGCTCAGCTGCAGCATGTTAACATACCTGCAAATGTCACTTGTCCAGTTAGATGCAGGTGTGGTTCTTGCTCTTCAGCACCACTTTTAACAACACACTGTCTGCCCCTGACTTGTGGCAGGACTTGACAGTCAGGTTTGTTTACTTTGTCTCGTTTGCTATCCTGTCAGCTGCTGTCAATCACAGACACCAACACGCCCCTCCAACTGGCTGAGTTTAGATAAAAAACATCTCTGATATGTCCCCAATTTAATAATAAAAACTTATTAACAATAAATAAATTTAAAAAAACACATTGACATTAGTTTTGACTGCAAAAAGTTCAAGTTACAGCAGAAACTTTTTTAAGCCAACTCCGGCCGGTTTTCCATGGTTGAATTTATTGTTCTGTTTACTCTTTTTCAGTGTTGTTGCTCATAAATTGCTCAAAGAACTGAGTCAAAGTCAGAAGTCTAATCATTCAGAGGCTCAAGTTTGCATTATATATGTAGGACATGTATGCAACCTATGATGTAGCCACATAAACTATCTTGAGAATGTTAATTGTTGATGCAGTTTAGCAGTTTGCCAAAAAGAGCAACTATGACCTATATCGAGTGCCTCTATTCTTCCTGTAAACATACTTTAACACTAATAATACAAGATTTAGATGTATCAGATAAACCTTCAACCCTGGAGGGCAAAAAATACAAACAGCAGCCTTCAAGTTAAAGCAGAATCTGATCACTCTAACAGGAATTAGTATGTTTATGTTATTATCCACCCAAGATTAATTATCTATAAGTTATCTTATAATAATAATAACAATTAACTATTGATAGAAAGTAATTCCAACTACTTTGTATTGCAAGGTTCAACGTACACTTAACTTCAGCTATAAAACCTTTTTGTTTATGTTTATATCAGCACAATATGATGTTTATGCATGCCTCCTGACTTGTTTAGGAACAGTAAGTCACTCTAATATTTTCCTGCACTCTATGTTTATCACAGCCCAGCCAGTGCGTGCTCTCGTTGAATCCTTGCCAAGCTCCTCTTTTGTACAATGACGATTCAACAAGGCACTGTGACAGTCAATGTATGCTGTTAATGGATTGTTCTTTTGACAATGTGACTGTTTGTCACATCACTCGCAAGTTTGAATAATGTGACCATTCATGCAGTTTTTTTCATTTAATTAAAAAAAGAATTTGACAGTTTTTACAAACAAGATTTTACACTCAAAGGACAAACACTGATATATAAAAATACAGTACATCTAAAAAACACAGTCATAATTGTAGTCTATGAAGCTTTTGATATGTTTTATAGCTGCTTAAATTCTTTATGTGTGTTGCACTGCAAGTTCAGACAGGTGAAGTCAAGTTATAGAATCTATTCAAAGCATTTTTTTTCTCTTTTTCATAGATTTAATATAAAAATATAACTCTAAATGCATGTTGTTAAGAGCAGTATGTTCCCTTTTCCAGCAGTTGCATAATGTCTGTCTGTCCATCTGACATGAGGGCAGCTGGACCGGTCAGCGTGACATCATTCGCACAAACTCTGAAATAAAAAAAATGAAAAAAAAGAGAAAGGAGTGAGAGGTAAAACAATGATGGTGAATGTGGTCGCTTAAATGATCCTGTAAAGGCAAAGAGAATCTCTCTCACCCTCAAAGTCCACCAAACCGTCTCCGTTGAGGTCAACATCTCGGAGGATCTCGTTTATCTCTCTGTTGGTCACTTGTTCCCCCATCAGCTTCTTCATGGCCTCACGCAGCTCAGTTATACTGATCTGACCGTCACCATTAGAGTCAAACTGGATCACGAAGAGAGAAAGAGGGACATTGAGGATCATGTTACATGATGCACTGAGTGGAATTTGGTGATCTATCTGGCGGGTAGATTATTCAGCTTTTAGAGGAATACATTGGAACATTTTGGGTTTGCATTTCTGTCTGCTACAGTCACATCATTGATCCTTCATATAGGGGCTTAAATCTGAGATGCAGATTTTTTTGGCCACTTAAAGCCAGTGGAAACAAGCCATAAACACAGCCCTGACATATTATCACCTCATAAAGTTGACATGGTTAACCTGTTGGCTACCAGTTGCTTGTTTACACATCCAGGGGATACGGAGCAACTCTCGTTTTACTGCTGTTTTGGTCTCCACCTACTCCTGAGGGAAATATCTGGCTCTTTAGCTGCTAAATGCTCCAGTATGTTAAAACCAGCTAGTCGCTAACCTGCTATCTGGTGCTTTTCCACTGAAAAACAGCTGCCTGCTGCCTGCTTATGAGCCAAAACAATGAAGTGAAAGACTAAAAGGCTCTGTAGTGTTAAGGTCGAACTGCAGAGTTGATGATAACTGTTACTGTGTTCATCACTATGAGCGACCCTCCTTTTGCATCATACATGGTTATTTGATCCATTGGTAATATAAAAAATATTGTTTAGTGCAGCTTTAAGTAACAATATGAATAGCCTGACCTCTTTGAATGCATCCCGTAGTTCTTTTACTCCAATCATGTCCGCTGTCTCTGCCAGCATTTTGGGTCCCATCAGCTCCACAAAGTCCTCAAAGTCCAATTTACCTCCACCTACACAACACACACACACAATTCACCATGGAGCTAGACGTTAATCCCCTCTGTTGGATTATCAATCATTTCTTCTTACCTCTACATATCTGCACAGAATTAGTAGGTGATTATAGATCAATTGCATTAACAGTAGCGATTGTATTTTATATCACTGTGACAACAATCATCCATGTAGTTTTAATAACTTTCAAGAAGTTCCTGCTACCAACTAGTTTGTTTGGCTTTGCTGATCTGTTTCGTTCTATTTTGTTCTTTTCTTTCCTGGTCCTGTTCTTCTCTATTCTGATTGTCCTGCAGCCTTCTGTTCCACTCACAGATCTGCTGGCTCAGTTCGATGAGCTCCATCTCCGTGGGCATGTATCCCATAGTCCTCATACACTCCCCCAGGTCTTTATGTCTTATGTAGCCGTCCTTGTGTTTATCAAACTCCACAAAGGCCTCACGGAGCTCTGAAAACATACATGTTAATATTTTGTGAGTTGGCTGTCAGAGTAAGACGATGTAAAGCAGAAACACACTGCAGCAGATAAATCACCTCACCGTCAAGCTCCTCTGGTCTCAGTTCTCTGTCCTGTTGGATGAACCAGTGGCACATGTTAGTCTCTCTTTCCTTAGAATACTAAATCTCTTTCTCAGACACCACTCACAGCCACACAAAACATTTGCTGAAACATTTAGTAAAGCTTGTTTGACATATACTACACAAGTATAAACACAGTCGGATCCATAGAAACATCACTGCAACAACACCTAGACAACCAAGCACACACATTTTGGTCATGTTATGAGGGCTGACAGAGCAAAGAAAAAAATAAAATCAAACACAAAACAACAATTGACAGTAAGAAATGACAGGAAATGAATAATGAGTGGAAAATATAACCCCAATTTAAACCCACATTTTACTGAGGTTTTCTCAGAGATGTTTGGCCAACGTTTTTGATTAATGGACTTTGGTTTTTTGGCATTGAAATTGTTTTAAAAACAGAGCCCATGTATTATAGTCACATTAATACATAATTTGCGAATCTAGAGAGGTGATGGGGATTCAGTGACCATGTCCTCTAATTGTGCAGTAAGCTGTATTAGATATACAAACCCAGTGCATCTCATAATGAAAAACTGTATCTAAATCTATATGGATTAAATTGTATACAGCTTTATAATATATAGGAGCAGACAATGTAACATAAATTACAGGGGTGACCAGATTATTTGTGGGATCATCTGGAGATTAGGAGATTTGGGAGGTTTAGCAGGCACAGAGACCCTAGGACACATGTGCACTGTTCAGACACACATAAATGCACACATACTGTATATCCATATACAAGCTGGAACATAGCACTCAGGCTCGCACGCAAACCTACTCATTCCCAACTAAGAGCTCTAAAGAGAGAGAATAGTAACAGACAAATCCTCTGAGATCAGTTCATTTACTTTGGCTGCGCTGATGACAACAAACTAAATACACAATGTCTTCAGTCTGTTCAAAGCTAATTACAGTGTGATCATCTAAACTGTCAACACGGGACTTTAAAACGGGACACATCCACTGACCAAATAACTGGAATTAATTCCCTTATATGTGGATACAAACTGCATTGAATAGAGATGTCATTTTCTTAGATTATAAAAAAAATTGAATCACTCTTAAAGTGTTGCAATGCTCCTTTAATTTTAGATCATCTTGTCTATTTGGCAGATAGAAAACTACAAGCAGAGTTTGTCATTTTTGTAAAGTTACAGTGGGGGACGCTGTTGCAAAAGTGATCTGTGTCATTGTATTTTGCCCAGAGCCCCAGAAACCAACCTGCAGCATGCTGCGCTACAACCCCACCCACAGTTTGCTGTGTATCAGTTAGTCTGGAGATATTTAATCTAGAAAAATGTATTTAGAAATATTCACCATGTAAGCATAATATCAACTGACATAATAAATGAGCCAACTAAAGGCCCTTATCAGTTTCAATATGGGTTTCGAGTATTTCCAGTTGAATTTGCAATGAATCCAACAATAACAAATAGCCCAGAAGTGAACCTCATGCAGGGCAGTTTCCCACTTGCCCAGTTGGAGATTCAGTCTTGACCTCCACATCACCCTGTGCAACATATTTGAGAGTAAGCTCCACAGAGTCAGTCAATAATTTTCCATGGAACTGAACCATCGACCGCTCTGAGCACGTGCAGTACCAGGAGATTTGATCGCCTGACCTGTACCAGTGATGCGGTGGGATGGCACAGCTGGTGTAGTGAAGAACACAAAGGTCAGCCACGATGAAGGGAGGAAAATGAATCGACATGAGGGGAAAAAGTTGCACCGGGGGGGTGTGTGGGGACACCGAGTGTGAACTTTGTCTACTGTGTTACATACGAGAGTCTGTGAAAAGCCCTGTTTAAGGAAGACGCAGGCCGGGCCCACAATGTTGTGCAGCATGTTGCAGTTCTTCACCAGCGCACCGAGGGGATGTTTGAACGGCTTATCCTTCACGTCCTGATCCTCCTCTCCCTCCGGCTCCAGACCCTGCCGGCCCACTGCCCTTTCGTTACCCCCGAGAGACCCCTCCTCTGCCTCCTTTAGAGGCAGACCAGGCTGTTATCCCACTCATTCAAACAATGTCTGTGTGGCTTTCTTCACACATAAAACATAATCATATCTTTCAAGGAACAAGGTTTTCTAATCACGCAAACATTAGATAGAATATGGCTGTAAGCCTGGATTGCATAAGATTATTTCAAGGCAATCACATCAGCCATAATCCTTGCTGTGAAAAAATCATCTTGATCTCAACTTTTTCCTTATGTATCCATCCTTCCCAAGTCTTCTTCTGCTGACACATACAGAGTAAATTCTGCTGAATGTCTACTCTACTGACATATTTGTGTCAATAACACTATTACAGTAAGTTACACAATGTGTCCTTGTGTCAAAGTTTTGAATAATGTTGTGAATTTTCATGCAACTACCATCAAAGGAAACATTTCATATTAGGAGGTTCCACACAAGCAGTGCTACAATTTCACACTTTTATTTGCTGTTCTGGATTTACAAACATGTAAAATTATTAAAACTGTCACCCAGGGATTAAATAATTAATTCCATTAAGTTCTGAAAGCTAATAAGGGTGGACCTTTGAGCTTCGATTATTTTGTTACATATACTGCTCCCAAAGGTCAAAACTGAATTGATCAAAGTTGCTATGATGTTTTAGTTGAGCACAGACACCTGCAACGAACACGCAAAGAGCAAAAGCTTGAAGCTGCAGGAAGCCAAAGTCTAACAAAGATAAGACGAAGTGCTCTTACCTTATTTATTTTGTCTTTCGTAGATGGTTTGGTGCAGTTGCCCATCACCCAACCTCCCCTGCTCAACAAGCAAGCTCACTCTGCCTCTCTCCTCTCCTTCTTCTATTAGTTTCTTTATCAGAATGTTATTTTCTGTCCCTGACTGTGTATTTCTATCTCTTCTCTCTTTTGCCCCCTCCTTTTTTCCTCCTCTCTGAAATTCTCAGAGGTCCAGCTCAGTTTCAAGATCTGAAGTTGATGAAAACTTCACTCCATACCGGTTATGAGTTGTCACTACTGATAATACAGAGATTAAAACAAGCTCTAAATCTATGCTTGGATAATCCTGAGTGACTCCACCCATCTCTATATGATCTAAAGTCAAGTGACGTCACCAAACAAAGCAGCACGAAACCAAACTAACCCAACCTAAACAAACTCTCCACTGAAAGCAGCTCACTCGTGTCTCTTTGCAGCAGCAGGGTTGTCTCTTTTCTCTTCACACGGATCGCTTTTAATCCCTCTCTCTCTCTCTCTCTCTCTCATTCCTCCTCTTTCCTTTTCTGCTGCCCCCTCTCTCTCTGCATCAGCATTCAAATGACTTCATCTACAGTAGTTTTAGAGGGAGAATTAAGAGTACACAAACAGAGAGGGTTTTAATCCCTACCATTTCAGATTATAGAGGAAGATGGTGTAATGAAAAGAAACTAATGCCATCATATTATCAAAATCTTGATTTCCTGTTTATTTGCCATCACTTACATTAAATGATTAGAGTAGATTTTTGCCTTTTTCTTTACTAAACATCTGACTGGATGAGTAATATATTGTACAAACATAGACAAAACAAAAAGAAAAAAGCCCATATAAAATTAAAATAACTATGTGCACTGATCATAAACCTTCAGGAAAGATTTAAAAGTGAGAGTAAAAGATGAAAAACATATGTTCTGTGAACAAACTGTATCCATGTGTAGTGGAATTGTGTGGAAAATTATTCAATGGGTATATTTTTTGGTTGGACCAGCTACGGACCAGCCCTCTAACGGAGGGAGACGGAGGGAGACGGAGGGAGCAGTGGTAGCGAGAAAGCCAGTGAATCAGATCAATAAAACGTTATTTTCAGACTGTCTCACAACAGTTACCTTCTAGAGCACAAACACGCCCAGACCCCCCACACACCTCCGCTCAATCCTGCAGTGGTGCTCCACAACGCCTGATTTGGCCTAACCCTGAATGTCTGTCACTGACTGACTCACTGAGGGATGAAGTTACACCATTGGTCAGCCGCTCCGGTGTTGGAGTTTCCCATTGGCTAGAAGCCAGAAGTGACCATATTTGGACAAGACGGTGGAGCTGACCCCAACATTAGCGTTAACTGCTAGTTTGGTTAGCACGGTGCATTTACAGTCTATGGTTAACTGTGATAATGCTAACGCTAATTTTTAATGGTGAAAAACAGGCTTAAAACCATTAAGACAATATGTACTGAACAGCCAACTCCTTAGAGGGTCTTTTACATGGATGTATAAAGAGAACTGGATCAGCATCATAGGCGGGTCCCCGTTCATTTCTATGAAAGTTGCTCAGTGGCGCATGAAGCCAAAAAAGCCGCTTCTTGAAAACATACTGCATATGCTCTATGTGGACAATGCACCCATGGAACATGCTCACTGGAGACGTCCCCAACTAACTTGAAATGGGGATAACACGATTCAATCATGTGACTCCTCTAGACTTTCTGTTCATTTACAGATGTCTCTTTCACAATGTAAGTATATGAGAAAAAGTCTTTTTGGGCCCAATACCATCTCATGATGTTGATTTGGCCACTATATCAAATTGGCTTCAAAGCCTGTCGCTCTTCCTGTATCCAGTTCTCTTTATACATCCATGGAACAAATGTCCTCAGAGGGCGTTTACAGAGGAGCCCCCAGCTCAGCTCACTCCAAAAATAGGTTTTAAAAACACACATTTACCGACTGAAGCGTCACACACGGAGGCTCCAACACTGAGAGGAGTACCAACCCATGGCTACAAAGAGATGCCAACCTGCACAGTAGCTATCAGCTAGTTAGCATGGCTAGCATCATTAGCACAGCCATGCCTTGCTGTGTGTAGCCCATGTATGAAAATAAGGTGTAGCCATGGTGTTTCCAGTTTAACAGCACCATATTAGGCAGGTGACAGGTGTATTTACGGTGTTTGTGTGTTCTGAAAGACATCACTGCACAGATATAAAGTTACACAGCTGATGGACTGTTAGCCTAGCATGCTAATCCTATGTAAACATACAGATGAGACTTTGTTTACAGACATACACAGAAACAGATGAAAGAGCCGGGGGAATTAACAGGTAATTAGAATAGTTATTAAAAATTAAAAGATCTTTTTCAAATCAAACATCCCAAGATATGAGTTTAAAGTATTATTCTTGCAACTGCATTCATACCTTCTTTTTTGACCCAAACGTTGTTTAACCATGTCATGTGATATGCTAGTTCAGTACACTTTAACAGCAAATATTACTGGGACCACAACAGAAAATTGCAGATGAACATTTAATATCCAGGAATTCACATTATAGACACTACCACTGACTATCCCTGTAACAAATTGGCCACAATTACACATGTTGACCATATACGGTCCAGCCTCATATTAGGTTTTGACCTAGTCTTGTTTAAAATCAACAGAGAGGACTGATTTTCCTGCGAATCATAATTCTGTAGTTTTCATAATAAAATGAAAGCTCACATCCTCCTCCGAATGAGAAATTTAAGTTTTAAATCCACTGGGTAAACAAGTACATGGGTGTCAAAGTAAAAACAACTTTTAGTTCCCAGAAACATACAAGATACACATTGTTGAAGTGTTTTCCACAAAGAATTAGAGATGTTTCACATTTTGTTAAACCCTCAGTTAATGAAGGAGTACCACAAGTGAGCTGAGGCTCTTCAGCGAAAGGCACCATGAGACCCAGACTATCTACTGTCGGTTGTGTCATCTCAGGTTCACAGTCAACAGGATGTTAGGCGGCTCGAGCTCGAGCTGTACTTGACTTCTCACATGATGATGACAACATTAAATTCACAAGTTGAGGTTATAAGTGCAACGCTAAGTGTTCAGCTGAGCTTGTACAAAACATCTGTCAACAAATCTCTCCAAAAGCAGATTTAGTGTTCTGCTTACAGTACTTCCATATGGAGAGCACAGCTTGTGTGTGTGTGTCTGTGTGTGTGGGTGTAACTTAAGTCACTTTCAGGGACACATACCAGGCTTACCAATCAACATACCAGGCTTACCAATCAACATACCAGTTGATTGAGGATGGTTTGTGCAATTGGGGACAAAAGCCAAGTCCCCAATTCATAAAACACTGATTTTTGGGTCAGTGGTTAAGGTTAGGGTAAGGGTTAATTAGACAAGTAGTTGTTATGGTTGTTGGGGTTAGGGTTAGTTAGGGTTAGTCTCCAGGAAATTAATGTAAGTCTTTGTAAATACCCCAAAAGTGATTTAAGTAAGCTGCTTTTAGGGACAAATTTCAGACTTAGGACCAATTAATTGGGGATGGCTTTCCCAAATGGGGTCAAAAGCCATGTCCCCAATTGGGAAAAATCTGACTTGTGGGTCATTGGTTAAGATTAGGGTTAGGGTTAGGTCTCCAAGAAATGAAAATGACCATGATCTGTTGTGTGTGTGTGTGTGTGTGTGTGTGTGTGTGTGTGTGTGTGTGTGTGTATGTGTGTGTGTGTGTGTGCAGCACGTCAGGAGTTAAATTTTACACCTCATGGATCCAATTTCGGCTTCAAATGTTCTTTCTCCAAAACTGGCACTCACTCTGTAATTACTGTAGTATTAACACTATAGATACAGTATAGAAACAGTGAGAGAAGTAAAAATTATATTAGCTGGGTATTTTTATTGTGTTAGAAAATTAAAAGTGCTAATTAGTTAAATGCTTACAGGGCAAGACTTTACTACACAGTCTGTATTAAAAAAGTTAAAAAAGAGGTTTATTGTTGGTGAAATAAAAGTGTTTCTATAGAAATGGAAATCTATACAATTATATATAATTTAGTTATTTATGACCCTAGCAATTTAGTGTTTTTGTTAATAATTAATCAATCATTCAATAAAACATTTATTATTTCTGTTACATGCACAGAATGGAATATCTAAATGTAATATGTCTGAATATCAAAAAATAAATCAAGATGCCTTTACCGATCTCCCAATTCACAATTCTTTAGGTTCACTAACAAGGACCACACCACAGCAAGATGTGATTAAAGGTTTAATGACATGAGGAGGTATTGAATGTTGAGGATGGATGTGAGGAAGAGGAAACTGAGACTAACAGGCGCGTAGGGGTTAATCACGGTAGGCTCGACAGGTGACTAGAGGTGTGTTCCTGCTCCATAACCTGAGTTAACTTGTTAATTTAATTTGTTGCAAATAAATAAAGTTGACTATTTTAAAATAAATATTTTAAAAGAATAATGTGTTGGTGATGTAACATAATTCTTGTAAAACCTAAACTATTCTCAGATAAAACATAATGCGGGGTTGCTCGTAATCTCTCTGAGATTTTAATGGCAAAGAAACATATGGTTGAATGAAACATACTCAAACCTCCATTAGATGAAACATTATAGTGACATCTGACATCTCTGTTGCTAAAAGCAGCCATCACCACTAGAGGCTGCTTTAGGACACTTCTAATAGCTTCATCTGACAGCTGCTGCAGTGACAGACTGAGACAGTAATGATCCAACTTCTACTTTTAGCAGAAGTTTTGGGAAGATTGAGCCATCACTGAAAGATGTTCAGCTTAAGAGCGACCACTGTAATTGAAAACTTTACCCGGAAAAAGTTCTTGAGTAAAAACAGTCTGTTTACACTGAAAAAGTGTCACTGTGATCTATTCACCATGTGGTCAGATACTGTATGAGTGCTGCCTGTGGGTATAACAAGGCCATTTTTAAAAACATGTGATACTCATAAAGAGTAAGGGAAAATTATATCTTCTCCCAAGCTGCCACTGATAAAATCTGCGCTGGAGTTAATATTGTCAGAAAATCAGATCATCTGAGGTATTTCGAAGCACTCTTCCATACCCCATTCAAGAAATTATTACGAAATTATTACGTAATATTTTGTTTGTATTTTGTAACTGTTTGTGCAAACACTTCCACAAAAGTCATATATTGAAAACCTGCATGCAAACTCAAAGCATAAATGCCTTTAAGATGTTGATTTACATACAGTGTAAACAGAATATTTTCTATGTAAAGTTACATCTTCACCTGTGCTGTTCATGTGCAATTATTTATCATGCATGAAACAGAAGTAGTTTCTTATGTAATGGCAGTTTTTACATCTGAATTTAAAATGTGACACTAGACGTATAAAGTAATATATGATGCCAAAGCACAACAATAAAAAACAAAAACTAAGTTAACATTTGAAAACCTATAATTTTTAATGTTGACATGTTATCTTACATAAGTAAACAATGTTGTTTAACTCATTTACATCTATGTTCCTTTACATATTTACTGTATGATGTATTTCACTTATTAGTAGTCCTATATACCTCATATCTATCACATATTTATATATCACCACAGCTGACAGTGAATCTTAACTCTAAAAGACCAAGTACTTTTAAGTTATGAGGCAGTTTTAGTCAAACAACAAACAAAACAACTCCATCAGTCAGTGCAGCTACTTGTATCCATCACAGATCATCCCCACCTATTTACAACCCCGAACATTTCTATTAGCACGAGTCCACTTACTCACATCACTGAAGGCTCATCAGCTCTACACACCACAATACGACTTTATCAACCAAATGAGCTTTTCATTGAGTTCCTTCATGATTCACCTTGATGATTGTGTGTCACACAAAACTGACACCAGCGGCTGCATTAATAACCAAAGACACAACCAATACCATTAAGTCTGGTTAATTACCAGGTTGGTTCTCTCTTACTCGTGGTTTCAATTAATTACTCAAATGAGATGCTGTGTGTGTGATCTGTGGGGGAGGATTTATGTTACTAGGTTTATGTTTTGATCACTTTTCAATTGCTTATGTAAGCCTGCATTGAATGACTGTCACACTCGCCGTTGTTAATTTTATCACACACACTTGTGACATTGATCATGCATTGTGTGTGTGTACCGTATGTATGAGTGATACGCAACAGTCTGGTAATGTGACTCCGTTCTTTGTTTTGGACTCAGTGTACTGATGTGCCTTCATGACGAACTTTGTGTGTGTTGATCTGGTCTCAGATGTTCATCAGCTGGTGTCCAGTAACAAGAGCTGTCTATCAGAAAAAGAGAAGAGACAGAGAAGACGGAGCAAGGAAGGAGGAAAGGAAGGAAGGAAGGAGCCTCAGACTGTTATCTTGTGAGGCTTTTATACAGGTCCATAATTTAATAGTAATTTCCAAGAAGTTGCCCGGAAAGAACTGTGTGTTTTGATGCTAATTATAGGTAAAATACTTTAGACACAGTGTTCAACTGGTACATTTGCAGTTAATTCGTTCTAATGAAAAGCTAATTTAACCTGGAGAGTCTTTTAGTCAGTAAACAGCAGGTCAGCTGAACATGCAAAAATGTGAAATTAGTTCTCAAGCAAGCATGCAGTATAATTCAACATTTAGGCATAAGGAGAATAAAGTTAGCAATAATAAATTAATAACGAATTTTAATTGGGTTTAAATTGAGAGCTTCTTTGAGGAAAGTTCTTCTGCAAATCAACTTATAAACTAAAGTGTGGTCGAGGAAGCAGTACTTAGAGTCTTTACTCTCCCCCATTTAAAATACTCCATTATTGTGTGTTCAAACAGAATGCGAAGCGAATTTTAGACATGGCACGATTACACACAAAGTCAATGAAAAGACATGATTAGGTGCAAATTAGCATGAAAGAAGAAAGGAGACAGACTGGAGAGAAATAACAGAAAGAAGTGGTTTCTACCAGGGCTTGAGGCGGAAGTCAATGCAGAAGTACTATAAAGTGCAATGTCAACTTCTCTCCAGAAATACTAAGTCAATAGTTTTTTTCAATGAGTCATTATGGTCTCAATTGCTAAATTTGATTTCTGCTGTGTCAGCATTGATTGTCAGCTGTGATTGACATTTGCCTCACCTGCTGCTCTCCCTGGCTTCGGGACTCGCACTGAGCTGGATTATTATCGCAGTATTTCAGTAACTTACTTGATAACGTTACCTGATGTGTTAGCATAATTAAGCTAAAGTAGCTAATATTAGGCAGCGGTCAAACTCACACTTTCTGAACACACCTTTACAAGCACTGCATTAAAGATAATATTTGATTCAAAGTAAAGAGATACCAGCAACAAATGTACTTGTTCTGCCACAAGCAGTAGGTTTTTTTCAGCTGAACATTCTGTTGCTAGAAGCAACAAAATGTACTTAGCATTCTGTTGCTAGTAGCAACCCCTGCTGGCAGAGTTCTACAGCAGCTGCAGCTTAACTGACATCGTTCTGTCCGCCATTTTGTCAGATCTGTGTCCCAGCAAATATTGACAGGCATCTTTTATCTGCTCTGCAAATGTCCTCGTTAAAGCGTTATTTGTAGGTATTCTTTTCATCACCGCTGTTTTGTAATTGTTGATTTGTTAGTTTTTCTATGATTAGTGTACTGCTAACCAAGCTAGCCGCTATACTAGCTGTCTGCTAAAGTGTTGCTAATGTTTGGTCTGACTTGTTCATGGTATCATCTTTCTGTCTTTGTGATTTGTATCGCTGTTTTCACAGTCAATCATGAGGGCAGAAGATTACTTAAAATTTCTCAAGTAAAATACTCACTACTTATATTATTAGATTACTATTATTGATACATGAATCTGTCTTCATCTGTAAACTAACTGTAGCAATTAAAAGTACAATATTTTCTTTCAAAATGTTGTGGAGTATAAAGCAAAATTGAATAGAGATCATTTTTATGAAGGTATTTTTACTTAAGTACCTTATTGAGTGAAAATAATTAGTTACTTTCCACCATCGCTAAAACCTAACTAAAAGAGGTGCCAAATTATATAGTTATTTCTAGGAAACTTCCTTGGAAAATATTAGGAAATATTTAGGAAATTACAAATGTATACGTGGTTATTATATAATGTGTGTAACTCGATTTATGAAATCTTTAAGAAGATGATGAGTTTGTGTGAGCCTTTCTACAAGCTCCATCTGTTTGATTTCAGCTCAGTATGTGGGGGTTGAAGGTCTCTGGGAACATCACATGCTCGTATGTTAGTTTCATGCTACAATGCACTAGTTGTCAGAGTGGCCAAACAGTGCAATGAAGAAAAAATCAATCTTCTAATAATGTAGTCAGAACTGCTTCTCTCCTCTTCCCTCCAGATTCTGCGTCCTTGCTCCCACTCACTCAGTTGTTTTCTCTTATTTTGGATAACTTACATCACCACAGACATCACTTTTTTTTTTTAATATATTGATTTCCTGTTTCTAACCTCAGCCCTGTTCATCATCACTCCCTCCAGAGTTTGCTGACGTGAGCAGGTGGATGTGACTCTTTCCTCATATCAGAAGAAATCCAGAATGACTCACGAGCCATGCTGAGGTAAGTATCAGGGAGAGAGAGCGAAGCTCTAACTTAATCTCTTTTGATTTTATTTTTATACACACACAAAAACACTTTCTCACACCACAATCCTACATGTCTAACCCCAGGGTGACAGATGCTGTAATGCTGTAGCCTACCGTGCCGTGTCATGTATCACTGCTTTACCATGTGAGTGATGGGATGTGATGCGATACCAAGCTGATACAATGGCAGCAGAGATAGGGTATTCATCACATCTCTGGCTGACTATGGCCGTATCTGTTACGGATTAAACTTTCGTAATGTTTCCCAAAGTAAAGGAGCTTAAATCCTCTCAAACACACGCTATTTCCATCCTTAGCTTCAGCTTTCGCTTTGCTGCTCTCGCCATTTCCAGAAAGGATTTGGGGTTAAACGGAGAAGGCAAAATGGTAAACGTTTGTGTCACTGCCTTGAAGGCAGCTTTATGCCCTCAAAGAGGTCAGGAGTGTGTGGGAGACACGGCTTATTTAGGAAAACTGAGACACAGCCGGGCTTTAAATTTGAATTGGAGGCTTAGGGTTTCAATCAAGCCGTTGACGAGACATTCAATCAGCCAGAAAACTTGATGCAGCAGCACATGGGTGGACATGAAACACACACACACATGGGTACACACACAGAGTGGCAGAAGTGGCAGAAACTCACATGCACACAAGCATGCACACACAGATACACACACTCTCAAGTCCCAACAGCATGAGTACACACACACACATTGCAGCAGATGGTTCCTACCTGTCCAAACACAGAGTCCACTATGGGCAGCAGGTCTACGGGCTCCACCTCCTTCTCTCTCTCCTTCTTTTTCCTCTGCGGTCCCTCCATCATCTCCTCCAGCTTCTCCTCCAGCGCCTCTCTGTCCTCAGCAGCCGCAGTCGTCTGGGGGATCTGGACGGGTCTCTGATGGCGAGGGGGCTGCTGTGCGGCGGTTTGGATGTCTCCGTCAAGCATTACGTTGTCGTTGGTTCTCTTCTTCTGCTTCCCCACCTTCTTCTTGATGGAGGCCTGCACCTGTAGGTGGGGGGACAGAGGGTTTGAGGAACTGAGGTCAGACTGGTGAAGTCTGTGTTCAAACCTTATTTCTGACGTACAGATGCAAAACATGGTGACAAATAGTTCAAATGCGTTCACACAAACACACTTTTTGAAAACTTGAGAATTCAGTGTTACTGCAATCAGAAGATTTTAGACATCTGACCATTTAAAATCTTATTGTCTTGTATTGTGAAGCACTTTGTTACAGCTGATCTAGAACCGTGACATATAAATAAATTAAACTTATTCATGAACATGCCAAATGCATAGCATTGTTATTAAAATCGTGTATCACCAGAATGTCAAATTTCATAAAAATAAGAAAATCTGTATTTTTTAGGCTTCATATAATTAATTTTCTTGGATAATTCAGTGGCAATTTGGAGCGAAACACATAGACATATAAAGGAGCATTTATAGTAATTCACTTTATCTGAAAACTTCAAAATTTACCAAACATGGAGACACATATTTTTCCCTGTACAGCAAATATTATTAAGTTATCTTCAATATATTACATCATTAATTTCATGTAAAACAAAATTAATCCAACTTTTGTTTGCCACTCAAATCTACTTATAATAAGACAGTTGCATATATTCACACAGAAAAGCGTAAGAATTTATAAGGACAGACAGCTTGACAGACATAATTTCACACATAAATACTTAACTATATATATATATATATATATATATATATATATATATATATATATATATATATATATATATATATATATATATATATATATATATATACATATATAAACCCATATTTACACACACCTGTTTTGCAGACCTCTCCTGTGGCACGCTCATCGCTCCAGCAGCACCGCCTCCTCCGGTGGGCAACTCTCGAATGATCATGAACATCTTGGTGTCACAGGCTCACACACTCTCTCTCTCCCTCGCTCGCTCTACCTCCCCCTCCCTCACCCTCTCTCTTTCCTCTTCCCTGTTCTCCTCTCTTGTGTTTTTCTCTTATTCTATGTGTGAAAATCCACCACAGACTCAGCTAAAGAGGTCCTTAGACTTATCAATTTCCCTCAAAAATTGCTCGAAATATCAGCTCCGTTGTTGATACAGTGGCAATCTTTTTTTGATCCAGGTAATAAAAAAAAAAAAGAGAGATAGAGAATTAATCGAGGAATTTCAGGAAAAATATAACCTCAAATGTTTTTCTATTTCCTCCGCTCTGTCCTGTAATAATTAAAGTTATTTCCTCCAGTTGTTTTCCTCAGTGTTGCACCCTGCTTCTGTCCATATCTTCTCTCTTTGTGTGTGCAGGTCAGGAGGTTTTTATCATCAGCTGTTGTTGAGGCTCTGGGAGTTCCTGCAGCTCTGCCCCCCTGCTCGCTACCTCTTGGTCCTTTAGGTGACACTCTATACCTCCTACACTTTACCTCTCTCGCACTATCTACCTGTGACACGTCGACCTCTCTCTCCCTCGTTCTCTTCCTCCCCCTTTTCCGTCTTTTCCCCTTAATTGCAGGTAAACATTCCTCCTGTTGCCAAGGCACTTTGTCTCAACTACCCTCCTTGTCATCAGTGTTTATATCCTTTCATGAAATGTGTTTTTGCTCCTCCACCTCCTAATAAATATCTTGTGTTTTTCTGTTATGTTTTCCTGGCCTCTTTCACTCACCTTCTCCCTCCTTATCTTTATTTTTTCTCAGAATCACCCTCATCTTGTCTTTGCCTCTTTCTTGTCACCACCATTTCACTCTGACAGTAATCCTCATTGCTTCTCCTTTTCCCTGTCTCTCTCAATCTATTCGCCCTCAATCCCCTGTCATATCAGGAGCCTTTGTTGTTACACAAATTGGATTCTTTTTCGAGGTGCACAGGTCAGCTATTCATTTAGCGCCACAGAGAGGGAGAGAGATAGAGAGGGAGGGATACAACAAACACAGCAGCAGCTATGTGAAGATGAAAGACTTTTGTTTAGCTATAACAGATCACCTCAACGTTGTCCTGCGTGCATAATCCTGTACAACAATCATGGCTGAGTACACACACATGCACACACAGGTGAACATAACAAATCACCAGTGACCTGTATTTTTAGACGTAAATGAACAGAAGCGTGTAAACATATTAACATATTGTTGTGCTGTTCAGCTCTTTTAAAAAAAGCTGTATAGCTTTGTGGCTTTTGTCTAACTCTTTATGAATAAAAATGTCCTATCAATGTTTTTTCTCACTTATTTTGCCCTCAACCGCCTCCCTTGAAATCTCCCTCCATCCCTCTCCCTCCTCCTTTCCTTCTCTGCATCTCCTTTTAGCCTGCATCAAACATTTGTCAAACTGAAACACACGCCGATAATGTATATTCCCCAAACTACGGGATAATGTATAGGCTGACTTCTCTCCAGTTTCTAATGAGGTTTCCATTTATCACTTCAACTCCCGTCTTTCAGTCGCTCACCCTCTCCATCTTCCTTCAGCTTCTCTCGCCATCCCTCTCCTCATTGATTATTGATGGGGAGGGGAGCGGCAAATTCTTGAGCGAAGGCAGAAAAGAGATCCATTACAGAAAAGAGTTACACGCACCGAGGGTTAAAAATAGGGGTTGTATTTTGGGAAGAGATCTGTCATCTGAGAAGAGGGAAAGATAATGGATGCATGAACGAGATGAAAAGAAAGATGAGGGGTGGAATGAAGCGGAACTTTCAGACAGAAAGTGTAAAAAGACAAAAACTTTTCTTACTTTTGGAGAACCACTTTCATCTCTTATCACCTTGACCTTCACTTAAACCGAACAAAGACGGGGATGAATGACAGAAGGAGTGGTGGCTGGGCAGTAATGTAGAAGTGAAGGCTTGTGTTACTGCATGTGTACAAGGCTCCAATAATATCTAATTACAGATCAGGACAGTTACAGGAGAAGAGGGTTGCACTGGTCACAACCCTGACAGGTAAAGCCTTAAGACCATTCTATGGTTAATGTATCGACAGTTGACGCAGAGAGATTAAACAGACACAGATAATTTTATATGGGTCAGACTAATTCTCATTATTTATTTGTCCGTACTAGAAGTGACAGGTTACCACATTGTTCAATTGGCATGAAAGAACTCATTAACCTTGCTTAACTGAAATAGAAACACTGACATATCCCTAACAGGTAAACACAAAGATCAAACACTTGGGTGACATCTAATCAATTATCTTGAAAACAGATACTTACAGCCACTGGATGCAATACCATAAATTGAACGTTCAGTTTTTGTTGTCAAAGAGGATGTTACTGCAACTCTGTAGTGCCTGTAGTGTCTGGTGCTGTTGTGCTTCTTTGCATTATATTGTCAAGTTTGTTCATCAACATAAAAAATTAACATCATCAGCTCCACAAAGGTGTTTGCCACACTAGATTACATTGTTTCCACATCTGTGCAGGTATGTGAGACCACAGCAACGGTTAACTCAGGTGCCTCAGTGGATCTTTGGTTTATTAGTGTACCAGCTACAGCAGAAAAACTGGTGATAAATAATTCTTCAGCAGTTATTGAGAAGAACTCTTCCATAAATATAGTTTATAAAAGCCCAGAGTCCTGTTATGAGGACCACTGGAGAGCAGAGTAATTCTGCTTTCAAAGTTGGTTTTGGGCACCATCTGATGGAAAAAAAACCAACCTCAGTGGGAAATTTAATCATATTATTAAAATCTCAAATATCTACAGTGTTTACTCTGATCTGGACTTGGAAGCTCACATGGAAAATATATTAAAACCAAATTTTAAAGAGTCATGAGGAACAAATTTGGTGGTCAGGGGGAAATTTCATCATAAGTCGTAATTACTTGTGTTAAAGGTGCAGTGTGTAGAATGTATGTTTTAATTAATGTATATCACCTGAAAATCAGAATTTTTTTCTTTACCTTAGAATAAGCCTTTTAAATCTACATAGGGAGCAGGTCCTCTTCCATGGAGCCCACCATGTTGCACCACCATGTTACAGTACCCCAGAACAGACAAACCAAACACTGGCTCTGGAGAGGACCTTCTACATGCTTGGAAGAGGGGTGGGGCAGGGGGGTTAGTGTGGGTGTTATTCAGTTTGTTGAAAAACCGCACCACTAGATGCCACTAAATCCCACACACTACACCTGTAAATCTACCATCCATGTCTCTGTTTTAGACGAACATATCATTAGAATACCAGGGTAGGACATACAAAAACAGTGAAAAATACATAATGTTGTTATATTGTTAGATGTTGTTACAAAACACACTGTAAGATATTGCAATAAAATTAATAAAATCCAAAGGTGTTTCTGCTCCAACTCTCCCAATGAAGTTGTTGTTTTGTTTTTTTTACATTTCTAGTAAGCAATGTGCCTTACTCCTTTTCCAGTGAATTCAGAACTAATACAAAATCTTGGAACTGGTGTCAATCAATGTTTTTCTTATTGTTAACACATCCCATGAAAAGACCAAAACCAACAACGTGTTCGTCTCTCAATACTTATTTGGCGCTCAGCCCAAAAACCCATTAATTTCTACTCAAGGTTTAAGTCTTTAAAAACGGGTCACAAATAATCAAATGTTTTAAAAAGATTGAGGAATTTTTTCAAACAGCTGGGCACTCTAGGTTTTAGGTAACATTTTTCAAATAATAGGAAATAGAGCCTTTGTTTGGGACTACTTTCAGGCGCGGATTAATACACATTTGATGCACTAGTGAGTATTTACAGCAGCTGGACGGTGTATGTGAGACTGAATAAACTAAAGTGCTGCATTAGTGGCAACAAAAAAACATGTCACCCACTACAACTGTATGTTGTTAAATTGTTTTTTTTGTTTTAGGACAACAATGGAGGAATAAGATTTATCAGGTTTTGGCTAAACAGACAAAACTTGTTGGCAGAATCAGTTAATTGTTGGTTTTGGTCTTTTCATGGGATTTTTGGCAATAAGAACAATACAATATATCATCAGCCATGTCCTTTAAAGTGTCGTTTGTCTTTGATCAAGTAGTTTTATCTTCTGTCTAGCTTTACAGGAATGTAACAGGGTTACCTGTTTATCATCAACATGTAATTTATATAGAAAACACTTTCAAGACAAACAGTTAATGCTGTGAAGGCTCATGAGAGAGTCCAACCGAGTTCCGCTGCACAGTTATTAGCTGCTGATTTCAATCTGAACCAGCTGATGGCGAGCGTCAGTATAAAAGGGACATCTACCTCCAGTGTGGTGTTACTATGGTGAGCGGCTCCCAGTTGTATCCGTTGATAATCGGCCAGGGGTTGAAGTACGGGAAAACAGGCTCTTTGAAATTCGCGTCATAGAAGGTGAAGAGGTGACTCATGTCTCCGGCATCATAAAAGGATACTTCACCACGACCATAGTCTAGAAAGACCCCCACCCTCCTGGGGGGTTTGGGGGGATATAACAAGCTCTCCTCTGAGTCGGTGCACGCTTCGTACTCACTGGTGCCATTTCCGTTGTCCCTCAGCACCATTGTCCAGAAACCATCATCTGGGCAGAGGCTGATCTCCTCCTTCCTGTTGACGGAGGCTAGGGCCACACCTAGACCCCACGCTGTCTTGGAGCCCACCTCCACCTCCCAGTAGTGTCTGCCTGAGGAGAAGGCTTCAGAGCCTAGAACGATGTTGTAGCGGGTGAAACGCTCTGGGTTGTTGGGCAGGTTGGGCTGGATTTTGCCCACCTGGACGCTGGTACAACACTGGGACACCCAGAGGCAGGGGTACGCTGTGTCCGGGTCGAGGAACACTGCTGTCACAGCTGAGAGGGCAAAAAAAGATAGACAACAACAAATGTGAGTTTACAAAGAGTGAAGACTCCTTGACAGTGACCTTCAGTAAGACATCGAATGCCTACCTGCTCAATTAGTGTAAGACGAGCTAGATAAGAGCATCAGCTACATGGATCCAAATGAAATATAGATGATGTACTGCGTCAAGATAGAAAACTCTAACCAGAGAGTCATTAGAGATCCAGTCTTCTTATCGCTCGTTAAATCATCCGTGACACTTTTGACAGCATGTCAGTGGCTTTATTTACACTCTTCAGAAACACCTGGTGTCTGCTCAGGAAGCCGACACGGTCATGTTTAAAACACACGGTTGTGCATCTTATCAGATAGAGCAGGTTGATACAAGACTGCACAAAAGTTGCAAAACACAAAAATTGCTTTTGTAGATATAACCAATTTGTTTTTAAAGGGGCACACCTCTGATTTCACATGTCAAAGTCATTGTGCTAGTCAAGGAAGAACTAAACAGCCTGTGAAACGGACAAATAATGTCTTTCTGGAGGAGTTTTGTTAAGACTGAGAAAATAACTCCAGTTACAACACCAAGGTGTGCCGGCTTTGGCTTGAGGACTACAAATTTTCAACAGAAAGCCTGTGTTAGAAACTGGGGGTGTGGAGTTTGAAAGATGAGGAGGGTCAAACAAAACAAGCTACTGAGATGCATTATGGGAATTGAAGGATCCAGTGGTTTTGGAGCTGCATCAATTTTGACCATTCTCTTGAGAGTCCCCCAATGTTTTTGAAGTGCAACTCTAATACTAGTATGGTGATGTGTCTTCATGCCATGTGTGTGTATTTGTCTTAATACCTGGCTGAAAAATTGAGCTCATTTTCCTCCAGGTCCTGTACTGCAGAGGTCCCAGGAACTCTCCAGACTGCAGATCCACACCCACCTCTGGAGGGCGCTCAAACAAGCTCTCAGCCCTGGAAAGGAGAGTGAGAAAGAGATTGTAATCTAAAAATAAATCATCTGTATTACAGGTGGTAAAGAAAGTCTGTTTACTGTCTGAGAAACAAACAAAGTTGGCACTACAATGTGTACACATGATTCACTAATCCACAATAATGCCCCAACATCCTGTTTGAACAGGACGTACAGTTAATTACATAACAAAAAGGACATTTGACTTGAGATATTTGATTCAGAACAGTCATGAGATGACCTAGAAATGAAATGACTCAATCAGAAGTCACAACAGTCATGCTGAAAGGAGATATGATCAAGATGACACTCACCCTCCAATGAAATCTTTAATTCCCTGAAACAGAGAAAATGAAAACAGGCCTGTGATTACAAATCACTCTCGTCTCTGCTGCAACATGCAGATATTCTTCATTTGTTCACATATTTTCTTCATGTAATTGATACTTATTTTTCTCTTTATTTTAATGTATCTACATTAATAGAACAATGCTACACAATAGATCATCTTGTATACAATTAAATATCTGGCCCTCCTCTCCTCCCTCTTCTCTTACTTTCAGTTGCTCTGGGTTTTCTTCTTCCCTCAGTTTGAGGCGGAGCTGATCGGCCGTACTTTCCAGTTGGCTAATTTGCTCCGTGGCTTCAGTGAGTGCCTCCTCCAGCTGGTTGAGCTTCTCCACTTTCTGTTTCTGCAGTTTCTCCTTTATGCGCTCCTCCTCCTCCAGAAGGAACTCCCTCAGACGGCTGAACTCTGCAGTGACCAGCTCCTCCAGATCTCCTGCTCGCTCCTGAGAAAAAGAGAGGAGAGTTTCCCTGATTTGCCGCTCTGTTTGTAGGAAAATTGAAAATATGTTACACCTCTGTAACCGGCAAGAATGGAGAATGTTGAATCTCAGTGCAAAATGGCAATTTATGAGGGACTGACAACAAAACCTGAAGTCTCCTGCTGTAAACATGAAGTTTTTATTCTGTTAGTTTCTTGGAGATACTTTGCGTTTTCTACATTTATACAGTTGTACACAAAAATAAAAAAAAAACACAACAAGGGTTAAAAATGGAAGGTTCATCTGCACTTCCCCGATAGCATACGGAAGTGGGCCACTTCAGGCAATGATGTGGAACTGCTGGCTGTCTTCTGACCAGACAAAAAGGATGTGAGCCTGAAATAGCCCACATGTAAAATAGCAAAAATGGCCCAAATTAAATGTGGGCCATTTTTGGTAAAGATGCAGTGCTCTCATGTATGTGTATTCTGGATGTGGGCCAATTCTCGTTTATCTGGTTTGTTCTTGATTAACACAGGGGTTGGTTGTGGCTCAGATTTGAGAAACAGACCGCCCAAGTGCCATCACTCCACCAGTATGTGGGGAGAAAGAAAATGCCAAAAGTGTGGGGTGTAGGCCAGATCTGGGCCCCAGCAGTGTTGCTATCTGTTTTAGTAACACTATCAACCAGCGGTTTAGGCTTGATGTTTTTATGTTATCTAATCGGTGGTAGAATGTGATTAAGTACGTTTACTCAAGTACTGCACTTTCGTACAGATTTTCAGTACTTATGTACTTAAGTATTTCCACTTTATAAGTCAATCAAACTTTATTTGTATATGGCCTATATTACATATATTTACAGATGACTGACAAACAGATATTAAGACAGAACAAATGTAAGCAGTAAAACAATTTGAGACTAATGCACACAAGAAATTTTAAAAAATGATGAAAGTGTAATAAAATCAAATAGATTTAAAATAAAATTAATCAGAAGTAGACAAAACAGATAAAAGACAATGACAAATAAGATAGATAAGAGAGAATATAACATGTTGTACTTCCAGCCCTGAATCAGAGGAAAATATTACAGTTTTCACTCCACTACATTTATCTGACAGCTATAGTTACTGGTCACTTTACAGATTGAGATTTTACATGGAAGACATATGACTGTTTTATAAAATATGATGCATTATTATAGGTTAAACTACCCAACATCTATCAACATCTATAAAGTAGTTAAAACTTGCTCCACCTCGACCAACTACAACAGCTTCAGCAGTAATAATCTAATAATATATAACACACTGGGGCCAGTTTTCTGTATTTTGTACTTTTAGTACTTTAAGTACTAAACTAACTTTTGAGCTTAATAAGGATGTACTTTTACATAAGTGACATAATCAATGCTGGACTAACAGAGTTAGTTTTTTTTTTTACAGTTTGATAAAGAATAAGGATACTACCTCTATCAGTTTATGTAGAACATGTATCCATTCATCAGACTATGGCAGATAGACAGGTAGGCAGGTAAAATGACACAAAATAGGCACTTACAGACACACACACACACACACACCCACCCACCCACACACACACACACAGGAAATTTGCAGAACGAGAATTGACCAACTTCCTCTCAACCTTTCTCACCCACATCCTGTCATACTGACGGTGAAATCAAGAAGTGAAAATCTGTGAATGTGCACATAAAACTGGGTCAAACAGACAGACTCACAGGCAAATGAAATATACACACAGAGACAGACAGACAGGCCAGAAAATGTAAAAAGTAGTAGCCTATAGCAGAGATATGTGTACTTATCTGCTGCAGCAGAAACACCCTAACACAACAAACATGCCACAGTCATATCTCTGTTTGACACACACACACACACATACAATTTGAGCTGAATGCTGCTTTGGTGGAAAAAGCAACCCAGTCTATACTTTGTCAGCTGTTATCTCTATCTGTGAGGGTGTGTGACATGAGCTATTGTACTGTACACTTATATACCCTGTACATGTGTGTATGTGTGTGTGTGTGCGTGTACGTGCGTGCATGTGTGTGGTCCACCTGTGAAAGACAGGAAAGACAAACATGACATGTATAAATGTTTGTCTTTTCATAATTTCATTTCAGGATGCATGACTGCCTTTGCAAGACATGAGAGTCATCACGTTAAAACAGCGCTGAGTGACAAGCTGCTGTGTCATCAACACAAGACTTTATTCGGACGAGTCACGTCTGTCAGACAGCTACAGGTGGAGGAACGCAGGTGAATATTAACTAGCTACCAGATTTTCTGGTTCTACTGAGAAGACCAGGAGGGGCGTTCAGGGTATTCCTGTCTTTCACAACGCTCCATACACACAGATATACAAACAAACACACACACACACGTCTTGATACCTTAATGAGGAGAATCTTTTCATTGGTCTGTGTTTGGAAGAGCGAGGCCTCCTCCGTCTGCTGCTGAACCCTCTCCAGAGCGACAGACAGCTTGTCCTGTTGGTCGGGCAGCAGAAATAAATGATCACATGCAAAACATTTATAAAACATGGTTTCTGTAAACAAGATTACACTTAAACGAACAAGAGTTAATTCGATTGGTGACTCGCTCTGAACAACAACAGTCAACTTTAATGGGAGTCATATGATGTCCACCCTTCCCTGGCTCTGACCCACAAATTCAAACTAAATAGGAATTCAGCGCCAGTAAAACGTGTTAAACTTGCCCCGAGAGGCCTCTCAGAGCGAGTCTCCAAACAAACTGACAGAAAGGTTGAAAGTGTACAGGAATTACAAGAACTCACACTGACCTGCTGAATTCCTCTAAAAACACAAAGTACCCAAAGGCAAACAAGAAGTCTGCTTTTAAAATAACTCTCATGTCTCATCATCTGATCTCTGAAAGCCCTCATTGTTAACCAGAACTGTTAAAAAAGCTGCTTTTTAAATTATAGAGTAGGTTTGATTTGACTTTTAGGAATGTTTGGTGCACTTCCTTCCAGGGACAAGAAGGGGAGTGTCAAATGAGCCCACATATAATCTTATAACTGCAGTTATTATAATGTAGAACACAAATTAATTAGATATTTGAAAGATACGGAAAAACTTAAGTGGGGTGATCCTTCAAGCAATGAATCACATTGATCAAACAATAACTAATAGTCATCTACAAGTAAATTGTCTCAAATGGTCTGTGTGAACCTGGTTGTACCTTGTAGTTTTCAAAAGCCTCGTTAATGGGTATGACATTGTGGGTCTTGTGGTCCCGGGACATGCCGCACACCAGACAGATGGGCAGCTGGTCGTCCTCGCAGTAAAGCTTCAGCTTCTCCTCATGCTCCTCGCACATATCCATACCAAGGCGCGGCCAGTGCCCGATGGACGAGGCCACACTGCTCATGCTGGACCCGGGCTCCCGTTCCTCCGGTTCCTCCAGCGTACCACTTTCCGGGTCATACCCGATTGTCCCCACGGCTGCGTCCATGGTCCGGGCTCTACGCACACTGTCAACGACGTTGCACAGGAGCGAGTTGGGTCGAAGTTTACGGGCGCACGACTTTCTGCACTTTGGGCAGTTCGACAGCTCGTCCGCTTTGGCTTCCCAGCACTGGATGATGCAAACCTGGCAGAAGTGATGTCCGCACTCAAGGATCACCGGGTCACGGAACAGCTCCAGACACACCGGGCAGGTGAGCTCCGACTGTAGTTCGTCAAGCGCGCAGGCCTCCGCCATTCTCGGCTGCGCACATAGTCCCGAAAAAGAAACGTCTAACGGCAACACTGTGACAAGTAAAGACTAGACTGGTCTTCCGTGCAGACTGAGAGAGGGAGTGGTCTGAGCTGAAGCTGACAGCGGGGCAGATGTTTTTACGAAAGAGGCGGAAGGCGTGCAGCAACAGGCTCAGTGCCGCTGCGCCGCCGCTGGAGAGACTCCAGTCAAGGCGCACAGTCTCAGCCTGGCAGCCAAACACAGATCAAGAAATATAGGTAGGCTACCTTAAGCTTATCAGTCACCCTTTATTAAGGGCTTATCAGTTGTGACAATAGATTAATTAATGGTTATGTTGTATAAACCAGTCATAAAAAAATAATAAGAACAGATCTTGGGTTGTGAAAAATCTTTCTGGCTGTTACCTTATTGATAAAGTAATAAACAGTAATTAATAAAGTCCAGTCATTATAAAGGGTAACAAACCATCAGTTTATATTTATAACCACCATTATAAATGTTTTTACCAATGCAGAGTTACTATCTGTATTTCACGTAGTTAATCAGGCAGTCACACAAGTCTCTCGCCCACATGGACTTACAAGACACCAATATACAGGTGCAGTGGTGCAACATTAGTCAGACTTAGGCAAGAACAAATCTTCTAACATTACATTGCAACAAAGAACTTTGTGTCCTGTACCAGACTCTACAAATAAAATCAGCCACACAAAATGTTCCCTTCCTGAAACACAGCTCGAGTTTCTTAGAACCGTTCATTCAGAAAAAAAAACAGAAATTAAGGACATTTTACTAAATAGAGTAGCCCTTAAATCATCATATAATGAACAATAAAACATAAAATTGACTTTGTCTTCAGTCTCACCTAAACCACACAGCAAACAGTCTTTTCTCTTTAGGGAGATCAGTAAACCTACAGCTAATGGTAATGTACCTGAACGTAACTGTGCACAGAGATCTTTTGGATAAATTCTGCTTCACATAAGACTCCACACTGTTTTTCATCAGACATATAGTCAGATACAGATAGTCATCTGTATTTATAAATGTTAATAAGCTAATAGGCTTTTTCAATAATCCAAACCTGCAGTTACAAATGTTAATACGTTGTTAACAAATACATGTTGGTGCAGATGCTCTGCAGCCCTTTTCCAGTAGAAGAGCGGTCAAATGATCCACTGGAAGAGTCGTTCTGATGAATTAAAGAGCTTCAAAGACAAATAAAGTGTCAGTCTGGAGGGGATAAACACCAGAGACAATCTGGCAATCCATAAATGATTTATGTACACATGAATGTACACATCAGGGGGATATAATTGAGTTGGAGCTCCTCTTTCACATTTAAAAATACATACTGTATATAAAAACAGGAAATTAATAGTAAGGTTAATGGCTTTTTCATTCAGATTAATGAGCAAGGTGTTCAATATAAACAAACCCTAAAGCCAGAGTCAGTTATAAAAGAGGGAAGAAGAATGGAAACTAGCTGACACACAATAAGTCAGTAAGTCAAGCTCAGCAGCTCTCCTCTGCGTTGAAACTCCTCTGGTAATTCCTGATCACCCACAGATGGCAACTCGTCACCAGTGACTGTAAATGCAGCGTTATTACTCACAGTCCGGCCAGTTAAACTGATCTGCATGATTAGTTTGTTTGTCCTGCAGTCAGCAACCTGTCGAGTGTCATGTCTCTGAGGGCTCACTAGATGGCCAAAATTCACATGTGTTTCCTTTATTCCTGAAAAGATACTGCAATCATTCATCAGGCAATACATTTACATTCAGGCTTGTTACAAACCATGCTGATGCTTCATTTTATGATTTTTTACTAAATGATTGAACTTACAGTATAAATTAGTTCAGAAAACACCATTATTGGCTGCATGTATTCACAAATCACACTGAAAGTCTAAATATTTAATATATAAACTTCTTTTGAGAGAGAGCTGAGGTGGAGGCGTTGAGGTCAGTCTTCCATTTAAGTTTATTTTTAATCTAAAACGACCTTATTCACTCACAAGACGTCGCACAGCTAACTCGATATCATTTTGGATCACTTGTTGAGTTGAGGCTTAGTCTAAACTCTAGTTTGCTTCTTAACAACACACACAAAAAAAGAAAATGGTACTTTTATCGTGGGTAATACCATGAAATTTGGTATTTAACATCAAGGCCACAATCACTGATATTAATACAGCTATAAGACATTTTATTATTATAAACAGCTAATGTAATATTATTCTAAATATGCAGGTTTCCAAATACATTTTCATCACCACTCAGTGGTTTGCCGAGCATCACTTTTTATTTTTATTGTCCTCTTTTATATACTTAATCACATGTACGTTAAAACACAAGACAACTTTTAAAGGTAAATAACAAATAAGTTAATTCCGTGTAATTCTTTGAACTAACAAGGTGGTCTCTGAGTTTGTTTAATATCCCAGAATGTGACCCATTTTTTGGTATCAATCCTATAGCATCAATACTCAATTGATGCTATAGGAACAATTCATAAATACAGTAAAATCGACTTTTGACAAATTGGAGCAGAGCCACTGAAACCAAGGATTTCCCCCACAAACAGATCAAGCAAAGGATGAAATAAAGAAGCTGCAGACTTTTTGTAAAGTTACGGTTGAGAAATAATGGAAGTACTATATGAGAGCTTTTGCTGTATAACTTCCGGCAATTTCTTTTTTTCCGGTTCCTACCATGAAGGGAGTTTTGATGAGACAGTAAATACAAGACTACACCGAAACTACATATTGCAAATACTCATGAGTCAGTACTCGCAAGAAAAGTCATTTGTTGAGAGATATACGAGAAAGGCTCTGACCTTTGCATCATGCAAAGTACTCATGGGTTTTCAACACCTCTCAGTCTCTGGTGATTCCTGATGCCTCAGGGGGTCTGTGGTCCTTAAAAGCATAGAAGCCTGGTCCTTGGGGGGACATAAACAAGACAACAACAACTTCTCCAACAGCCAGCAACCAGAAGCTGCACTGTTAGTTCCTGTAGCATTCACTACATGCTTTTCGTCCTCTTATGAAGATAGTCTAAATATCTCGTGTTTCAACTGATTCTCTGGATTTAAAAGATCATAAAATTAGATGTGATAGATATGAGAAAGAAGGAATAAATAAAGGTTTGGGTCAGTTTAGGTTTTGGAGTGCAGCCTTTTGACCCTCACCAAAGAATTAAAGACTTGAAACAAGATGTTCTCTGCCTCAGCTGATTGATCAATAAAGAACATGCAAAGCTTTTGTTTCCCAGAAGGGGAAAAAGGGGAACAAGGGAAGTTTGACAGCAAACAAGGGGTTAGTGGGTGTGTTAAAACCATCACCCACAGGGTTCCTGCTGTCAGTATATATAAGAGGAAATGACAGTGATAACTCCAGACGCTGAATGGACACAAAGGAAATCTAGGTTTTTATTAGACTCTAGAACTTTGTCTACAAGGAACAGTGTGTCTCTCTCTCTCTGTTTACAGCCTGCTGCTCTGTTATGTAGGATGTCTCAAAGGAAGACGCTGCAATTCTCCACGGGAGCTCTGCTTCTTCTCCTGCCCTGGTTTGGTGGACTGGTCATCGGAGAGATCAGCAAAGACTTCACCCAGTGCCTTGATTTCTTCTACAACAGAACTCCACCACAGGGTATCACTGCAGAGGTGTATCAGCCAATATGCCAGCGCTACAAAAACCAGTACCGCTTTGCCAGCCTGTATCAGCGTCAGCATCGTGCACCATTATACTCCGCGTACATACTCAGTCCTGCAGATGGCAAACGACCCAACGCTACTTGGATGTATGAACCACAGGTAATTAACGTTTGTGATGCAACAACTCTGTTGAATTAGACTTTGTCAGATATGATGTGTTTGAACATGATTATATTCTGTAATTATATAGATTTATAGGGAAAAACTAGTGTCCTGACAAAGCTCTTTCTTGATTGTGGTAATTCTACAATAAATTATCTCTACCTTTGGTCCACTGTTTTTCTATCAATGCATTATTGTTTAAATGTAGAGTTAAATGTAGTAACTCACAAGATTTCACAAAAATATCTTTTTATTTGTTCTAAATTCTACATTCTCATGTAGATCTAATGAACATTTGTGTTTATGTGTTAAGGCAACAAGACCAGATGTAACACGGAGTGATATTTAATTGAAGTGTCATTGTAGCTGGTGCGGTGCATATGAGGTTTTTGCCTTTAACTTTAAACAGAAGCAGAAGTGGCTTCTTACTAACTGTAAGAAGAGCAATGCTATCACACATATTATCATTACAGAGAAAAGGGAATTTACATTTCATCAGTTTATTTTTCATTTTTATTTCACAAACTACATGAGTGGGTCAGTCACACACCCATTCACAAAGTATAAATACACCCAAAAAGTGACATCTCCTTCTCTCTTTGTTATTAAGTTGGCATTTTCCCGTGCCAGCCCGGAGATGAAATCTTTCTTCATCCCCGCCGACCAGAATGTGATTGAGAGCCAGGCAGTGCGTCAGGACTATAAGTACTCCAACTACACCAAAGGCCATCTCAATCCCAGCATGCACCGGAAGACAAAAGAAGACCGTGAAGCCACCTTCACCCTCACAAACATTGTTCCTCAGCGGGCAGGCTCCAACTCTGGCCCTTGGAATTCACTGGAAAATGAAATGTTAAGAAAATTCAAGGCCTTCTGCAGAGGGCCTATGTACGTGATCACTGGGGTCCTGCCTTATGAGTCTGGAGCTCACTGGATCAATAAGAGGGTGTCTGTTCCTGAGTACATGTGGTCTGCTTACTGCTGCCCATCTTACAATGACAACCTTCCTGAGTCTATGCAGCCATTTTTCCCCACATACGCAGCAGTGGGGAGAAATGACCGCAACAGCGGAGAGGAGATTGTGCCAGTTAATCCCAGGGCGAAGGCCTTTGTGCGGGGCTATGATGTGAGGCGGATGTCTTTAGAGACCCTGGAGAGTATCCTCGCACAAAGGCTGGCCATGTCCATCAGTCTGTTTGATGGACAGTGTCAGTAACAAAGATCAAAGCTTTAGATTCTTACTGAAATCATGTGTTAACATCCCTCCTGCCTGGCCAGACTCAAGAAGTCTGAGCCAGAGTCTTTGTCCCCTGTTCTTCATAAACCCCCCTCTTTGTAATACTGAATGATTGTTTGATTAACCAGAATATGACAGTGTCTCATGATGGTTTGAAATAAATTTTTCCGATGATTATGGTTTTTTAAATAAATGTTTTCCCCTCTTTTCAGTGTCATCTTTAAACATGTTCACTAATGATTTTCAAATAAAACAAATGAAATGGGTGAAACAAACAAAACACCAAGCTGTCAGTTATGTTTTCAGAAAAAATAACATGAGTTATCACAAGTTCATTCTTGATAACATAGAAATGTACATTTTATTGAGCATCATAAATAAATACTAACTTTGTTCATACAAATTCAATTAAATTCAGTTGTTTTTATATAGCGCCAAATCAAAACATAAGTTATCTCAGGGCACTTTTCACATAGAGTAGGTCTAGACCGTACTCTTTATTTTACAGAGACCCAACATTCCCCCATGAGCAAGCACTTAGCACAGCAGCAAGGAAGAACTCCCCTTTAACAGGAAGAAACCTCAAGCAGAACCGGGCTCTAGGTGGGCGAGAAAGAGCGACAGAGACAGAAGTGTCATCAGACTTAAAGTCCTTATCTCTTATCCCGAGTTACTTTGTAGACTCCCTCTCTATTTAAAATGTTGTCTCATGTTCATTTAAAGTTAATGTTTCTGATGAAAATGATTCGGCAAAATCAATATTTTCCCCTTTTGTCAGTGTCATATTAAAAATGTGCCAGTGATTTTCCAATGAACTAAAATTGAAATTGATTAAATAAAGACCATTCTGGTGAATTTCAATGTTTTTTTCCCTCAATATGACCAAAAATAAAGCATACAAAACACCAAGCTGTCAATTACATTTTCAGAAAAAAAAAATCATTGGTTTTAACATAAGTGAATTATTGAAAACATAAAAACATACATTTAATTTAATTTAAATTAATTTAATAATAAATAAGAACAAGTTTGTACATACAGATGAGAAAAACCTCAAATTAAATGGCTGAACGTCTGAGTTTGAGTTTTATTTCTCCTCTTATAGAGAAATTACATGAGCAACTGCAAACTTTGAACATGTGTTTACTCAAGAAGAATTATTTACATGTGTATTTACATGTCTCTTTGTTTTACACTAAAGAACTAAAGAAATAAAGCAAAGAAAGTTAGAAAGAATTACATGTTTCCTGTATTTCTGCACTTTCAAGCTGTCAAGTAAAGGTTATATCACACAAAAAAAGAACAGTGTTTCACCTCTGAGCACACCCATCACTGATAGTTGTGGCTGTTTTAACTCCACCACTGTAGCTCACTGCAGTGAGGTGAGAAGTGTAACCACTGGAGGTCAGTAAAAACAACATATTCATCTGCAGTTTAACTCAACTCTACATCTCATCCTCATAGAGAGTGTTTACATCAGTGCAGTAATACAAGCATCTACCAGACTTTCGTCACCTGCAATATATCAAAGTTTTCTACCAAAATCAATGCATAGATTGTCCTCACCAATATCTGGCTTTAGTTGGCTAGTTTCCATGGTTTTCTATTATTTTGCAGACTATATTGTTTACTGTGGTAAGTTCAATAAATAAAACATTTGTTTGGATGTATCTCTTGCATGGACTCCCTTCTTGTTACACTTTTTGTAGCCTTCTCTGAGAAAAAAAATGCAGAGGTGAAGAGTGGAGTCTGGACCCGGTTTGTCACTTTGTCATGTGGTGGTTTGTGGGCTGATACAAGAAATATTACCCCACCCACCTCAAGACCTGAACAGAGAGTTTCTAAGAAAAGCTGCAAGGAGGTTTTATAGTCTGGGACTTGATACACAGCTACAAATTCACATTCATCGCTTGGAGGAAAAGATCTTGGTAAGTTTGTCTTAGAGGAGTTCTTGAGCAAAGTCTGAGTTAATTGTCTGCTAATGAACATCTCTTTCTTCAGCACAGGTGTATAATACACATCTGTCCTGCTTATCTGTTGTGCAGGAAAGGAAGATGCTGCAATTCTCTATGGGAGCTCTGCTTCTTCTTCCACTCTGGTTTGGTGGACTGGCTATTGGAGAGATCAGCAAAGACTTCTCCCAGTGTCTTGATTTCTTCTATAAGAGAACTCCACCACAGGGTATCACTGCAGCTGGATATGATCCAATATGCCAGCGCTACAAAAACCAGTACCGCTTTGCCAGCCTGTATCAGCGTCAGCATCGTGCACCTTTATACTCTGCATACATACTCAGTCCTGCAGATGGCAACCGGCCCGATGTCAGCTGGATGTATGAACCACAGGTAAGTAACACGATGTGGTGCAACAACTCTGTTGAATTAGACTTTGTCAGATATGACGTGTTTGAACATGATTATATTCTGTAATTATATAGATTTATAGGGAAAAACTAGTGTCCTGACAAAGGAAAAGTAAAGCAAAGCTCTTATGAGCATTGAATGATCAGCCATTTCCTTTAAAGACTGACAGCACAGTGGGGCTGTGTCAGACATAATGTGTTAATTTACATACTGAGATTACAGGTGAGAGAATTTGAACAACACTTTTTGTTGATATGGAGATTCTGCAACCCACATTCTTAAGTTTCACTGCAAATTTTTCTATTGTTCTACTATTGTGGAGTTAAGTGCGTCCACATGAATTGGAAAATCTCATGGATAAATGAAAACACAGCATTTGCATGAAGATCTACAAGTTTTTTTTGTGTTTGATTGATTGATTGATTGAGTTTATTGTCCACCTCAGTGGAAATTTGTCTTTGACTTCTCCCAAAGTGCAGCAAAATAAATACACGACGTATACAACATTTAAAACATACAAAATATACAACATGTAATAGCGCAAAATGGGCAGGTAGCAGCAGGTAGGTTATATAAACTGTGTTTTGTTTGGTAGGTTATATACTAACTGAGATCAGATCTTAAAATAACAAGTGTTTAGGTGGTGATCGTGGACGTGACAGAGAACTCTTGCAGTTCCTGCTCAATACTTTTAGTCTCATTGTGGTCAATGTGTGAGTTTGTGCAAGTTTTTGCAAACACATTGAAGCGGAAGCAGCCTGTCTCAAACTCTGCTGTCATACATGTTATTCTTTTCTCAGAAAAAAATAGCATTTTACATTTTATCTCTGAGTCAGTCACACATCACAGCAGACAAACACTCACAGTTCAACTCAAAAATAAGGATGAATAAGCAGCAAAACACTCTACATACTCTAAAAAAGTGATATCTTGTCCTCTCTCTCTGTCATTAAGCTGGAGTCTCGCACAGCCGATCCAAATATGAAGCCTTTTCCGATCCCACAACCCCTCTACTGGAGAGTGAAGGAGAACCAGGCGGTGTTTGCGGACTACAAAGACTCTGGCTACACCAGAGGCCATCTCAATCCCAGCATGCACCAGAGGACAATGGATGACCGTACGGCCACCTTCACCTTGACAAACATTGTCCCTCAGCGGAAGGGCTCCAACGCAGGCACCTGGAATTCACTGGAGAGGGAGGTGCTAGGAAGAAAGGCCTTCTGCAGAGGGCAGATGTACGTGATCACCGGGACCATGCCTTATAGGTCTGGAGCTCACCAGATCAATGAGAGGGTGTCTGTTCCTGAGTACATGTGGTCAGCTTACTGCTGCCCTTCTTACAGATCTGACCTTCCTGGGTACATGAAACCATTTTTCCCCACATATGCTGCAGTCGGGAGAAATGACCGTAAAAGTGGAGAGGAAATTGTGCCAGTGGATCCCAATGTGAATGCTGAGAAGCAGGGCTATGATGTGAGGCGGATGTCCCTGGAGACCCTAGAGGGTATCCTAAACACACGGCTAAGAATGCCTGTCAGTCTGTTTAAGGGGCACTGTAAGAACAAAGAATGACACTCTTATAGGTGTGCAGTAGTCATTAAATACAGCACATCCTTTATTTCTTCATTACTGAATGAATATTTGACTAAAAGGCTGTCTTGTCTTGTGTCTGTTTAAAGTGTTTGTTATATGTCTAATGAGTACGATCTTCCAAAAATCATGTTTCAGTGTCATTTTGCAACCCCATAATTTTCCAATAAAACAAGACTAAAGCGGGAGGAGAGCCTTCTGATCAACTGACATGTTTATTTCTTTATATGACCAAAACACAAACATACAAAACACCAAGCTGTCAGTTCTATTATCGGAGGGAAAAAAAACAAGGCCATCAGCTTTAAAATGAGTGAATTATTGATAAAAACACAAACATGTACATTTTATTGATCATCATAAATAAGTACAAGCTTTGTACAAATGAGAACACCTCCAGTTAAAATGGCTGAACATCTGAGATTGATTCCATCTCTCCTCTTACAGAGAAACGACATGTATAATTGACTTCCCATCAACTTTGGACATTTGCCGTCTCTGTTTACTCGACAACTATCATCCACACACGCATGTGCTTCTTTATCCTGAAGTCAATTTAACTTCTCATCCTGTCAGTTTTTTGTAAGAAAGGCAACTCCAAATCACTGAGAATAACGGGAGCGTCTATCAGTCACATTCATCACCTAAATTCTACCACATTCAATTAAAGCTGCTCTTTCTTTCCAGTTCTATCGGAGATTTTGAAGTACAGGCTCTAAAAACACTGGTGGCTTTTCAGTTGCTCCACATCACTGAAACCCGTTCCACAGTTGGAGCACTGGAGTGTCGCCTTTTCACTGTTGTGTATGAGTTGGTGTCTTTTTAAATACTCCACACGACTGAAACGTTTTCCGCACGCCTCGCACCCGTACGGGCGTTCACCCGTGTGGATCCGCTGGTGACGTTCCAAGTTGCCAAGACGACTGAAGCTGCGCCCACACTGCGGGCACCGATGCGGTCTCTCGCCTGTGTGCACCAGATGATGGCGTTCCAGAGAGCGAGAGTGTGTAAAGCGCTTCCCGCAGATTTCGCAACAGTGCGGTCGCTCAGCAGCACAGGCGCACTCGTGGTTCTTAAGCGCCCAGGCGTGGCTGAACGTGTTGCCGCAGTGGGCGCAAGGGAAAAGACTCTCCTCTGCTCCGCTGCTCTGTAAAAGGGCGCCACCTAGTGGACATGGATGCTCCTCCATCTCAGCCTCTGTGTTGAAGCCTCCTCCACACTGTGGGCAGAAGTGAAGCAGGTCTCCACCAGCCTCCTCTTCTCCTCCGCTCTCCCCGACACTCCCTGGAGCAGACAGGTGAGGCAGGTGCTCAGACTCTCCCTGCTCCAACAAATCCTCTCCAGTCATGACCGCAGTTGAGTCGCCCTCTCTCAACTTCTTCGACCAGCCTGACTTCAGCTCTGCTACCCCAAACACTGCGGCTCGCACACGGTCTTTCACCCTGCTTTGCCCTATATGGTCTTCTCTCTGCAGGGTGGGTGGCTGAGGCTCCAGCTCTTCGTCTTGCTCCATTCCATCAAGACCAATGTACTTGGGAGCCAAGCTGATCTCGCTACCTGGTGCAGCCTCTGAGTCAGGGCTGACAGGCTGGGAGGCCGTCATGGCGCCCTGCTCACGACCTCTCTCAGCCCTCAGCGCGGACTCCAAACCCCTCAGCTCATCCATGGTCATGCCTCCCTCTGATGGCTCCGCTGAGCCCACCTCCCAGTCCTCCTCCTCATCTCTCTCTCCTGGGTGAAGGGTTGGGGGATGATCTGACAGGTCTCCTGAGAAGATACAGAGAGAGGAGGAGACGTGTGGAGGAGAGAGGGAGAGCTGACGTTAGCAACCATTCCCATTTTCTTTCAAACTATTGCTCTTTGAACATTTTACTAACTTCCCCTCCCTCAATCAGTGTGTTCAGGGCTCCTTACCTTCGCTTTGGGCTCTGGAGCCAGTGTGGAGGTTCTGGTTGGGCAGGTCCATCTTCAAAGCCTCCTTGATTAGCTTGAGAGAGGCAGGTTGATAGCCCTCTGTTTGAGAAAACTGCACAAAGAAGCACAGAGGATTATAGATGGGTTTCAAAGCAACGTCATCAGTGAGCTCACATGATAGGGGTAGAAAACAAACCAAAATGAACGAGAGCTTTAGGGTAGATCAACTAGAAGTTGTTTTTATGACTTGAACTGCATGAATCACAACAGTAACGAGTAGGAAATGTTCATTATCTCAAGAAGGAAACTTGCTTGTTAGAGTGCAGTATTGGCTATTAACTCTAGCGATCTTGTCAGAGCCTTTTATTATGATACAAATTACTGGAAGGTGACAGATAGTTTTGCACAGAACTTGGTGAGGGAAAAAACACTTTGTTCTAAGGTAAGACAGCTCACACTGTTCTCGTGTGTTTATGGCTGTTAAATGAATCATTTGGCTCTGCGATCAATGCTTAAATGATCAGTTTGACATGCGTTTAGAGTTTCAGTATGCGACTTGGTGACAGCTGATAAAGGTGCAGACTGATGGCTTTGAGTGGAAAATGCATCATGTTATTACACTTAGAATTTTTCCCAGAAGAATAAAATCAAACAGGTGTGCAGAGTCTCTTTTTATGATCTTGTGTGGCTGATAAATAATACTTCAAAATCTGTATTGTCTCAGTATGTTATGAGTTTTTGCACAACATAACACATCTGGCATATTTATAGTGTCTGGTACACTTTCAGGAGACATGAAAGGTTTTCATACAGGCCAACGTTATTAATATCCAGAACGAGAGAGGTTCTGTGCTCTGAGCTTGTGCAACAGGCAAAACGCAGGAATTTCATACTACATGTGCTAATGTTTCTTTATACTAAGGACTTCTGTGCTTTTAACCTGTGCTGCCTGTTGATCTTTTGGGACACTCACAGTTAATTTCTCACTATCTGTGGAAATATCTTTGTATACAGTCTCCGTGAGCATTATCATTGCTACTAGCTGCCGTTTTCTCACTGGAATTCCACACATCATGTTAGCCAGCCATAGACGACAGGCTGAGACAGACGTGTGCTGGAAACAGATTTACTCTAAAATTGTATTTTGACCGGTTTCCAGCAAGCAGCTTCATTTCAAAATACTGAAAACATCCATATATATGATATCATTACAGTGTGGCGACGTGTTTTCTACCCCTGTGCTGTGCATGTATCCTGGACTGTTTGTAAAGCAGGATCTGCAATTTCAAAAGTGGATTTGATTAGTTTTGTAAAACTTTTCTGTTAACTTACATGCAACCCTCATCACAGCCACACATCATTACCTTACCTCAATATATGTTTACAAAGTACATGAGAAAAAGCTATATTATTATTATTATTCTTTACAGCTATTTTATTAGCCACCAAAAACACTTTGAAATGACTTGACAGGGAGACATTCTGCATGCGTTGAGTATTCAAACGCATAAGAAAAGTGAAGAGTGGATTTGTGCTCCTGCCATTTGGCCATGTGGTGGAACAGCAAGCCGCTTTTCACCTCTAATAGTATTTCCACCTGAAAGCTTGCTGCACTTGTGATGTGAAGAGCTCTACTCAAAGGGCTCTTCAGGGAAGCTAAATATCAAATCAATAACGTTCCCTTTATCCACTACATCTCTGCAGTGATTTGATGACTGAAAAACACAAGCAAAACTCTGTCTCACTGTGTTATCTCTCTCTTTTTCTGTCTGCGTTCTTTCTCATTCTATATGGAGCTGCTGAGTGATGCAGAGATGCTGTGCCACTTTCTCCTCCTACTCCTCCTCCTCTGAGAAAGCCCGTCTCCCTCACCTCCTCTTTGATGTTGGCCGTCTCCTCCCCCTCACCGCTGAGGCTGCCCTCCTCTTCATCGTCCTCCACCATCCCTCCCTCATCCTCTTCGCCCCCGGGGAACTGGATGAGGTACATCTCCCTGGCCTCCTTCCCCCCTCTTCCTCCTGCTCCTGCTACCATCCCCACAGCTCCTCCACTTCCTCCTCCTCCTCCTCCTCCTCCTCCTCCCCCACCACAGCCGCCGCCACCGCCACCTCCTCCTTCCTCCCACACACCTCCAGGCCAGCCTTTGCCATAGGCTGCTGCCGGGCCCCTCTTTGACTTGCCTCCTGGGGAGAAGAGAGGAAGATGAAGGAAGGGTGGGAGGGAGGTGAGAGAGGAAGGAGAAAGTGAGGTGAGGAGGAGGGGGGCAGGAGAGAGGGGAGACAGGAAGGAGAGAGAATGAAACATGAGGGGGAGTGAGATAAGTGGGAGGAGATGATTGGAGGGCCAGGAGAGAGAGATGAAGAAGAAAAGAGGGTGGAGAAGTGGGAGATGAGGAAGAGGAGGAGGGGGTTTGAGAGGCAGAGGGGAACAGGAGTAGAAGGGAGGTTGGGGGAAGGGAGAGAGGAAGAGGAGCATGGTGGTGAGGAGGAGGAGGAGGAGGAGTGAGCATGATGAATGAGTGAGGAGAGAGGGGGCGTAGAATGACAGACGAGAGGGAGCGAAGGAGAGAAAAACACGTGACAGGGAGGAGAGGAGAGAGAGAGAAGTGGAGTTGGCAGGGGCCGCAGGGGAGAGAGGAGGAGGAGGAGGAATGGGAGAACATGTTGAAGGAGACAGAAGGGTGGTGGGGGGGGGGGGGTGAAGAGGTGGAAAGAGGAGAGAGAGAGAGACACAGACAGAGAGAGAAGTGGAAGTGGAGAGGGAGTGTGTAATTATGGTGGCAGTGGAGAGGAGCGGGAGAGGAGTGGAGTGAAGGAGGTGGGGAAAGGGGGAGGAGAGGAAGGGGAGTGTGTTTGTGTGTGTGTGTGTGTGTGTGTGTGTGTGTGTGCAACGTGATGAAGGAGAGAACAGAGCAGGAGAATAGCGTTGGAGGAGGTGGGGGCAGGGAGAGAGGCAGGGAGGAGGAGAGGGCGTGAAGGAGAGAGGAGCGGGAAGGGGAGGAGGTGGAGTTGGAGAGAGACAGAGAGAAGTGGAGGGAGAGGAGCAAGGCAGGCAGGGAGGGAGAGAGACAGAGTGTGCAAAAGCACAGAGGAGTGGGAGGGACAGAATGCAGCGGAGAGAGAGAGAGGAGAGGGGGAGGTGAAGGACAGAGGGAGCGAACATGAAGAGGAGGCGGAGGAGGAAGGGAGGAGGAAGGGAGGAGGGAGGGAGGGAGAGATCAGCTCTTGCCAGATGGTTTCCAACAAAACAAGTGCGTCTTCTCATAAGCCCTGACTGCATAGCAAGAGCCCTGCTTCTCACATTAAACAACACAATCACGCATTTTAGCAAGGTGCCACTTAATAGTAATGACAGCTTCATACCTGACACAAACTAAATGTGACGTAGGCTCCTTGTCTGAGAGGAAACGCCAGAAATACTTACGGGCCCCCACAACTTTTCGTTTCTGCCGCCCTCCGGGCCCTTCCTCCGCCGCCGCCAGGCCAGCGTTGCGGCGGTGGGCAGCCCAGCCCAGCCCGTACACTCGCTCGGTCCTCAGCTTGCTCTCGGTGAGCCTCAGCCTCAGTTTGAGAGCCTCGTTCTCCTTCCTGTTGAGGGACAGCTCCACCAGGTAGTCGTTCACCGTCTCCTGGAAGAGTTTGGTGATCTCACACACCGAGGCTCGGATCAGACTGTCCATGACAGCCGTCAGATGCGTCTCAAACGTGCTCACCGATTCCTCCATCATCCTGGCCACAGGTTTGACCTGAGGACGGATCAATAACAGTTTATCATGCCAGCACGTCACAACCATGTAAACATTTAACAAGGTTTTCCCACTGGGATCACAAAAGTTTCGCATTGTCTTATCGATCTGATGGCTAAATCTGGTCCTAGTCATCAATATCAGTTACAGAAATACTTTATTTATCGCTAATAACCATCTGTGTTATCATTTAGTAAACAGTATATATTGTCGGTTTATTAAGAAGTACAAAGGCGGTATTGCAGTTTGATATATACTAAAAACAAGACCTGCTAGTAAACTTGTAATACTGGTCGACACACAATAATACTGAAGTAGAAGAGGGTCACCAGCCCCTCCGTAACGTTGGAAAGTGATCGTGTTAGCAGCCTGGCTAATTTAGCTTTCCATACGTACCGTTTGTTAGGTGAAATCAGGAGGAGTAGACGTTAACCGGCGACGCACCGTTTGATTTCACGGATCACGGATAATGCTGTTCGTTAATCGTAAGATCAGAGGCACGGCGACAAAGGAAAGTACCATCCAACTTCTCCCCTCTCTCTCTCTGTCTCTGTTTCCTCCTCGCCTCCTTCAGCTCTGCTTACTGATGCTTGAGGAAAGTGCGCATGCGCAGTACCGTAATTACCCTACACTCAAGAGCAGCCGCACCCTGGAAAAAACTCGGGATTATTGCACACATCACTTTCTGCTTCTGTGTGATCTCAACAGTAGAGGTGTTTTTATTTTAAATTTTTGTTGTGATTAAAGTTGTTTTTTTTAATCAATATATACAAACATACTGAAACACAAGACCACTTATTACAGTAAACCAATGAGAAATAATTAACAGATCAAACAGAGTTAAACAACACATAATAAATCAGCTACAAGTTAAATTAGCTATAAGTACAGTAAGAAAAAAAAAGTAAACTGTGGAGACAAATTAAAAAAAATAAATAAATAAACAAGGGGGCACCATGTCTCAATAAATGGAGTAAGACATTTTCCTTAAAAACAACAACAAAAACAAATTGTAGGAATATTTATTTCTTCCTTTATATACAAGAAAATTAGACCAAACTTCGTAAAGCTTTGATGATTGATTTTTCTAAGAAATAAGAAAATAATACCAGAAAAATACCTACTGGAGCCTCCACTTGGTTGTTGTTGTAGCCTCCAGACTGAGGGGGACGCTGTGGTCCTTTAGCCACGTGATTCTCTGAAAGAGGTAAACGGGTCTTTGCTTCATTCTTCCGCCTGCTGGACAGTTTTATGCAGCGTTCACAGCTTTCCGAGGAGCAGAAAGAGAGCACTTCAAAGAATAATCATGCCGATGTTCGTGGTGAACACTAACGTGGCCAAAAGCGACGTACCGGCGGCTCTGCTGTCTGAGGCCACCGAGGAGCTCGCCAAAGCTATGGGCAAACCTGCACAGGTGGGTCCGGGCCACGCTTATTCCTGCATGATCTCACCTGGGTCTCACTGTGAAACTGAGGGGACTATCCACCCTTATTATTACCTATCTGGATCATCTTGATGGATTTAACTTCTCTGTTGAGTGTAGATCAGCACTTGAAGCCTGATTTCTGTGTAACTGTAGCTAACAGTAGATACAGTATCAGCCTCTCTACCGGATGAATACGACTCTTGTGCAACGCAAACTCACCACTGACTGCACTGAGTCAGCATGGGTGGATGATTGATTAGTGGAGTCAGTTCACTAAACCCACAAGTTAAAAGCAAATCTATCATAACCTGAGATGTATTTTTAAAGGGCTCAGATCAACATCCTTTCAGAAGGCCCAAAGGCCTATAGCTGTGAAAATATAATGTAAATATTTTGCCATTAAAATGTTCAATTTGTATTAGTGATCTTTATGTCACTTCATAACATTAATAGGCATGGCTTTAACTAGCATGTGCATAAAAGTATAGCATTAAATGAACTAGAATACAGACTTAACTTATATATAATATATGTCTGTCGATAGCTGCCACTGATCGAGGCTATTGCCTTTGGGACTTTGGGGATCTTAATGAGCAGTTTACATTCTGTTAATTAATGTTGGAGGCTAAATCTGACATGTCTTAGACCAAATATTTTTAAATGTGTTTGTTTTATGAAAGGGAATCAGTATTTCTTTGCCAGAATCATATGAAATATCATGTATGGGTGGGGCTGCAGTGGGATATTTTGGATTCATGACTTCAGTAGTTCAAAAATCCTCACTACAACTCTAACTGTAGTCTATATTTAATATGTGCCGGCCTTTTTAATGCAATGTGGATACTGCAATGTGACATTGGGGCTCAGCGGATCCAGCCAGTGTCGTTGCCTGACATCAATTTTGTGTGTCTGTCTTGTGAACACAGTACATCGCTGTGCATATCAACCCTGACCAAATGATGATGTTTGGAGGAAAGGGAGACCCCTGCGCACTCTGCTCCCTCCACAGTATTGGCAAGATCAGCGGTGCTCACAACAAGCAATACTCAAAACTACTGTGCGGGATGCTCAACAAACACCTGGGCATCTCTGCTGACAGGTAAATAACACACACACACACAACAATCAGTACAATCACTGCACTGAATCTGATAAGCAATTGATGGTGCCAGAAATACAGACTCAGATACCCTTGTATCTCATATACTTCGCTCACTGTTAATGTCCAATCTCATTAACCTATTTCTCTCTGTGTCTATTTCAGGATTTATGTTAACTTCGTGGACATGGATGCAGCCAACGTGGCCTGGAACAACACTACATTTGGCTGAGATGGAGATCAACACGCTGAAACCGAAGCTCATTCCAGTATTTTACGACATGAATGAACGTAGTTAAAACCGGCAGAATGGAGAAGTAGAGACACTCGGTGATCCGCTCTTAACATACTGTACGACTCTCCTAAACGCACTTATCTAGACCCTAAAGCTTTGCACTGATCCTTTCTTGTTACAATAAAGCAAATCTTGTAGAATGTAAATGAATCTCTGTTTTCCTTGATTGTTTATTCTCACAAACACACTTAATTTTTACAAGCTTAGTTTTGGGTATTAGATTCAAACCTGGAAAACACCCAGTGAGAAATCTTTTTAACTGCAGACAAGCAGATGTGTAATTAATAACATAGTGTCTTTTCACAGCAGACATTTTGACCGTAGTAGGAAAGGCAAAGGCTTAAGCTTTGTTTAAGCCACCTCCTTGGAGTTTATGAATCTTGTGAACAGCTATTTAAAATAAGCTAAAACAATAAAATGAAGAAATATTCTCAGACAAAAAAAGCCCACTTTTGGCCCCAAATTTAAATAGTTTTTGTGGCTAGTTTAGAAGAAATAAAAACACTTTTTTCCCCTAATATCAGCCATGTTTTACAGTTTGAAATCGGAGGCAATGACAAAACAGCCCAGTGAATACTGCATTGACGCACTCAGTTGAAGTAATTATCTACTGTACTGCTGTCAATTATCTACTGCACAGCCTGCTTGAAACTATGTCTGTCCCAAGTGAAAGTTTATTGATTTTTGTTTGACCACAGTGAGCCAAGTGTATGCTGATATTATGAAACTCAGGTTTGTCAGGTATCTGTAGACAAAGTGGAAAGTGTTCAGATTTATTTGCCTCGTTGATTTCTTGCTGACTGAGGGGACGCCATAATTTTGTTCTTCAGTGAACTGCACATATGCTGTTATTTTTGTAAACACATCATATACAGTAAGTATGCATATGAGATACACATTTTATACTTCCAGTGTCATGTGTTTCAGTGTTAACAGTCCTATATTGTACAGTTTGTTTTAACAGCTGGCGCATGTGTTTATATACAGTAAACGCTCACTGTAGGGATGGGATAATAAGCAATATAACAACATATCCTGATAAAAAAACTTTTAGTTTAATTTTCACTTGAAAATGACTAACATGAAACAGGACATTATATTGTTGGAGATAAAATAATCTACCACATATCCACCACTGAACCTGAGGAGTCAGCAAATGCAGCATGTATTTCTGTACACTATCTATCTCTGTTAATCAAATTCTGTAACTCAAATAAACATCAAACAATAGTGTTGCTGAGCAAGACCAGGCATCAGATTAACACACAACTGTGTGAAATCAATAACAAGCACTTTCCCTGCTACAAATTACACACATGCACTAATATCTCTTGCTGAAGTGGCTGTTAGTGGGAGCTACGGTCCGATGGCCTTTTCAAATAGCAAATTAAAGCTTATGTGGGGCTCCCAGTGTTGTTTTAGATGCAATATGAAACTGTAGGTTTCCATCATTTGGCAGATGAAGGAATATCTTGTATTAATTTAGCCTAAAATACATGACTGAAGACACCAGTGTTCTTTCTACTATTGTCCTTCTCTGACCCTCTACATGAGCACAGAGTGCTGCTCAGCGGGCCTGAGCTTCTCCGCTATAACTGGGTAAGGTTTGTGTTTGTGGCTACATTTTTTGTTTGTTTGTTTGTTTCCTGCCTCTGTAGTGACTGTACAAACCATTGACCCCACTTGCCTACTTTCTTTTGGTTTTTGGAAGTTTGAACTATGTAGGAGTTTACGGTAACGATGACATATATGTGTAAGTAAGGTAAAACCTAAATAGTTTTTCAATCTAAATGCTTTAGTTGTGTGAATTACTGACTGCTTATTAGTAAATCACACATTGTTTTAATTTGTGACATAAATTAATACACCATCTGTTATGAAATTATTAAAACAGTTTGTAATCCTGGTCTAAATAATTAAGATAATGCTACCATGTAACTGCAATGCTGTATCCTGACATATTTAGTGTTCAGCTTGGCCCAGGCCAGGTTGTAATATCTGAAGAAAAATAGAGGTCTTTGTCCATCAGTTGTGAAAAGAAAGAGGAAACACTTTTTTTAAAGGAAGAAGTAAAATTCATCCACCTCAAAAAGAGAATATTTACCACAATAGTTTATAGAGGGGTTCGTGTACAATATTTGAAAGTCACAAACATTGGATTATTGTTTATTGGAAAAAAAGAGAGAACTGCCCTGTTATTGCAGCTAATGTGACAGTAATTTAAGAAATCAGCCTGCGCTTTTTTTTACAACAGAGGAAGAAAAATGGTTGGCATGTAATCATATTTTAATTAATTAATTGTTGGTTTTCAATATTGCTAATTCACTTTTTTAAAGTTATGTTTATTTATTTTTTCCTTTTAATTTCTGTAGTATATATCTTTTACATTGTACTATTTTATTTCTGCTTGTGTTTCCCCCCCAATACTCCCTGTACCGTTGTTTCTCTTACAATATTACTGTGCTGTTAATTAAGTTAAAGGAAGAAAACAAATAAACAAATTAACCCCTCAACAACTGTCATAATGGAAAAGATCTTAGGCTTGTTGCTGCGTTTGAATGCAATATATGTATCAATATAATAACAATATAATTAACCTGTAATGATAAATGTATTAATAAACCTTTAAGTTACATGACAAGTCTTGTAGTTGGTAAATTTCACATACAAGCAAGATTCTTCCCAAGTCCTTCCCCAATCTTAATATTTTTCTGGTTGAATTCAATTTATACATAGATACATTAACCCATGATACATTATGACGAACAAAAAAGTGAACGGACCCTGATTGCGGTGTTATTGTTTATTTATATTGTGTTTAGATAACTTATTTTTTTAAATTAAATTTGTTAACTCATTTGATTGATATCTACTTTTTTCCACCAATTGGAATATTGAACTGTACAATAATGTCCCTGCCATGTCCACCAGCTGAATGTCTGAATGTTCGTAATGTTCAATAAAGAGGAAAAAAAAGTCGATTTCAGTCCAAAATGGCGGAGGTGTAGCTAGCGCAGTGACGTTAAATGGAGCGACCAATTAGCTTCCAGTTCTTATTTGGTTAGCGTAAAAAGAGCCAATCAGAGGTAGAGTAGGGGCGGGTCTTCGTAGAATGCGGGTGGGAATAAAAACGTTATTCTTCTCTCCTGGGTATCCTAGTAAAAATGGCCGAATTATGTTTGACAGTGTGACTTTTACGCGTTAGTTAAGGATACCTCATGAGAAACAAATGCTGCTAATGTAATATTTTGTTGTCAGCGGGCGCCACAGCTTACATTTCATGCATTAGGACCTTCCTCGGTTACAAACGGAGTTATCATCTCATACAGTAACTGGCGTTCATCCCTCTGCAGAGCGGTCAGTATTTTTTGCATAACGTTAGATGATCAGTTGCCCTCCACATGTAGTTAAATGGTCTGCCTGTTTTCAGTCATTACCAAGCTCCTGATATTTAAAGTTAATTTTTGGTCTGCTGTTCTTACGTGGAAAGCGAAAGCTGATCTATTTAAACGAACAGTCAGTATCATAAGTTGGCTAACGTTAGCTAACGGTGATGTGGTTTTAAAGAGATGAGTGATCTTATAAAAACTACTACTCATTCTTAACCAGTGGACCAACATTATCAGAGAAGTTTATCCCTGACTTTTGTCATGTTATAGCAGCTAAACGCTATGTGATGTAACTGTTGAATCTGTGTGTGTCTGCTCCACAAGATAAAACATTGTGGTCCACATTCACATGATGGAAACTGTATCATCTCTACCTGGATATTGCATACTCCCGCCATTACTTTATTTATAGAAAGCATCACTTAAGTTACAATATGTGTGACATTATACAATAACAGAAAACAATTCACACTGAACAACATAATATTGAATTAAAGATAACATAACAGGACATGACTTCACTTTCAGTTTGTTGATACAGTCAACATTGTAACAGGACAAAAGGTAAAAGTAATAATTATAAAAAAGAGATAGAAAAATAACTAAACAGAAAAGGTAGGATATAAAATCAGATTTCTTTCAAACATTCTTGGAGCATACTAACTGTATGTGCATATTTCTTATTGTTTATAAGTTGGATAGACTCAAAATACTGTCTGTGTTCAATCATGAAAAGTTCAAACGATGGACGAGAAGTTGAATTTATGGATGTGAAATTTTCCTGGTAAAATTAATAAATTGACAGTCCGTTGAACTTTCTGTTTTTTGTTTACATAGTGGTATTACATCCTTGACTTCCAGAGGTATTGCATACTTGAAGGCCATTAGAAGTTGAGTGTGGTAGTTTGAAGGGAGATCGTCCTTCTCCCAGTTGATTTGGTGTTAGATGCCCATTTCAGCAAACCTGCTAAAAGTGACCTTATTTCAAGAAACATAAATATTTTGTCCACCCCATACATGATAAAGTGGCCATTGAGTGTAAATACCCAGGAACCACCAAGGTTGCTGTTTTATAGCTGTCGTTAATTTAGTCTCTTATCTCTCTTTTTAGGGGGTCAGTGACTTTCAGAGGACCAGAACAGCATCACACAAGACTTTACAAGGGAGGACATCTGTAAGCAGTTGCCTTCAAAGATGACAGACTATCGGACAAGAGATTTCAGGGCCCAGGTGGCCATGGACTCAGTCCTGAGGACAGCGATGATAGAGATAGCGAAGATCTTTGAGAACACGCTACACGACCATCAAATGGAGCTGGCACAGAAAGGAGAAGAGATACTTCAACTTAAAATGAAGTTACAGAAAGCAGAGCTCAAGCTGAAAGAAAGTCAAAATGACTGTCACACAAGAGCGGAGAAGGATCAAATTCAAGTTGTTGAAACACAAAGAGAGCCTGAGAACGCCTCCAAACAAACGTCTCATGATCCTGAGGTTGATTTTGAAGGTATAGTGTTTAAATGATTAAAATAATTTGCTTTCTTCTGTGAAAGACATTTTATGCTTGACTATAGTCACTGTTTTTAGACGGCTGTCATTACAGAGAGAATTATTACCTTAACAGGCGATGCTTCTAAGGCCATTTTAGTATTCATTCCCCCTGAATGTTTCACTGAACATTGAATTATTCCGAATTAAACCGACAAACAGAAACAAACCGAAAAGCGTCATAGTGAAAACTAATATTTACAAATAGTTTAAGTACAAATGCATATATTACACAAAATAAGTGATGCACAAGTACCCTCACCCTTTACTAGGACACACCTAAAGCATCACTGGTGTAGCCAGATGTTTTTTAGTGCATCACCAGTTGAAGATCACCCATGTTTTTTTGGGTTTGTGCAGTACCTGACGACTGGTGTGCTCCTCTGGGCTACGAGAACTTGACCAAGCAAAACGATGGCGTGTGTCCCAGCGTAAGACTGCGACGGCTGTCCATCCCACTGTGGCACGTTCCGATCATCAAGAAAGAGGTGTGTGATGGAGGAGCGGATGTTTGGATGGCTTAGCATTACAGTGGTGCAGTGATAAGTAACACAAGAGGTTCAGAGGGAGGGGGAGCAATGGTGTGCATAGGATAGGATAATTGCTGAGACGGGCAGTTGCAAATTTGATAACCGACCACTGAAGCCCACATGCTTCATTTTAATGAATGCGCATCCTTAATGGTACGCTGGAAACATTATATGGCACTCTGGATTTATCAGTGCTGCCAGTGGACAAGACATCTCTGTGTCATGTCAGATTATGATAAAACCTAAAAAAGAAGAGAAACTTCAATACTTCATGACCGTAGTTTCTTCAAAGCAATGTGAAGATCCTCTCAGAGCTCTCTGGGATATTCTGCTAACTGATGAAATCGGGTGAAATTTTTACACTTGACCATCTTTTGATAAAAATTTAACCCAACTCTCCATGGGGATCAGGTAGGTGTTAATGTGTTTGTGAACATTTCAGACCAACACAGACAGTCAATTAGGCCTCAAAACAAACACTTTCCATGGGGTGACAAAATCTCTTCAGAGGGTTGTGCTTTGGGAGGGGAGGGGGCACTTTTTTTTCTCTTCTGACACTTGTGGAGGTATTTGGCAGATGTGCAGAGGCTCAGGTACAAAAGTTTGCAGGAATTGAGCTGAAGCACTGATTTGCCCTTACAGGATTTATTGTGTATTCTTCAGGTGTAAGATGTTTAAAAAGTGCTACTACATCCACTTTTTCACATTTTGGCAAAATGATTGAACGACTCAGAACATCCAGAGAGTTCACCTCCGTAATATCCGTGTATGCTGACACAGCTCTGCATGAAACTGTTTTCTGAAATTTGCATTGCAAATCATTGGAGATATAACCAAGAACATTTTTATTTTAGGTGGTCAACCATGACATAGAGTCTCACCAGCCAACAAAGGCAGGCAGGAAATCCAAGAGAGGTTGGTTTAATTCTTAATTTCATTTATTGTTCTGTGCTGTAAATGTTCGTCAGAATGAGGAATGTATTTCCTTTCTCACATCTTCATTTACATTCACTTACATACACACATTTACATGATTATTTTATGATTTCTATGGCTCTCTTTGTAAATAAAAATGCAGATTTTGTCAACTTGTCAGGTAAAATCCAAGGTTGAACTACAGGTATATCCACACTCTCATAAGGACAATGATTCTGAAAAGATGTGTTGCAGTTAAATTCATTAAATGTTATTTTTCAATGCTGTGAGCACTACAAATTTTATTCTCCTCCATTGTATTCGGGTAACAACAGAAAACCCAGGGATGAATATTTAATAATGTGGCCAAATACAACCAAAATTGTCTAGATACCAGGTAGCGTAAGTGAGAAAGGGTTTTTTTAATTTTGGTGAACTGACCCTTCAAATGAAAATCCCTGGTATAGTAGTAATGGTATAATAGTATTATAGAATTAAATTTGGCTTTTTTAATGTCACCTCTCCTTTTTCTCAGGGTTACAATTTAATTTTCTGCGATATTTTCTCCCACAGGTTCCTCATTAAAGGAGAGCGACAAACCCACTCAGGACAAAATCACACCAACAACAACCGCCAGACGATCACTAGTAAGAAATGACATGAAACGTTTGCTACGAGAGATCAAACAGGAATATTCTGGCTCAGCAGTCCCCACAGGTCAAAGAAGAAGAGGGCGAAATTTAACAGGGAAAGAGCAAGAAAATGTTACAAAGAGCAAAAACGAGGGAAGAAAAAACACAGCAACTGAATCTGTATCTAAACAAAAAGAGACGGTGGAAAATGATGGAAAAATGTACACTTGTAAGTTTTGCTGTAAGGTGTTTGACACAGAGTTTGGCCTAAATGTACACATACGATCACACAAGAAATGCCGAGCATGCAAAAAAGAGTTCCCTTTTCCAAGCGCTCTCATTAATCATAAAATGTCTTGCCGAAAACTCAAGAAATCGTTTGCAAAAGAATCTCAGTCATGTGACCAAGAAAAACTGTCCACACCGGGCAAAAAACAGGAAACTGTTAGGAGGGAAAGCACACCTTCCTCTGACAGCTGCAGTGCGTCATCGAGAAGGCACAAAGATCAAATTACATCAAAAGAGACAAATGGAGACCTCGGATGGACCAAGCCTTTAGAGGAGCCTGAAGAAAATGGAGAGAGTTTGATTGCTTCCAGCAAAGACACAAGCGGAGCAGCTAACTTTAACAATGTTCAGAAAGAACACAGTTCAGACAAGAGGAAAAAATGGCAAACAATGGGCACACGGCGCCCCAATGGTTACAGCTGCTTAACGTGTCTGAAGCTTGTGAAAAGCAAAGGCTTGTTGATTGAACACTATCGCATCCACACAGGAGAGAAGCCTATCAAATGTGAGAAGTGCCCTAAAAAATTTAATTCCAGTGCGCAGCTATACAAACACAGAAAAAGATGCCGTATTTCTCTGAAAAAGATCCCGTGTCGGGAATGTGGGAAGATATTCCCCACACCAAGGGAGTTAAATAGGCATGTGTTTGATTTTCACAGGGACTGGCCTAATATCTGCCAGGATTGTGGGAAAGGCTTCCTCACCGAGGGACGCCTCAAGAACCATATTCAACGTTTCCACAAGTAAGCTGGTATGCAGTTAGCATCTCCTGTCTAAAAACATTAGATGTTGTTATTTATGCTCATCCGGGATGGATGGGTTTTCCTGAATGCTACGGGTCTTTGAATGACTTGTTTTACATCACACTTTTACGCACAGAGGTAAAACATGAGTGTGTCTGTCCATGTACTGAGAGGTCCAGTCCACCACCAAGTACTCTTGTTCCACCATTATCACACGTAACTTGTTTTAAAGTTTTACCCAGACATTTCCTTAAAAGTCTTAAGGATCTTTTCACAGATTGGATGAAGAATGATGTGTATGGGGTGGGCAATGGATAAAAATAAACACATATTGTGGTAAACTAATATTTTCCAGGAAAATTCAATGAAGAAAGCATTGTTAGAAAAAAATATGGGAATGTGCAACTTTGTGAAATACCTGGCAAATCGGGGTACTTCATCATATTCAAGACTTAGTTTATTTTAATTTTCTTGTGTACCTGTGTACATAAAAAACAAAATGCTCTTCTTTCCAGCCCACAGCAGTGCAATAACAGAAAGCATAAAGATACATATCTAAAAAAAAATCCCTTAAAATGATGAAAACATATATCCCAAGACAAAAAAAGAACAGTTAGCACCACAGTACATTAAAGTGATGCAAAAACTATGTAAATCCAAGATTGCCTTAAAGCAAACCTGCTCTTTGACAATGATATTGGCCCCAAAAAAAACCACACCAAAAGAAAAGCTACCTCGGTAGAAAGTGTATAGCAAAATCTCTACCTGTTGAAAAATCTTTGCTGCCTTGTGGTATACAGTATATAAACAAATCAACTAATCTTATTTTTGTATTTAAGGAAAGTTAATGTTCAGTTATATGTATGAATGTGTTTGTTCGCCTTATTCACAGTCGGTGCTGTTTGATATGAACTCTACAAGTTTTAGCACAAGTTGAGAAACTCACTCAGACAATCTTTCAGCTCACCCTGTGGTGTCTGGAGATGTGCTTGCTTGTAGTGTCAAGACTTCTGGACATGGCTTTGAGATGTCCTGATGACTGTATTTGCTGGAGAAAAATGTAATTGGTTATCCTGTTAATCCACCTACTGTTAGTTGAAGGATATCTGAAAACATTACAATTTTTTAGGACTTGTTACATTCAAAGTTATGTTATTTGATGCTTGAGTTCAGAACAAATGTGAATGTACTGTATTTTACTGTTTTAAACTGTTCCAAACTTTGTGTGGGTTGTATTGTTTTTCATTGATCCACATGGACATGATGGAAAAGGTTTACTACGACTGTTCTCTTGTCATCATAAAAAGTGTCAGTGGTGTTGCTAGATCATTACCCCAATAAAATCCATATTTTACACTGTGTCTTGCATAGAGTTTCTTTCTTTAATTCCAGTAATGTGTGAAGTTGTAGTATTACCTACTTATTTAAAATGTACGAGACTGTATTTTGTGATTCTACACTCTGCAGTGGCTTCAGTTGTGTTCTCGCGAGATTTGACATGACTGTCACATCACGGATACCACCAACCTGCTAGCTGGCCGACTGGTCGCCGCATCCCTGAATGTGATTTGCAAGTGTGCGGAGTGTTTCCTTTGGATTTGATGAAAGCCAATATTGTTAAATGTCCATCGACAGTGACGAGTCGTTGCTGATGTGCTTATTTGGTCGTCTTTACTGCATTTACAGCCGGCTTTAGTACGAGCTGCTGCGGGTCAGTACAGGTTACGCTTCGTTGGCTGCCTTGTTTACACGTTAGCCATAGGTAACATTAGCTAGCACGCACTAAAACACTAACATTATGGCTGTTTTCTCGTTGCTAGCTACAAATTGATTGTGTTTATATCGTTGTAATAAGCAAACTGAATCTCTGCATTACACCGCATAGCTTGTCATCACTGTATGTAATGTAACAGTAGCGAAACCTTACAAGATAGAGCAGATTGACACCTTAACTTCAGTGAGGTCGTTTAAAAAAAGCTGTCGCACAAGTTAATTATCAAGAGTTATTCAACCACAAGGAATGTAAAAGTTAAATGGCGTAGCTAGTTAGCATGGCACAATCTGATGGCAGTTCAGGGATGCCAGAGCAGACGAGTGTACAGTGGTAGCAGCCACATCGTCCCTCAACTGCCTCTGGCGGCCAACCATCGAAGAAAACAGCGGTGTCAATTGGTAGGTGACGTTAAAACATCGTCCCTGAAACAAAGGACGATGGAGTCTGTGAGGGGTGCTTTCCACGCTCAGCTGGCCACCGTCATGGACTCGCTGCTGGCAGCCGCCGTGTGCGAGATCGCCAAGATTTTTGAGAGCAGCCTGTGTGAGCAGCAGGCGGAGCTGGCGCAGAAAACGCAGGAGATCTCCATCCTCAGAGGCAGGCTGGAGAAAGTGGAGAGGAGGCAAAGGGCGAAGGGTGGAGGGAGCGAGGAAGGGGAGATGTCAATAGGAGACAGAGAGGACAGCTTGAGGCAGAAGACCCTGACAGGATCAGGTAATACACAGCTTTGGTCACTGACTTTATTTACCTTGTTTATTATTATTGTAGAAAGACTCAAGCATAATATGAACTCAGTAAATGTTCAGGATAATCTTGTATCCAAACCCATTTTTGTTCTTACCTATATTCACTACAGAAGTAGCACTAGAGGCATTACTCAGACTGATCTACACTTTTCTTGCACAGGAAAGGATGTGTCTCCTCATTCAGACCCAGCAGCAGGGCTCAGTCACAGCCTCAGTGGGCTAAAAGAGGAGGGCACAGGCCAAGATGGAGATTCAATAAAACATGAGGTCAGACTCTCTCCACAAATACAAATGTTGGCTGTCCAATCAATGAAACATAAAGCATTTGTAATTTCTGAACAACCAGAAATGTACTTACATTTGCACCATGCCCTGTCTGACCTGTTATTCTCCACAGCATGCTGGATCACGACCTACTATGGAGTCTGTCGCAGTCCAAGCCCCAGAGGGAAGCCTTGTTGCTGAGCACCAGAGGCAGATAGATCCTCTGGCTGCCACACAAGCAAAGGCCAAATGTAAGAAGTCAGCACATTCTTTGTCCAGTTACTGACTGTTTAGCTTTTTCAAAGCTGTAGCCAGATGACCTTGAAACTCTTTGAGTATAAAAGTGCATCAGTTGTCTTTTTACCCCCAATTTGTCTGCAGTGTCTCACTGGGATCAAGGCAGTCGAAGTGCAGACCACCGACCCCTCCAGGATCAAGCCTCCACTCCTTTTCTCTCCATCTCCCAGAGCGGACGCTGCTCGCCAAGGCCTGACCCAAGCCTAGCTCAGCCTGGGGAGTGGTTACCGGGGTTAGACGCCACCAGAGGTGGGGTGCCCGGTCTAGAGAACTTGCAGGCAGATGGCACCAGCTGTTCTGGTCCAGCCAGCAGCAGCACCGGCACAGACACACCCTGCTTCCGACCTGGCTTTGGCTCTGACGAGACCAGCAACGAAGATGAGGATAGTTCTTTCCCTTTCCTGGACCAGGAGCCTGAGAACCAGAGCGCCAACCAGAACTCAGTGCAGGATCAGGGGGTGGCGCAAAGGGAGGCTCAACAGGATCAGCCACAGGCTCCATCTGGTGAGTCACCATGGAGACCCAGAGATGATAGGGGAGGGAGAGGCCCCATCAATCACACAAGGCGGGTCGCAACTTTTGGCAACAGAGACCCTCTCCGACCACAGTCCAATTCACAGTCGCTCACGCTACGACATGCAAACACTCTCAGCCACCCACCAGCTCCCAGCGGAGGGAACGGACGACCTTACACCTGCCCGTACTGCACCAAGTGTTTCACCTACCCCTCCCATCAGCGCAGACACCTTTTACGCCACACAGGAGTCAGACTGCATCCCTGTCAGTTCTGTGACAAGAGCTTCCTCACTCCCTCTGAGCTTACTGTTCACACTCGCACGCACACAGGTGAGCGGCCTTTTGGCTGCGCACAGTGCGGTAAACGTTTTGCACGCAGCGGGAACTTGAGAGCCCACCAACGGGACGTTCACATGGGGAAGAGGCCCTTTGCTTGCACAGAGTGTGGGAAGAGGTTTGCCCACAGAGGGAACCTCAGGGTGCACAATCACAGAGTCCACCAAGGGGATCCCTACTACATGGATGATCAGCAGGAGCCAGACATAGGCCCTAATCCCATTTGAAAACATTGTGTTTAAATAATGGCCATGCACTTAATAAACCCGAGGAACTCGTTTCAGAATTGCCTATTGTGTCCCACTCGACCTTATTACTGACTACTTCGAAGGATTAGGAAGCGTTTAATGTTTCTGATTTTTTTGTTTTTTTCCAGATTTGATGTGGGGAAAAAATAAATAACTGTCAAATTTTATTATATGTATCTGATAACAAACAAAGTCAAAGTACGTTTGATTTCAGTGTCCTAATTGTGTTTTCAATTGTGAATCTTGCAGATATTTAGGACATTTTTCACTGAATTGTAAATTACTAAATATGATCACCCATAATTAAGAAATATTGGCTATTGTTGTAAAGAAAATAACTTAACTCCAGGATCTTCCAATGACATTCTTTCTTATCAGTGGAGTAACTTTTCATTACTTGAAGTAAAAAAAACTGCAAAATAACATTAAGCCAATAAAGAAAGCCTAGTTGGTATTAGATTTAGACATGTGGCATGCAGAGGTAGGATAGCACGTCTCTTCCTTCAAAATTGTGCTTACGTACCAACCATCTCCTCAAACTTTTATTTTGACTGTGTTGTAAAATGGAAACGTGTTATTGAAACAAGTACATAACTGTGTCGTTAACGAGGAACTGAGCTTTTATTTGACATCCCGTTTTTGCCAAGTGAAATTAAAGAATATACTCGTGCAAACTATTTGTTCTCCTCAGCCTCAAACATTGTACAACATGATCAAATATTGTTGCACTACTATCTGCCAGACACCAGGGGGCAGTGTTAACATACAACAGATAATTGTCGAGGCTGCTTCGGACATCATTGCAAATAGATTTTTCCGATACAAGTGTTGCCCTCAGCATATTTTACCATGTGCCCTATATTGTGTGATCTTTTTCCCTGATGTATGCACTTGTGTCATCATGCCATGGCTCTCATGGAGTCTGGTCTGTGAGCATGTGCTTATAAGGCAAAATCAGAATATGAGTATACTGTGTGAGTCCTTGAGATTTGGGTTACTGTGCACAAAATCTGCACAAAACCTAAATTCTCTCCTGCAGTTTGACTTGTATGGAAATCATAGCTCATATGTTACCAGTTTCATGATATTTCTCCCTACATAGAAATGCTTGCTTTACCTCCACCCTTTTTCCTCAAGGCATGGCCAATATGTTGCTCCAGTCTAGGGATTTCTCACCTAATCGTAAGCAGTTTTCAGCTGTGACTGCTCTACTTCCCCATAAGGCCTATATACAAATGCTGTGAGCATGTGGGATGTGTGGAGGTTGATAGGACATTTGTCCGTGTCTCTCACTCTCTCTCACACACACACACATTACAATCTCAAATGCTGAGCAGGGCAAGCTGTGTGTATGTATTCCCCAGGCTGCTGAGTCCTTGTTTTGATCATTGAAGTATTACATTCAGTGACCCCCCCCTCCAGTGACCTCCCCTCCCCCGAAGGTCACCTGTGTCTGTCTCTCCCTCTGGGCTTTTTTACGCTCCCTTTTACAAAAATGAAACAGTTTCAACAGTGCACAAGCAAAGGCCAACTCTAATGCAGAATAGGAATGTCTATAGAATTTCTTTTTTATGGATTTATGAGTCATATCAGGGCAACATGTGTGTGTGCTCTTTATTGTGTGAGTGCACTACTGTTGATGGGAGAGGATTGAATTCACCACTGAGTACAGCTGCAGGCTCTTACAGACCTTTTACGTGCATGTACTGTGTAAGTACTGTATTTATGTGAGGATGAAAGCTTCGGGTCAGATCGAGACCCAAATCTATACAGAGATTTGGGACTCAGAATAGGTATGAGTGTGTGTATTCATAGGCAGGGGTCACAAAGGCTTTGCAGTGTTTTCTGTTTTTATATTTGGCGATGTGTAATCTCCTTTCTGCTCTAAGCAGCTTTGCCACGGGGGGAAAGGCAACAAATGAACAGTTGACCGGGCTGAAAGGACCATGCTCTGAGTGTGTGATAAAAGCATTGCAAGGCAGTACATAAAGGTGGGACGTATGTAGAGATTTTATCAATGCAACCACTCAAAACTGTGTGTTTTACCCATGTTTTGTCCTCAGGCTTTGGGTAAGAGATAAAATGATTTGACCCTAATAGGCCAAGTCTAATGGCCCCTCAGTCTGTTCTTCCAGTGATTTGGTTTGGTATATAATAATATATATATAGTATCCTATATCTCTGTCAGGTAAGCGTGTTCTTCTTGGTGTTTATCACCAGGCGATAGTGTTATCATACTGTGTTGTAGCAGGCTATTATGTCCTCTTTTTTTTATGTCACCATGTTTCCGTTTATTTCTCCTTCCCCTCAGGCTGCTGCTTTAATTTTCCAGGACGAAAAAAACACTTTCAACCTCCTGCCACTTCCCTGCCCTCGGCCCAGAGAGTCATTCCATCACCATCACATAATCCTCCAGGAGTAAAATTATCCCCCTGACACCCAGTTACTGCAACCCCCCCTCCCAAAACATGTCATATAAGAGTAAAAAGAGAGGAAATATTTACTCCCCACTCCCCATGAGATTTGTGTATGTGAGGAATCAGTCAAATTACACTCTTGGATAGTGTGTGTGTGTGTGTGTGTGTGTGTGTGTGTGCCTGCACTTCTCTGTCTTTATATTTTCCAGTTTCAGTCATGCTCATCTGTTTTCATGCATTTCATGGTTGTGTTTACTTGTATACACACTTATCAGCGTCTTTCCATGCATGTGCGTGTGTCTATGACTTAAGTCACTTTCAGGGACATACACCAGCCTTAAGACCAGTTGATTGGGGACAGCTTGTGCAATTGGCACAAAAGCCATTTCCCCATCTGGTAACTTTTGGGTAAGTTATGGTTAGAGTAATGGTTAGGTTTAGGCAAGTAGGTTAGGGTAAGTGTCCAGGAAATTAATGTAAGTCTATGTAAATACCCCAATAGTGACTTAAGTAAACCTTTATGTGTGTGTGTGTCATGAGCCTCCACAAGCAGGGGGGGCTAAGGGGTTTAGCGTTGCCCCAAGGCTGCTCATAATCTACCCAGTCCCACCATTCCCTAGGGGCTGCGGTTTCATGCGGGTTGCCATTACTGTAGTGGAACCCCCCTTTAGGGGATTACAGTGCTGTCTCCTCGCTTAAGGCAGTGAGTTGATCCATCGTCTGCTGACTGTATTTAAGCACTCACTTAATGTGCTAATAGTGTTAGACTGGGGAGATGCTGCAGAGCTTTTAACTTTCATCTTGTAAAGTCCTTTGTCTGCTGGAAATGCTGATTTCATGGCAGCTGGGCTTAACTCCATTGATAATCAGTCACAATCACAAAATATTATTTAGGCTTTTGGATGTAGATAAGACATGACAAGGGCTTTTTTTTATCAAGACACTGATTGGATTGCTTCACTGTTATGTTGGATGTATTTATGACGCCTACAGTTGATTGCAGGGATAGTTTGCTGTCATGTGTGTGTATCCAATGCAGTGAAGAGCAGTTTCTGGCTTGGATCTCCTCCAGGCAGCCGGGTTACACTTGTGCTTTTCCCTTCCCGGTGTTTCTCTTCACATTTTGGGGGTCACAGAACGTGATGGAGGGATGGAGTGGGAGTACATTATCTTCCTCCTTCAGAGTTCCTGGATTTTCCAACTGTGTGTGAGTGTCTGCACAAACGAGTGTGTGTTCTCCATTGGCTGCTCTTGGGTTGCTAAGCAACCCTGTGTCTGCACAGTGGAGTGGGGGTGGGAAGGGAAAGAAGCACCAGGTCAACACAGACAGTCACACAAGCATCGCTGCATCTGATTGGACACAAAGATGCTCCTGATGAATGATGTTGATCATTATCGTGTTGGCTGGGTGTAGTGTCGGGGTCTTAAAGTCCACTCCTTCCCTCTAAAGTCCATTTATCTGTGTCAGAAGCTGTGTGTGAGATTCAGTCTCTCCTGTGCACAGATTATTATTTTTCAGTAAAGTTCAGTGATAAACAGGCGTTAGAATAATTTGTTCATGCTTTGGTTCAGAGCTATTTGCTCTTTTACATAATTATGACCTGTGAACTAAACCTGAGTCATCAGTGATTCAGCAGATCAGCTATGAATCACCGCTTTTTAAATTTTATTTGGACTGGTTTTTTTTTGTTGCTTAAAGGTCTCTCTGGTTTAAAGTCTCTGAAATCTTTTCATAAATAAGTCAGCTTAGGTTGAGAGATGCTCCGAAAGCTGATGTATGCTGTGGTGAGGCTCAACCCCAGGAATCCAGACAGTGCAGCCTTGTTTCATCAGCAGAGTGTTGTGTCTTCCCCCCAAAAATTACCTCATCTGTTTCGATGCATGCAGATTTGTTCTGGTTAAGCGTAAAAGACCAAATAAATGATCCTCTGCCAGCGACCCAACCATTGCTGCTGAAGGAGATGATGTAAGGACACAGCTCAGATTCACCACAGAGCAACGGGTCCAACTGACAGTGGGGATGGTGGGTGGTTTACGCTCCACTGTCACCAAGGTAATGGGTAAAGGTCCGAGGCCAAGGCTTCATGGCTGAATGGCACGGTTGCTATGGGAGACAGACCCGAGGCTGCTGTCACACAGGCCCGGGGTCAGGCATGGCAGGTTAACAAGGACAAGCTGAACTGAACTTACTGTACCCAAACCAGCAACACACTGGGGTAATGATGATGATGATGATGATGACTATGATGATGATTACCGTATTATGGTGATTATTATGAGGAGGAGGATTTAGCAGTGTGTGAGTGAGGACAGTTGAGCTGCGTGTGTGTGCTTGTCTGTCTATCTACTGTCTGTGACTTATTTTTTCCTGATATAAGGATTACACCAACATGTTACAATAAAAAAACTGATGCTTCTAAAGGGTACTTTCACTCAAAAAAACAAACAAACAACAAACCCCAAAACCCCCAAAAAACATGTTGATTCACCTGCCAATAGTAGTATCAAGACATGCAGACAGTTTTTATTTGCAAAGGTTTTGAGATAGACATTTTGGAAATTCCTGCTGTTGAATTTTGGAAATGTATTTTTTTTCAATATGTGTTTTAGGTGCAAAACCTTTCAGCTACAGTCAGAATCAGAATAAGTTTGCGCATATAAGGAATTTGCCTTGGTGTTGTGGTGCATAATAGTCAAAAATATACACAAAGTTAAGTAATCCTAAATAATATAAAAAAAGAAACAAAGAAATTTAAAATAAAAAAAAAAGTGTAAAATATATTCTAAGTGAGAGGAGCTGCTACAGCTTTAAATTTGACAAAATATTGAATATTGTGCAAAATATTGAGCAGGAATGTGCAAATGTTCATAGTGTAAACAGTATGTGCAGTGTGCAATTAATAATAATATCAATAATAAAACAAACAAACAAACAACAACAACAACATTAATAATAATACAGGTTGCATTAATATAAGGTTCCATACTAAATCACAGATGTGCAAATGTAAGCTTATGAGAGTTGTTATGGATGTAGGTGTAAATTATATGCAGTTCAATTTAAATGTTATCATAACCAATATAAATAATCGGCAAAAAAAGTTCCAGATCTTAAAACACACTTTTTTTTTTAAAGCTGCATAATCAACATTTTTAATCAAAGTATTATATAAAACATGGGTTGCGATGAAAGAGAGAATTATTGTCTCTGCTCAGCTTTTTTAGCTGAATATTATTGTTTTGTATTTTTTTCAGTCCACAGATTTACTCTTTGGTTCAGAGTCTGAACACATCAATGTTTTTCTCCAATAACAGCAGCTGTTTTCCAGCTCAGCCTCAAGTTAGTGACTAGCTAGCTGGTGAGAAAAAATCAGACATGTAAAAAACTGAATACTGGATATTTTTCTTCTCCTGTGTTAGTGGAGCGAACAAGGTCAGTGAATATCGGACTTTGATTAACCAGGTGTCCAGAAACACGAAGTTTCTGTTGAATGTAAGTGCGCAGCCGTTTGCTAACACGTTAGCATTAGCAATGTTAGCATACATGCTAACATACTTTAGGCTACAGGGCTGTGAGTTTGTTCGCTTGTTTTAGAGTTACGGTCCCTAAAATGGATTAGAATGGTTAAATATAGTCAATACAGCTTTGTTGTAGTTGAATTATAGTTGTACTGTACTATATAGGTTGGATTTTTTCCAACATGCTGCTTCTGACCAAATTGTATTCAGTGACGTCACAGCAGGTGTTTCCAATCAACTATAGAGCTGCAACAATTAGTCGATTAATTAATTAGTTGTCCAAAGAAACTGTGTAAATGCTATTTTATCAATAGTAACACTCGTTACTCTTATTTTCTCCCTGCCTCCGTGTGTATGGGTTTTAAACTTGTGTTTTTCTTAAACGTGCTGCTGAGTTGTAAAACACTTTGAGCTTCATCCTGTGCATCAAAGGTGCTATAAATAAAGTTCTCTGTGAGGATTCTCAGTCATTCAGGTCATTGGTTCTCTAAGGAGGCTTGAATCGAGGGTAACTGGACTTCTTGGTTGTAGATACTTGAAGATGTTTCTCCTCTCATCCCAGTAGACTTAACAAACATTCACATTTGGCCTCAGGTGACTGCAGCGACTCCAACGACTGTTGTTACAACAGCCAGGAGCATTAAGCCAGTTAGAACTAAGGGATGGGAGGTGAAATGTCTTCAAGTATCTACAACCAGGAAGTCCAGTTTCCCTTAATTCAACCCTCCTTGGATAAATAAAGTTCATTCATTCATTCAACTATTAAATTAATTGCCAACTATTTTGATAATCGATTAATCGTTTGGAGTCATTTTTTAAGAGAGCTGGACCAAATTCTTTGATTCCAGCTTCTCAAGTGTGAATATTTCCTAGTGTCTTTCATCTTTGACAATAAACTGAATATCTGAGTTGCTTGGGACAAAAGTAGACATTTGAGGACATCATCTTGGGCTTTGAGATCAGTGATCGACATTTTTCACCATTTTCTGATATTTAATAGGCCAAACAACTAATCGATCAATTAAGAACATAATGGATAATGCAAATAATTGGTAGTCGCAGCCCTAATTAACCGTCAAAGGAAAAACCAGTAGAGAAAATGAGGAGAGAAGTGCCACAACAATTCATGAATCAGTTTTTTAAAAAGATGTATTACATTTGAACAAAATAGATTTCTTTACACTGTGCACAATATATATATATATATATATATATATATATATATATATATATATATAATGCAATATAAATATACATCTGCCTGTTTTTAAAGGCACTTTAGGGACTGTAAATTGTGAAATTGTTCCTACTTCGTTAATGCTAGATACTGTTGTAATGATGCTGTATTTATCTAACTGTTTATTTAGGCTGTCAAAGTGAAATCAGTCAATTTTTTGTCTTTTTTCAATAAATTAACACATTTTTGAACCAAGATAGTGCAATATTAAAAAATATACAGTATATATATCGTATTAAATATAGAAATGTTTATTTATAGTTTTTGCCAATCAACATAGATATACTGATAGACATAAAAGTGCTTCAAAGAATATTGAAAACTATAAAACATTTGTATTTTTCTCACCTCTCACTCTCTCTGTTTGGGGGATGGCATTAAGATTCAGATCTTACACTGATGAGGGGCCTGAACACCAAACCTTATGGGTTTATGGATTTAACCAGAGGGGGATTTTGGTGGCATATGGTCAGGGTGAATAGGTGGAGGAGCGCAGGTAGAACAGTAGCTATATATGGGAAACAGTGGGTGGGCTTAGGGAAGCTTTGTGGTGGATGTTAGGCTGGCGGGGGGCAGTTAGAAGGGCAGATATGGCAGCGGTGTGTGGAGTGTTGCCCATCACTGGTAAATGGTAGGTGGGGGAGGGTGATGTTGGCAGTCTTGGAGTAAGTCAGATAAACAGCTCGTCTTGTTCCCTGCTGTGGGGGGTTTTAAAGCCTGGTGGCAAACAGCCAACACCAGTGATGGTACCAACTGTCACTGGCAGCCCCTCACTCTCTGCTGCCACGTAGACTGAAGCCTCTGAGTGTGTGTGTTGGTGTGTTTCACATTCATTCAGTGGTCATTCCTGCGGTATGGTTGAAGTCATTATCATGATAGGAATAAGGAGATTTTTAGTTGTCGATTTATATGATAATATGGCAAATTATTGCAAAATCACACATAAGACAATAAAATTGATGTTCGGAGTGGGAGGACCGAATGTTGTGTGCATGCCTGTACTGATTATTTTGTTTTTTAGTTCAGAAAATTAACACATTACACATATACTGTCATGTGTTTTAACATGTAGATTATTAACAGAGAATAGTAAAAGAAAACACTCGATGTTTGGCAAATCATTTGGTGGTAATAAAAATGGAAATATGCGATAGTACATTAGTAACTTTTAACAGTAGTGCTGAAACAAGTAGCCGATTAGTTGATGAATTAATTGTCAGAAGTTATCAGCAATCAGGTAATTGCTTAATTGAGTCACTTTTCATGCAAATTTGCCAAACATGTTCTGGTACCAGAGGTACCCTTAGATGTGAGTATTTTCTGCTTTTTTTCTGTTTTATATCATTGGAAACTGAATATATATAAATTTCATACTGTTTGTTGGACAAAATAAGAAATTTGAAGGCATCACTACTTCTACTGATCTAATAAGAAGAGAATTTAACTCTGTTAATATGTGTGGTCTGGTATTACTTGTTGAAGGCACTTGGCATGAATGATGCATCTCTTAGCAGGGCAGCACCTTATCTGTCAGGGACCAGCAGGTTGAGGTTGGTGGATTCCTCTCTGAAGCTCTCACCTGTGACGAGCCACAAGGCAGTCGCACGACTCAGCATCATCTGGAGTCCCAAAGAGAGAAAGTGCAGCAGGTATTGGTTGATGAGTTAAATAGAATAAGGTACTGATTGACTGATAACAGACTTCTTTAGGTTAGGTAGCAGAATCTATCTTGTTTGGATAAAAGTCTAAACTAAGTAGGTTGGACATCAAGATGGGGGGGTCAGTGGTCTCAAAATGCTCTAAATGTTAATTGCTTTTGTTTTAAAATATATTGGAGTGTTGTCAAACCAAACCTAATCATAATCCCTCCTTTGGTTCCGGGAAATTATGATGCATATTTTTCACAGTCTTCTCATATTTCATAGACATATTGATTATTCAAGAAAATAATCGGCAGATTAGTCGTTAATGAAAATAATCATTAGTTGTTTCTCTTTTTAAAAGTAAAAAGTATCAATATTCGTTATTCTGGCCTTAGTATCACCTGGAATCAAACTAAAATCAAATTTTGTGGTATTGGCCCTCAGTACAGTGTACAGTAAAACTAAAACTTTTTAATTATAGCTTGTTCGGAGTCATACATTTTCAGAATGATAACATAAGATCATATCAAGATAAGGTTCTGCTAAAAGTCAATAAATAATAATGTTGAATTATTGCTCATCCCTACCTTTATGCTAAGTTGTATAGAGGGGATTCATGTGTGTATTAAAATCTGTGTGTGTGTGTCAGTGGTGTGTTAGTCGTCTCTGTGTCAATGGATTTATGTCTCCAGGTGAATCCTCTAGTAGTCACTGTATCGTGGCTCATATTCTGCTCTCAGTCAAGTGAAACCCCGCTTCCCCCTTTGCTCTCTCTCTCTCTCTGCTTTCCCTCTCTTTAATCACCACCTTATAAGACACTCAGCCACTTCCGCTCTGCCGCCCACTCTTCCATCCTCATCTCTGTTTCTTCCTCATATTTAATCACCTGCAGTCAGTGGTCAGGCAGATCTCGGCTCTGTCACGATTGGCTGCGCTGAGGAGTGGGCGGGTCCTGCTCCGATGCATCACACACACGTACCAGCGCAGCAGGACCGATCCTCTCTCTCTCTCTCTCTCTCTCTCTCTCTCTCTCTCTCTCTCTCACTCTCCCTCCCCCTCTCTCTACCTCTCACTCTGCCTTTCATATATACGCCAGAGCGCACACTGCAGCAGAACGCAGGGCCAGTAGGATTTTCCTCCTCATACTACAACAGCCGAGAAACGAGAGAGAGACGGTTACTCGCTGAGGAGGGGGGAAAGACGTTATTCATGGAGGATCCACCGAGGAGTACCTGACCCACAAGCTGCCGAGTGTGTAGGTGAGTGTGTGTGTGTGTGTGTGTGTATGTGTGTGTGTGTGTGTTTGTCCCACTGTATATGTGTGTCCATGCGTGAGTTCACTGCAGAAGCATCAGCACTGCAGATACACCGACTAGGGGCTCCGCTCGTCCCTCTCTCCCCTCCCCCCACCCTCCTCTTCATCTCCTCTCCTCTTCTTCTCTTGGAGCCTCCACATAGAAGTAGGGACTTCACCCATTTCTGAAAAGACACGGTTGTGATTGTTATGTGTTTGGCCACACCTGGGCACATCAGCTGCGGGGCGGACATGAGGTGCGCTTGATTTTTCTTGCCTCACGAGTGATGCGCGCCGGTTGCTGGTGAGGCACAAATCAAGCCTACACCAGTAGTAGTTTTTAAATCCTTGAAACTGTATTCAAATAGCCCTCCTCTGTGCAGGTTTACATCTGGCTCAGAAGCAGTTGTGTGGACTCCCATCACCCATCCATCCCTCCTTCGGGACCGGCCCACTCCCTCCCTAACTGCCCCTCATCCTCATCAAGGATAGGATGCCCGGCTCTGCGCCCCTGTGCTGAGGAGGCGTCAGCGGGCAGCAGTATGGGCGCTGTGCTGGCCGGCATCCCCACCACCCCCTCCACCACCGATCTGCCACCACCACGCTGCCCCCCCAAGACGGGCGCTCCCCCCAGCCCCGCTGATGGGCGAAGACACTGACGCCACCCCGACGCTCAACCACCGCGGCTTCCTCCCCGACCACAACTATGTGACTGAAGGTAAGCAGACTTTTGGAGAGAGAGTGTGTCCATGTGTGTGTGTGTATGCTCGTCTGTCCGACAAATCAAGCTCAGCACGGCCTCCTAATCTTCTATAAGCTGTGTTGATCAGTGTAGAGCTGCAGACAGAGCAGTGAACCAGGGAGTAAAACACTCTCTCCTCTCTGCATATTTAAACAGTCTTAGGCAAGTTTTCCTCTCCTCCTTCCCTCGTCTCAATCCGCTCTCATTTCTTCTTTTTTGTCCCGCACCATTCGTTTCTCTCTTTTTGTTTGTTTCTGCTTTTGTAACCACTTTTCTTACCTTGTGTAACAGAGCTATTTGTTTCCCTGCAGGGAAGAATTGATCTGTGTGTGTATGTGTGTCTGTTTGTGTCTGTAGTCTGTATGTCAGTGACAGAGAGGGAGTGATTTTTTTTTTTTTTTCCTGCAGGAAATCTCTAACACATTGTTATATGCTCATGGGACTGCATGTCATCTCTCACATCGTACTAGAGTGTAATAACTGAATATATGCCATATCAGATTTGAGGCTGGGGGGAATATTAGAAAGTCCAGCAGCACAAAAACCATGCAAACCATTAAATTCCTTTGGTTTGTTTCATAAACCAGATGGATTATAACCCTTGACAATCTCTGCTCCCCCCACCTTCTGCTAATCTCAATTACACCACTAATCTCACCTGCACATTAGCTTCCATGTTTGCCCTCCTGCCTGTCTGTATGTCCCCAATCTGTTTCTTACACACAGCTCATTGTTCACCCCACGTCTTAGACCAGAACAACGGATTATGATTTGAGGGTCACGAACGTGTCGCGAGCTCATTTGTGATCCTGGTATCACTGCAGAAAGGGAATTATGTTTCTTGTGTCTGCACTGTAATATAATTTCCCTTGCACAGACCCACGTACTATAGTCAAGAGGAGACCTGTAGTGCTGCCTGTTGATGCTTGTGTGTGCATTCAACACATTGTACTGCTGAGAAGATTGAAGAATATCTACGTGTGTCTTTGTTTGTCTTTGTTGTGTGTGTTTGTGCAAGTAAGCGTGTCTGTCTTATATCTCTCTTAAACGTACGTCCATGAGCAATATGTGTCTTGTCCATTTCAGAAAAGGATTTTGATGAGTGAGTGGCAGAAAATAAGTCTTAACATCCATCAGCAACCATCCATTATTGCCATAGCAACAGTCCGTGATGATAAACACGCTGCTTTTCATGCTTGGCCGATATGATTGACAGGTCGTCTCCACCCACCAATAATAGCAGTATTAATTATTCCACACATCTCAGGCGGACACAGACATTATTCAGGGTGAATTGCTTATGAGCCCACACCAAGGTGAACAACACACACATACACACACACACACACACACACACACACATACACACCCACACTGAACACTATTGGTGTGAAAGGATTGTGCAACACATGGATGAAAGCCTGATAGTTGCAGAGGAATAAGTACAAATTGTGCTTTAAAAATCAGTCATTTTCTGTCACAAATAAACAATATGATTCATTACCTGCCTCTTCTTCTTCAACCACTCCAACCCCCTCCACCTTACCTCCATGTTCACCCCATCCCCCGTCCTCCACCCCATTTCCATCCCCCACTCTCTTCTCCCTCCCTCCCTCTCTCTTTTTTCCCCATCGGTCCTCTAATGCAACTCGCAGCATTGCCCGGTGCTGAAGTGGCACGTCTGCCAAACAATTATCCAACAGTGCTCTAAAGGCTGCTCAAACACAATGTGCCTCTGTATGTGTGTGTTAAAGAGGAAGACAGAGGGTGGTAGATACAGAGAGAGAGAGAGAAGTGGTGCATGTGATTTTATGCTTGGGTGTATTTTTTAGCTCCAGTGTGTCTCCACCTTCCCTTTTTTTTTGCCTGTGTTGCATTCATATTCATGTCTGTGTCTTTGAGCACATACTGTGTGTTTTTTTTTTTGTTCGTTCAGGTCTGTGTATATGTATGGGTGTGTGTCTGCAAGTGTTTGTGTGTGTGTATATGTGTGTGTGTGTGCGTGCGCATACATAACAGGGTGTCTGTAGATCTTCCTGTGGGGATTCCCCTGCCCTTTGACTCCTACAGGGTAGGGACGCTTAACCTCCCTCTACCTTAATGTTCCTCCCCTCCCGTCTTCCCTCCATCTCGCACTCCCTTCTTGTCATCTCCTTTGCCCTCCTCAATATCTCCTTTTGCTACAATCCCACCTCTTATTGGAGTGGCATTGGGTTCAAGAATGGATGAGGCTTTGCTTTAAATACTCATGAAATAATAACAATTATGCATTTGCATCTAAAATCAATGCTTTGGCATTTTTTTAGACTTCTGTTAGTAAATTATTCATGATTTATTACATTTAACAAATAACAAAAGCACATAAATCCCACTACTGCTGCATATAATGTCTACATATCACTGTTGTGGAGTGAAAACCCCAACATAGTACTCATGTTACACTGTAATCATCTAAGAAAACAGCTTAATTTTTAGATTTGTGTGTTTTTGACAGAATCCAGTTTGCTTTGGAAAGAGAAACAGAATCTCTCAGTTTCGAGAGGATCTTAAAACTCACATAATGGAAATTACAAGCTCTTGACACTAACATGCACATGGATACAATACTGCAACAACCCAGGAGGAAGAACCACTACAGATTTAATGAAAGCAAAATAAGTGATATAAATACAAACATACAAAATAAAATCAACAAATCAATATGATAATCGTATACGTAACTCTTAAAGTTAAAATACCTAATACATCCTGATCACAACATCTCAGACTTGAATATATACTTGCTTTCCTTCATTTTATACAGTTTTAAATTGAATATTGGGTATTTGAACGGTAGATTAACAATTAAAAGGAAGTGCTTTGGACTCATTTGTGAGCCGACTTCATTATATTTGACATTTTATTGTTGATTAATGATGTATCAAAAAACCTACTGATAAAGCAATAATAGAAACAATTATTGTTAGTCACGGGCAAAAATGCACTTGTAAATGAGCTTCACCAACCTCTAATTATCTGTCATTGTCAATGTGAGAGAGCTATCTGCACGTCTTGCTTTCTTCTCCTCCCTGCTGATAAGAGACCTGACAAGACTTTATCCTTTTAGCTGTTTATCTGTTTCCACCTTGCATGTGTTTCTACCCTTCCTGCCAAACCCAACATAAAGACCCATCATGGTACATAGATACAGTATGATTATGAATACACCACCAGTTGGTTGTCTTTGGTGAGTACTCATGGCCAAATGTGGTCCCTTCCCTAACCAACCCCAACCCCACCCTGCCCGATCCTCCTTCCTTCCTTCCTGATCCTAACCCTCTGCTCCTCCCTGTTGCCCCCCCCCCCCCCTTGCCTCCCCTCCCCTCCCCTCCATCCTTGCTCCTCTTGCAGGGCTGCTCCTGGCTATAGCCTGAAGAGCTCCGCCCATCCTGTCCACCCCTCTCCACCCTGGAGTCCTCCCCCAGGATGTTGAGCCCCATCCAGGTCCTGTGCTCCGACATCACTACCCTTTCTCTGGAGCCCGAGCCGTTTGCCTCTTACACTGAAGGTGTGTGCTCTATCCTCTTCTATCCCGAAGGTCATAGTATCTATGCTGCACAATTGCGCCACATGACCCCAGTCTGAGACATGAGAGTCTGTGTGTGTGTGCGTGCGCATGTGTGTGGGCGGTGGATGTGAGACTATGTATGTGTGTGTGTGCGTTTTCACATGGAGTGTGCGCCATTAAGTGTGTAAGAATCGAGGTGAATTCTCACGTGAGTCTGAGAGTTATAAATATCTCGAACATCACTTTGTCTCTGTCTGTCAGCCTCATCCTTTTCATGTGTCTCTATTTCTGTACATTCCTCTTTATTTTTGTCCCAGACTGTCTGCCGCGCTGCGATGTAGATTGTGTGTGAGCGTGTGTGATTGATTTCCTTAAATAGTTTGACCAGACGATGCCCCTCGTCTCCTTCAAAGCAGATCTGTCTTACTTCTACTTCTATCTAATGTTGAGTAAGACACACACACGCATACACAGACACACTCTCTAAACCTCTGCACACACATTCATGTACTGCAAATATATGGAAACACAGGCATTAATACATTCACTCACACGCACAAAGAAAGATACTATCAGAGGGGCAGCATGAAAAAAAGAGTGAGAGTTTTCTGAATATAGGATTACATTTCACTATTTATGAGGCATAATCTGAGTTTTCAATATTACCGGGGTTGGATTGGGTGTAAACCAGCTAAGCTCCTAATCTTTTTTTTATGTTACAGTCTCACAAATCTGTTTTTTATCAAAACAGAGAAAAAAAATCACACTTTGCAGCTTTGACAATTCATGCAGGCAGAAGATGTTTTTGCAGGTAGGCAAAGCAGGATTACAGGTGTATTTCAGAGATGCTGAAGCTGGCTTTGGTTTGTGATTCTAATTGTTTGTGTCTATAACCATTAGGCTCACACCAGCTCTGCTCCATTGTGCCGGTGTGTGTTTGGAGAAATGGCATATTCCCTGCTGTGCCGGGCTTAAATCACTCCTCTCCACACATGTGCACTTCTAACACAATCACATGCACCAGTTTTTTGTTTTTTTTTCTTCCAGATAACTCCAAAACTGCAGGACAGGGATCAATTTAACGTCTCCCTCAGGCAGTCTCTCCCCTCTCGTCTCCTTCTCTCCCTCCAACCCGTATATTTCTCTACGGGGTAATTGAGTACACACACTTGTGCGCACGTACACAGGAAATGCGGGGTGCTTGAGCTGCAGCACACACACACACTCGCCAACACACATGCACACACATCTCCTGCTGAGTGGTGGCTTGTCCTTGCTTTTAAGGAGTGTGTGTTTTTGGCTGGGCTTTAATGGTCCATGTTTACCCAGACTTAAGATATCTATAATTGTGACTGTAGGACGTCTGCTCCCCTCTCTGTCCCTATAGTAGCGCTACCAAAAAAAAAAAAAGGAATTCCCCCTCCCTCTAACTACACTACCACCCCCCATCTCTCCCACAAACCATTGCTTTCCTCCATTTGTTCCTCTCCTCTCATCTCCAGAGTGCCTGCCTTGTCCAAGTTCCAAGCCACAGATGAGCACTACTCTGAATATGTACAATACAGACTAGGGTTGCATGTTAATTATCTGTTAATTATTTTGTATTTAACTTGTCAGAAAAAGGTGAAAAATGCCCCTTTTGGCATTTTTCAAATAGTTTTGTTCAACCGACAACCAACATTTTCAAAGATGTACAACTTACAGTGATGTAAAACATAGAAAAGCAGCATTTGAGAAGTTTGAATCAGTAAATGTTTGGTATTTCTGCTTTATAGACGACTTAAACAATTAATGAATCACCAAAATTGTTGTCGATTCATTTTCTGTGGATCGACAAATTGTTTCAGAGCTAATGCAGACTCTGTACAACATTTCTTTGATCTGTGAGGACCTCTTGTCCTTGTCAAACACCTCACAGTGCATTCAAGTTTTTGTGTGTTGGCTGTTTATCATTTGTGCATGTTTTTTTTTTTTGTGCTTCTCTGTGTCATTGGGTTCATTCATGTTTGAGTGTTGTTTTGTGTTGATATGTACTGTATGTGTGGGCGCATGCACTCGCAGTCACAGTGTGTTCCCCCAGCTCCTGCAGTGTGGCGATGAGTCAGACAGGCCCGCTGATGCTAATGGACTGTCTGTGGGAGACAGACACAGCTAGCTTGCTATAGCACACACACACACACACACTTCTACACTATAAGACATAGGTTTGTCAAGCTGTAAGTCAAACAGACAGTCACATACACACTCAATGTTTTAAATGAACACCATGGCCAGTGGTGCATCTTGGAGGAGAGCCATAACGCTCATGATGCTGCCTGTTTCTGCAGTGGTTGTTTGTATTCTTACTGGTTTATTTCTCTGTAGTGCTTTTCTAATAAAGAGAGTGAAAGAGACAGATGAGACGTGTATGTGAGGCAGAGAGAAGCTCAGACAGATGAAGAGGATTGTTGAGAAACAGATAGACGATGAGAGAGGAGAGTGTGTGCTCCATATTTTATTCAGTTATATTGTGTGCCGCTCCCGTGGTTTTGCTTAGCTTAGCTCTTTCTCCGTGTGACTGGAATGAAGACACAGTTGTCTCTGTAAGTGTGCACACACTCACTCACACACACACACACACATACACATATACTGTAGAATCAAGCACACACATTTGCTATGCATCATTATGTGACTGTGAGGATTCAAAACACCCTCATGTACATACGTGTGTTTGTGAATTCGGGTGTGTGTATGCTTTAATTATCTTCATATTCTCAGTTTGCATCACAGTGTCTGATCTATCTCCTGGTATTAATTCAGTATTGTTTGTTAGTGGACAAAACTGCAGCGGCATAATTATTTTACCACGTTCCTTCTTCCTACGAGGATTGGATTGATGAATCCCACTTCCTCCTTCCACCACACTGCCATATACGGCTAACCGTTACGAGTACCGCTGCTACTGGTTGGCTCAGCCTGTTACCATGGCAACCCCTGCTCACCGGAGGACCCCTCCACCGCCTCCGCCCCGGCGCCTCTTACCTCCACCTCCCTCTCCATCCTTCCCATTCCTCCACCACCAGCATCACCACCACAAACGTACATGCTAACATACAGCCAGGCAGCAGAGTGCTGTGGGGGAGGGATGAGAGAGAGAGAGAGAGAGGGAGAGGGAGGGTTGAAAGTGGATAGACAAACCACGAAGAAAACGAGAGAGTGAAAGGGGGCAAAAGAGAGAGATTGGGGAGCAAGAGATGACAAGATGAGAAACGAACGGGTGGGGGGAGAAGGACAGAGAAAGCCTGAAATAGAGGAAAGAAATTGAAACTGAGAAATAAAGGATGTACTGCAGCGGCTGAGAAATGAAGAAACAGCACAATGACTAGTGTAAAGCAGGAAGAAAGAGATAAAGAGGCACCCAGTAATACATGGAGTGTGTGAGGAACAGGATGAATAAGGTTGTGTTGTGGCAGAGCAGTCCCTGCCTCCCCTCATCATAAAATCTGTCTCTCTCAAGGCCACCACAAAATAGGCAAGGCTACAGCTTTGAATCGCTCCGACTCTCAATAAATACACTTTCCATGTTCTTTTTTATTACATTTAATGCTTATTGAAGCCCGTGTTCTTTTCTATCAAAATCGGAGCTCAGTGGACTCCTTTGTTGAAGGTTTGGTGGGATCTAATATCTGAAACGAGTCTTCATTTTAAAGCTAATCTGTGACGTTTTTAAAGATAGTATGTGATTGTTTGGTTGTTCACTGATCGAACTGATGAACTGAATGGATGTATCTTGATGTACAGTTGGTGTCATGGTGAAAACTGGAGTTTGATAAAGAAAACTTGAGAATCTGTGAGGTTGTTGTGAGGATTATGTGATTATGAACATTTTGAAGATTATCCAGTCAGCATGGAAGTAATCGCCATGGCAATCAGCATCACCAGCGTCTCTCCTTAACACGGCCTTTGTGTTTACAAGTGTGAAAACTTCACAGAGCACAGATTTGAAATTTCACAACCGAACTGAACATTCAGTTCACTTCTGCTGACAAAAAGACTCTACTTGTCTACTTGTTTTGTTCAAAAACATGAAAATGAGGCAGCTCGGAGCCCTGATGACTTTTTAAATTCACGCATTCACCATGGCATTCTTTATTTTGGATGGACAGCAGCATAGCTTAGCCAGTATGTCTAATTTTGAGGGTTAGATAACCAAAAGATAGCTTTATATGGCTTCATGCCAAGTCAGTTCCATCTTCTCTCACCACCTCTTTTTCATTGAGCCTCCGTCTCTTGTTGCTTCGAAAGAGATTTAACCACTGAGATTTTTTTTTCTGCCTCCAGAGCAGCTCTCACTTTCTAAATAAATGTTTATAACTTAAAGCTCGATCTGTAACACAAAGGAGAAGTGAGAGGAGGATAAGTAGACAGAAGGACAGAGGAGGAGTTACGTTCAAACAGATTCAAGCCTCAGATGTGATGCTGGCGTGTCCTTCGTTAGACAACACAACCGAGTGCTTTTCAGATTCTGTGTACAGTGTGATGCAGGGAAGGTCCATTGAGTTGATAAATGCTAAGTGGTTAATAACATGCTTACAGTGTGTCAGTGAGTCAGACTGTAATTAATCTCACGGCAAATTATTGTACTGAAAAATAATATTTGAATCATATTTAATCACAAATGCAAATACACTCAAGAGATGTATGTACACTTTAAAAGACTACAGAGATCTTAGAGTACATAATTACTACTATACATACACGCGATGAACTCAAGTGACACTGTGTGCAGTCACAGTGTGCGTCATTGTCTATGTGTCATACTGAAAAACAGATAACACCTGTGCCTAATGTGAAACAGCTGTGTGTGTGTACGTCTTTGATTTTCTGTGTATTTTGACAGGCTAATATATTTATTTTCAACTTGCGCACCATTGCAGAATATTTGAATTGTTGATTAGATATATTTTAAACCTACACATTCATTTGCATATTTTAATCCACTTACATGTTAATGCGTTGACTGTTGGCTCCGTGGGATAATTTAGACGCAGGTGAACATAAACAGATTATGATGATGAATGATGATGTGTGGTCAATTAGCTAATGGCTGCTCTCTCTTTCCCCGCTCTCACGCTACATCTCCCTCTCTGTCTCCTTCTCCATCTTTGTCTCTCTCTCTCTCTCTCTCTCTCCGCAGCTGATATCATCTCCACTGTTGAGTTCAACCACACAGGAGAGCTCCTGGCCACAGGGGACAAGGGGGGCCGAGTGGTCATCTTTCAGAGGGAACCTGAGGTAGACGCACACTTTACACTCATACACACAAATAGACCGTTTTTTCATCCCAGCTGTGAGTGCAGTGATGAAGGAACACTGTTCCCCTCCAGCTACAGTCTAGATTGATTGATAAATAGTTGATGCCCCTGCTGTGTCAGAGAGTGTATCATTATAGCTGTGCAGAGTCTGTGCCGTGCCGTTTCTTCAGATGATCCAGGTGAAGGTGACTGCTTCGGGCCCTCTGGGTGTTACATATGAGGAGGTCCTCACTGAAATTTTGGCTCTCTTCCCTTCACCGTGTTCTCACACTCCTTTTCTTTCCAACAGAGCAAGTCTGAGCCATTCTCCCAGGGTGAATACAATGTCTACAGCACTTTCCAGAGCCATGAGCCCGAGTTCGACTACCTTAAGAGTCTGGAGATCGAGGAGAAGATCAATAAGATCCGATGGCTGCCTCAGCAGAACGCTGCACACTTCCTCCTCTCCACCAATGGTGAGTTTTTCAAAGGATCCAGGATGTCACGAAGGCGGGGACGTGCTCGGTTGATACTTTGCACGTGACGTACTTGAACAATTTTGCTTTCACAAGGTGTTCACGCTCCAATTTATCAGTAGAGACGTATAAAAGATAATCCATTTCAGTTTGTAAAAATGTGGCTTTGTTTGTGCTCTCGTGTCTGAGTTACCAGTGTTTTCCCCTTAAGAGGTGTGTGACAAAGTGAAGGGCATGGCGGGGCATTAAAGCGATTAAGGGAATTACGCTCACATTTAAATTTGAGGCACTAGAGTAAAGTAGATTTTCTCTCGGATAAAGAGATTTATTAAGTTTGCAATGTGCAGGGGGCTTTTCTGCGAGTGTTGCATCACATTTCTTTGCTGCGTTAGGATCTGAGTTTGTTCGCCTTGGAAGAGAGGTCCCGTCATTAATATACATTCTGAATTTATGGCTATATTGGGAGACCTATAGATTTTCCCTGAGCGCACAGTTATTGATTTATTTAAGTACTATATTATTTATGATTAAGGGTATGAAAAATGTAAGGCCTGCCTCAGCAGTTAGCTAATGCTGCTGCTGGGATGCTTGCTGTCATTTTTTCAATATAATACAGAGAACTTCTGTGTCTGTCAGTGTTGATGAGACAAAGCCTCGCTGTTAGCTCATTTAGAGTTTCAGAGTCCAAGCTGTCAGAACTGACAGCTTTGAGTGGATTATCTCGTCTTTTCAAGTATTTTCTGCTGGATTCAAGTGCCTCTGTTGACTTCTCTTTATACTACAATCCTTAAAAAGCTACGGGACAACATTTTCTTTTAGGTTTAACTATTGTACGTTTAAAAATTGGAGATAAAATATATATTTAGCCTACTTAATCACATCTGACCAGAGATCTCCAGACAGCATATCATCGTGCACCTATTATTCATGAGTTACACATCCAAATGATCTCTCTTACCTGATTGGCTAATGTTCCTGTTTTGTCTCCCAGATAAGACCATTAAGTTGTGGAAGGTGAGTGAAAGAGATAAACGGCCGGAGGGATACAACCTGAAAGATGAGGAGGGTCGCATCAAGGACATCTCCACTGTCACCTCTCTACAGGTAATTATCTATCTATCTATCTATCTATCTATCTATCTATCTATCTATCTATCTATCTATCTATCTATCTATCTATCTATCTATCTATCTATCTGTCTGTCTATCTATACACATGTGAATACAGACACTAAAACATTCATAAATAGTAGGTTGGGCTACATAACTGGGTCAGTGGGTACAGATGTGTTTGCATGTGCAAAAATGGGTCACTGGCACAAAGGTACATGTGTGTATGTGTGGGTGTGTGGGTGTGTGGGGGTGGAGAAATCCACTACTTCCAGCTGTAGAGAACAGCAACAGAACATCTGGACTGGATCTAAACTAGTCAACGCATCAGTGTTTCTATTTGTAGTGAATTCTGGGCGATCAGTAGTGTCTCTTTAGAGGTCTGAGAACATGTGCGTGTACGGTGGTTGTGCTCCCGCTGTGCTGTATGCAAATAAGAACACATATCTAAGCAGTCCATAAAAATGTAAATCGCGTATCAACAAAAGAAATTGTGTGTCGATGCAAATGCCAAATGAGCTCTGCTAAGTTCAGTGAATTGGCACTTGATCAAGCTATCAAACGAGCGAATTTGGGTCCCAGCATGAAATGGATTATTGATGCCAAATGAAGTAGTTTATTAAATATTAATTCATGATACAATAAAATGATTTAAATGGAATCTACTGTCTGTATTTTTGCATTTTTTCTTCTCCTAATCGGTGACATGGGATGTTAAACCGCTCTAACCGTCTTTCCAAGGTGCCGGTGTTGAAGCCGATGGACCTGATGGTGGAGGTGAGCCCGCGGCGAGTGTTTGCCAACGCCCACACCTACCACGTCAACTCCATCTCCGTCAACTCTGACTACGAGACCTACATGTCAGCTGACGACCTGAGGATCAACCTCTGGCATCTGGACATCACCGACCGCAGCTTCAGTATCCTTAGTGGGTTCTAGTACGCATGCGGAGTGAGGAGAAGAGATGAAGACAAAAAAACAACCATTCGTGCCAACATGTAGGCGTGAACACACATGCACCAACACATATAAAAGCAAGACTAGATTTATTAAAGCACAAGGATACAGATAATTAATGCATATATTAACATGTACATGCACAATAATAAATCCCACACACACACACATACACACACGCTGAACTCCTGCACTTAAAATCCCACTTTGTTGTATAAAGAAATGCACAAAGACACACAGTGTTGGGGGAGGGGGAATATTATTCTTGAGGAGTGAAAATGTAGCGTAATGAATAATTCAAAAGCTGCATAAATATTTCAGCCCCCTTTCTGAGTTTTAATCCAGCTCAATAGGACACAGTACAGTCACATCCCCGACCCAGACAGGATTTATAATATTACAATTTATCTGAATATGGAATAACCTTTCTCCCAGCAACCCCTCCCCCCCAAGATATATTTATATTGGTTTGCTTTATTTCTGCTGTAAATTATTTACATTGTGTTGCTTATGTATACATTTACATATGCTTATGTTTTGGTTTTGTGTGTGGATTACAGGCCTGTGTGGATTTACACATGAATTCAAACGCAATCTACTTAGTCGAGTCAGTTAGTGGATAGAAGTGATAAAAGGATGAATGAATGAATGAATGAACGTGTACATACAGTATAGTAGATTTCTGTGCGTAAAAACAGTTCATAGAGTGAGACAAAGTGCTGGTGCCGGGAAGCTGACTCTCTCTGATGTTTTCCTGAGTGAAGCCTCTTTCTCTCAGACATTGTGGACATCAAGCCTGCCAACATGGAGGATCTGACAGAGGTGATCACAGCGGCTGAGTTTCACCCCCACCACTGTAACTTGTTTGTCTACAGCAGCAGCAAAGGCACCCTGCGCCTCTGTGACATGCGGGAATCAGCGCTGTGCGACAAACACTCCAAATGTGAGTAAACCCCCTGCCGGGAGCCGGGATGGAGACACCATCTCTTTATAAAGTCTCTAAATGTCTGATACAGGTGGTTTTGTCAATGAACTACAAATCACATAAACTTAACACTGCTGCTGAAACATTTCCTAAGTATAACCCAGGTAGAAGTTTTTAGATTAACATCCTACTTTTTCTTCTTACCTGCAAAACATCAAGTATTTTCATTTACTATACATGATCTAACTGATTTTATCACACTTTAGGACCACAATATATTTCTTTTGGAGCATTTTTTCATCATGTAGTAATATTTCTTTTTAACTTCAAGGCTATTAGTTTAATGTCAGAGTCAGTTTCCCCCATAAATCTGCTTTCCTTAAGGGACAACAATTCATGTGACACTTTTTATACTGACCATGCGTAGTGTCCCAACCTTTTTTTTTTCCTCTTAGTTTGCACCCTTTTACTTTCAAGTTGAAATTCCCACATGATCTGCAGCTTCATCAAGTAGGAGTCACTAGTGCAGCGAACACTTGAACTTCATTCAGTGGAGCTGTAGCACTCCACAAAGCAGCGGGGGATATAAGTTGTGTCATATTCAAAGAGAAATGTCTCGCTGTTACAGTAATACAGTCAGACAGCAACAGTATGTTTATGAACACACAGTAGTAGTGGTATTTGTGTATTGTAGTCATCTGTCTGCAAGTACACACTCATCACCTTTTGTGTAGCGTGTAACACTTGCACTGAGAAACCTCCAGACTTCCACGGTCCCCTCCTTTATCACACTCTACTTAACACCACTCACCCCCCCCTCCCACCTCCCTCTCTCTTCCTCTCCAGTGTTCGAGGAGCCCGAGGACCCCAGCGCTCGCTCCTTCTTCTCCGAGATTATTTCTTCAGTGTCGGATGTCAAGTTCAGCCACAGCGGTCGCTACCTGCTCACCAGAGACTACCTGACTGCCAAAGTCTGGGACCTCAACATGGAGAGCAAGCCCCTGGAGACATACCAGGTGTGTGACGGCCCATGTGTGAAAAGCATGAGATAGTGTTTAAATGCAAGAAACACCAGAGTGAATGTTTCCCTCCCTCAGGATTGTCTCTATTGAAAGTTGCTCTGATGCTTTACTCAGGTGAACCAATCAGTAGTCAAGGAAGCATTAATCCACATCAGGCTACAGGGATAATTTCACGTCACGACAAATACGGTGATGCTAAGTAAACAGCAGTTTTTTACAGGAAATGACCCCAGTATAATCTGGAATTCATAACTAGTCATCATGTTAGTTCAGAAAGGTCACCGTCGCACCTGGTGATTGGTTGCTTCATTCATGCCTCACCAGTATTTGCTAAGTTGTCTAAGTTGTTTGTTGTGTATTTGTTCTTTGTACTGATTGCAGTCAGTGCTACAACAGAGCCCTTTTTCTTCATCAGGAGTGTTGTATAACATCATTTAGAAGGCGTTGTATCGAATTTTGTGTAATTTCGTGATGTTCAGTGTGGTTAATAACAGACAGAGCTTTCCTCTATACAGCAATGTAATACAGAGCATCTAATTACTCTTGTTGGCAACTCACAATTTTCCTGCCTGCTTTAACAACCTCAGCAAGCCTATTTGTGTTTGCGACAGTCAGATCACCATCCCAGACTGAGGCTACATACTCCAAGATTCTTTAGAAGAAGAAATGATCTCTGACCGGCTTTCTTACATTTAGCATCCACATGCTGTGAAATTAAATGTATCATTAACTTATGTTCTCAGATACTCGAAGCTGTCAACAACTTCCACAGAAGTTGAACACAAAGTGAAAGGGACGGAAATGGACGTGCATTATTTAAAATGTGTGGGGGTTTAGTTCTTCCAGCAGTGTCCTCGTTGCTGCTTGAATCCTTTGAGAGCTCCCTCAAAGAGCAAAGCCTCTTTTACCGAATCAAACTATCGAACTGTTTGTATTAAATGTTCACTTTGTTGACGGAAGTGTTTCTGGTTGAAATCTCTGTTGTCTTCCACACTGGTGGACATTTAACTCTCTCTTTACTGAAAGAGGATATTATCATCCTGGAAAATATGGATAATTCTCAACAGAAATATATCATGGGAAGAAGGTTTCCTCTCAGAATCACCGTACTTACTGGCGATTGGATTTTTCCAAAACCCTTTTAAGGATAATTGGATTGATTACTCGCCAGAAAATGCACTTCTTCTCATCAGTGCAGAATCACCAGAAATCCTCGCTGTGGCTTTTTAACTTTGGACTTTAATCTGTAGATGTGAATCTGCATGTTTGGCAGATTAACCAATGTGTGAGATAAACAGTACTTTATCTTTATGCTGTGTATGTGGGATGAGAGATTACTGTAAGTGGGCCTAACATGCTGTGAAAAAATGTAAACATACAGTGTGTTTGAGAGAAGACATTCTTTGCACTAAGCAGATAAAAAAAGAAGCTTTTTTTCTATTTCTGTGTGCTTTAACACATCCTCACTCAATGTGTCCCCAAATAAATGTGTAATGTCACTTCTAAGTGTTTACAATAGGCCCCAACATCTTCTGTTTATGTATTTATGCGCTGTAGAAGTATTTATCAACTCCTTTTTTTTCAGTGTGTGTTTAGTATTCGTGCCACGGGCGTGTGGGTGAACGTGTGTGTGTGTGTCTGCTTGACGTGTAAGGGCCTATGAGGCCGCCAGGAGTGGGAGGCTAAAAGACGCACTGGAGCTATTTATAGGCTGCGAGCCTCCACTCATAAAGTGAAGCAGGAAGGAGGGATACCTTACACAGCGCCCGACACATAGATCTGCAATGCAGCACGGAGAAGGAAGGAGGGAGGGAGGAGAGGAGAGGAGAGAGAGGAGAGGGAGGAGAAGGGTGAGGGTTTGGCTGGGAGAGTGAGGATGGTATGATGAGAGGAGGAGAGAAGAATGAGGAGTTGGGGAAAAAAAAGGGTTTACGGATGAGGATGAGAAAGAGGGGATGTGGGTGAATGGAGGAAGGTGGGAGAAACAGAGGGGAGAAAAGGGGTTTTCAGGGTCAAACTCCTCCTTGTTTTGGTGAATTTACACCTTTATTCCTCCTGGACCATGAAAAATATGCATAAATCCATGAGGAATATGGCACTGTACTCTAAATCAAACCTGTAGACCGGAAGAAAATAAAAATAAAAAGAGTATATATTCAACCCCAGCTGACACTGTCATTTCACCCCGTGCAGATAGACCCAAAGGGGAAAACAAAAATGTCACCAGGTTTGATGTACAACCATGAGCCGACCTCAGCTTGACCGTTTATTGATTGAGGAGGCGACTGTTGACTGCTGACTTTATGCAGAAAGTGAAAACAGGGAGCTTAATGCGGAGCACGGTGGCTGGAGAAGGTGTAGATTTCAGCCCATTGCATCACCGTAGTGGACACAGTGCTGACACAGGCAGGTCGAATGAAAGCACAAGGGAAAACAGTTATTAGTCAGTAAATATGTGTGTATGTGTGTGTGTGTGTGTGTGTGTGTATGTTCACGTGTGTCTCTATTATCATGCCCTCAGTAGGTTTGATAATAGAGAGCCAGATGTTAATGGATTTTATTGATATGGAAAAGGAGTTTAGATTAAAATGTACTCCTGGTCCTCAGATTGCTGAGGGGCTGGTGTTGTGTCTTATTAGTGTGGCCTTCGGGGAGGTTTGTGTTACAACTTGCCTGCATTTAATGTGTTTTGTCTGTGCCAAGCTTTGTGTGTGTGTGTGTATTTGTGTTCCTCTTCTGCTCAGTCCTCTATTTATAGTTTACATGGAGACTATACCTGAGAGTGAAGCAGCTGTGTGTTACATTCATTTTTAATCATAGCTGTGTGTGTGTGTGTGTGTGTGTGTGTGTAATCCTCCAGGTTCATGATTACCTCCGCAGCAAGTTGTGCTCCCTTTACGAAAATGACTGCATCTTTGACAAGTTTGAGTGTGCCTGGAACGGCTCGGACAGGTATTTTTATAATTATTTTAGTATATTATTGTAATTATGAAAAAGTTCAGACAGTTCACCTAAATTTAAAAATGTATTTTCTACTTCCACCTGGTGGTTTCTTGCCATACTGACAGTTTCAGTTTTATGTGCCCAAGTTTTGAGATATTTTGGGTGTCTCTGCCTGCAGTGCTCTTTAAAGCGTTGTGATATTACATTTGAAAGATTCAACGGCAACATATTCCCAGAAATAGCGTCCTTTTTGCTCCAGATAATCCCCACAGACCTCACATTTTCACAGGAATAATTTGTTCAGTAGAAAGTAGCTGACAGGATGTTTCATGGATTATCCAGAGTAGAGTAACCAACATTGTGTTCTTTTGGAGGACAAGATGCTTGAGTTTTGCAAAAGTAATTTTAGCACTGTGAGCACCATAAAATTGTATTTTATTTACCTCCACTGTGTATTGGAGTGGCAGCAGAGACGAATATCTCAAAACCTCTGTATATAAAACTGAAACTATACATGGCTAGAGACGCCACTGGGTAAGTAGAAAATTCTGTGGTTGGAAAGGTACCTAAGTAAAAGTACAAATACACTAATGTATTGGATTATTACTATTTGATATGTAGTGGAATGTACAATATTTCCCTCTGTCTAAAGTTTAGTGAAGTAGAAACATAAAGAAGAATCAAACAAACACCAGTACAGGTTCCTCAGTAGTTGAGTGAATGTATGTAGAAAAATGTCTTTTTGTAATTTGGATGAACTGACACTTGAACTTAAAATGAAAGAAGTGTCCAGACTGAGATAACAAGATGCTTCCTCTCCTCCTCTGTCCAGTGTGATCATGACCGGCGCCTACAACAACTTCTTCCGCATGTTTGACCGGAACACCAAACGTGACGTGACCCTTGAAGCCTCCAGAGAAAGCAGCAAACCCCGAGCCGTCCTTAAACCGCGGAGGGTCTGCGCCGCCGGAGGAAAGCGCCGGAAGGACGACATCAGTGTGGACAGTCTGGACTTCACCAAGAAGATCCTCCACACAGCCTGGCACCCGACCGAGAACATCATCGCCATCGCTGCCACCAACAACCTGTACATCTTCCAAGACAAACTCAACTCTGAGATGCATTAATGAACAGATGTCGCCGGCGGATACATTACGAGTTTACACCTGAACACACAACTATGCCAGAATGTACACATTCACAAACACACACTCTCTCTCACGCACCAGGAATATGCCTAAAGAGGCAGGAAGGCAAACACGCACGATCTGAAAACATACACACATCTAGGTCTACTCACTGATACTCTCCCTCACCTCCTCCCCAGCCTCCCAGAAACTGAAAAGACCTAGAGAGGGCTAGAACGGGAACAGGCTGGATTACGCACTGGATTATATGGATTGCAAAATTGTCCGAACTGTGGATTTCTCGATTGTTAACCTCTGGATTGTGCTTGATGGTGTGTCGATTGCTCAGCTTCTGAGGGGGATGAACCCCCCCCCGACCCCCCTCCCTCCCACCTCAGACTGGAGAGACGTTTACATGTTTGTCTTTATTTTGGTTCTTCAGGCTCTTTTTTCTTTCTCCACCTCCTCCTCCGCCTCCTCCTCTCTGTATTTGGCCGTTTGTGTGCTCGAGCGAAGCCTATTCTTATCCCTAGCCCACTGTTTTGTGTAACAAAACCCTTCGTGTCTACCAGCAGCAGTGATGAAAAAATGGGGCATTTATGTAACTGGCTGTTTGTTTGATTTCAGATCAACTACCCCAGTTTTTGTTTTTGTAACTTCTTGTTAAATGATCTTAATGATGGTAATTATGATGATAATGATAATTATTGATATGTGTGATGTGCGAGGATGAACTCGGGACCCTCCCCTTAACCCAAGTGCACCCAGACGACCTCTGAGCTCTCTCTCTCTCTCTCTGATTCAGGACGAGACAATGAACAACTGTTCAGTGAGGTAAAACATCAACAGTCCTTTCAGATAGAAGCAGAATTTAATTGCCAAATATGAGGAGACACACTCATATCTGCTCCACACAGTTTGTGTTTCAGTCTCAGTGTTGAAACAGGACCTCCAACTTCTCTGATTGTGGATTCTGCTTCTGTTCCGGGGGGCCACGTCATGTGCTACTTTGCCGTTAAATACGACTCAAATCAAGCAAAAAAAAAAAAAAAACTGTTAAAAAACAAACAAAACAATTTCAACAATCAAGCAAAAAGATGCTGCATGTCAAACACATTTAGTCTAGGTGTTTATAAATTGACTGACTGACTGACTTGGCTGCCTTCTTAACCATTTAGACCCAGCTGTACAAAGGCTTCAGGGGCCCCGGGAGGCCCCGTGCAGCACGAGTAACCATAGATGACCGAGCTCTCCTACCTTTATTTGTGTCTTCGGGCACTGAAGCATGTTTACCAGTGTTCGGTTCATACACTTACATGTACATTTTGAATGAAGCCGTCCAAGAATCAGTTTCTACTCGGTGAAACTGAGAACCAAGAAGAATGGGGAATGTTTCTGATTAATGTTGTACTCTAAAAGAAAAAAGAACAAAAAAAATCAAAGGGCCTAAATGGTGTCTGTATATATAAACTCTGTTTTTTGACATGTATGAGGTTTAGTTTTTTTTAATCCATAAACGGACTGTGGACTCGATCATCTGTATCGATGGTTGCCTCCAAAGCTACAGCAGAATCTCTTCAGCCTTCCTCACTGATTACTTTGCTGATGTGCAGAATCTTTTATTTTTAGAGAACAGTTTATTCTTTTATTTGTCCTTTTTTTGAAAACGTGTCAGTTTTACTCCACCTCCTGACCAAACTAATGTCGATTCACATATTTTTGTGTTAATGTATGTTGATGACAAAATTGTCAAATGGACAGTTATAAATAATGTTAATATGTTTTTTTCTGAATAAAGATTTCAACGAAATTGCATCCAATGAGCGTACAGCTGTGGTTTTTATTGCAGTGTAGCGATATAAACCATTATAAGCTATTATGTTAATGTGTGCAGTTTATAGCTTCAGTTTATACTGGTCTACAAGGGGTCATCATTAGTCTGTGATATCAGCAAAGTCATGTGGTCTGAGGCACCACCTAGTGTTCTTACACACTCATTACATCTGTAGACAAAATAACTTGCACACACTAATGCAATGGTTCCCAAATGTTTTCTGTCGTGACTCCCATTTGAAGCAGATTCAATTTCAAGCCTCCGTTTTTGCATATTTAACTACCGGTAACTGGAGGATCTGGTAATGACGGGAGCCAAGTCGAAATTTATTGAAATTACATTCCCAAGAACATAAACTGCATGTTTCTTCACAAATCACAAAGGTTTGCCCAAACTGTCTGAGTTTGTAGTGAACTAGACTTTTTCATATTTTAGATTTGACTCGTTTGCTTGTTGAGCATCACTATGTGCGTCTTCCAGCGATGTGCAGCTGAATCAGGTGCTTCTCATACGAGGGACTTCAAGAGAAAAGTAAATCCATCACAAGTCATTCTCTTCTTCCCTGCCAAGCCTAAACATCTTGCTCTTTACCTCCTTTGCTCTCTGAATCAATCTTGCTAACATGAATCTTGTTTTTCAAGATATATATGTCATAGCAGGAAAGACACAGCTGGAAACTGATTACATTTCCCTGCTCCATTTAAATGCAGCAATCAGTAATGTTATTAATCACACCTGTGTTTGACGAGTCAAAATGCTGTAAAAGGTCAACTTCAGTTACACTCCACATATTTCACCTGGTTATTTGTGTCATAGAGTATTGAAGTGGTGATCTCTAATGTACACGAGTAAAATAAACAATTAGCCCTTGAATTAATGCTTGATTCAAATCTCAAAATGTGCTGATCTGAACTGATAAAAGGCAATTATTGTTAAAATAAAAACTGCAACAAACAAATGTTTTCATCATATTTATGGGTCACAGAATAGAAAACAGTAGTGACATCCTAACTTAAAACACATCATCACTCAGGGACTGAAAATGTTCAATATATTAAATCCCTGCACAGCAGGCATGAAGACGAGAGGGAGGAGAAAGGTAAATGACTGCAGACACAATTTAGTATTTTCTCCCAAATTATCTTTAAAGTGAGACTAAGTTTTATAAGGCACTTGAAGATCATTTCCAATACCAACCACTCCAAAACGGACATACTGGACTTATACTGTATAATATTAAATAATTAAAGCTTACAAATTGACTTCATACTTGCAACCTTTTGTTTAAAATAAATGATCTAACCTCTCCTTTCATACTTCTTTGTGGGACACAGACAACAAATGTAGTGAGAGTACAGTCCAATAATCAAACTGTAAAATGTAAATACTGATGATTTTGACCACAAAAATGTGTCATGATACTGACAAACATACATAAAATTGGATACGAAAGATAGTGTTTGTACGGTGATGAAATGTTTACAACAAATGCACAGCTGACCACAGCTGAGGAGATTGTGTGTTTCTTCTTTTAGTGTTAATCAATAAATTGTAAACTTAATCTAAAAACCTTACTACCTTGTGTTTCTCCTCCTTTTAAACTTAATTTAATTATATTATGTATTCTCACATTTTGGCTCAACAGTTACAAGAATGCAAACACACACTTGCTCACGTTCAGATTTACAACAGGACCGATGAAACACTAAATATCTGTCCTCTAACAGTATTGACAAGTAATTTGCCAATTTTACTATTAGATTCTGTTAAGAGTAGTTGAGTACAATCGATGTTCTTCAAGTGAAGGTTCTATTATCATTATCACACATCTTAACAGCATGTTAAGACATTTCATGTCTTGTACGAGTATGCTTGTCCACTCTGTCTCTGTCTATTCCTCCTCCTGTGTCGCAATCTCTGTTTCAGTCTCTGTTTCGGGGTGTTGCTCGAGCTGAGCGGTCAGGAAGGGGTTAAAGAAGAAGTCAAAGCCAAACTGCAGGGCGTTCTGAGCCGTGCGCCTCCAGTCGTGTTCAATCTTGTATTGTCTGCGGCTTTGAACGAGGGTATCGCCACACGAGATGCAGTGAATGGCTTTCAGTTCAAACACGGGCCACTTCGAGCCTAAACGTCCCTCCAGAATAGTACTGAACTCCACCAGGCTTCCTGTGTTCAACTTTAAAAGCACAAACTTGAACTCGTTGCTCGCCCGCAGGACAATGTCCTTAGTCGCATCTTCGTCCTCTATGATCGTCCCGTTCTTGGTCTTCCTCTCCAGTGGCATGCCCATTGTGACTTCAAATTTGTATCGATCAAAGCGTTTGATGTGGCATTCGTGCTTGGCTAGTTTTTTAAGTTTACAGAGTGGATCTTCTCGGGGAGGCGCCGGGGCAGGCAGGGGTTGAGGCTCCGCTGTGACATTCTTCACCTCGTCACACAAAGGATACGGCTCACCGTAAAGACAGCGCATCCAGTTCCCTACAAATACAGGCAGCAGGTTGATAACCGACTGCGGCCCGTTCTCAATGTCCGTCACACGGACGTATTTGAAGCGTCCAGTCCAGGTGACACGATGACCTTCGAGATGGGAACACAGAATCTGGGTTTGGGCCATGTTAGCCTCTCTCCAGGCCTGTGGGCCGCAGAGGTTGCTGTACTCAGGCCACGTCAGGGTGGAGTTATACACCTTCATGCCTTCAGACCTGTAGACATACATCCAGCAGAAGAGTACCACTGCACTGAGCCAAACCAGGATGAGCTTGACGATGCTACTCCTGGACAATGACCGAAAAACCACGATGGGGTTGAGACTGAAGCGGGTCCAAAGCCTCAGGACTACTGGCACAAAACAAATAGTCAGTGTGACCACCATCTTAATTACTTCCAGAGCGAGGAACCACTGCAGTAACTGGACCATGAGCATTGCAGCCATGCCCAGTGAGAGTACAGGTAGGGCGAACAGGAAGAGGAAGTAGCCAACGCAGGTGCGAATGAGTCCTATTGCGGAGGCGTTATTAAGGAACACTAAACAGAGCTCGCACCAAGTGAAACAAACCAGGTACGGCACCAGGCACAGGTAGGTACCCTTGAAGCCTCTCAGCTGGGCCATACGGAACAGCAGATAGAAAAGGTGGCCGTATAGAAGACAGGGCACCCCCAGGTTTAACACCACTATGTCCCCAAGAGGCACGGTGATGAACGTCTTCCCAAAGATCTTGAGGAACCAGAGGGAGTCTGGCAGGAGGTAAGCGAGGGAGCAGGCCCCAGAGAGGACTTCTGTGAGGAGCGCTTTACGAGCAAAGAGCTGAGCAGAGGCATGAAGGCTGAGGAAGGCAGTGACGGTGAAGAAGAGAGCTATGGTGGCCAGCTCCGAGCAGGGGATCCAGGACTTGTCGGCCACGGGGAAGGAGAAAACCACAAAGATCACTGAGAGCAAGAAGTACCTTCGAAAAGAAACAGGATTTGATCATTTTTCTGCACAACCATTTAGACAATTTTACAAACATGTCTTAAAACTTTAGTTTTATTGTTTATTTTGAGGTTAATTCTTCACTTTTACAAATGTTATTTTTTCCATCTTGTGTACATATAAATGATTGTTTATTAATTATACATAATTATTAAGTTAGGGTTATTTATCATATATAATAATTAGGTTAAAGGAATTAGATTAAAAGCTTAATTCATCCTGTCTGGGAAATTATAAGTAAAATTATTAGTTAATTTATCATTACCAACAAAAACTAAAAACCTGCCTGAACCAAGCAAAAACTTAATGAATGCATCTACATGACAATGATAAAATGATTTTGTAGTCAAACTAGTAAAACCTGAACAACATTAAATTCAACATTTGCAAACGCAACAGAATAAAAATCACAAAAGTGATCAACTGAGCGAAGAAATGGATGTTTACACATAGATGAAGGTAAATAGAGGCACGCTTACAGATAGGGTTCCAGGTGTGTCCATCCAAAGTTGGTCTCAGCCTGCTCCAGATCAAGACCAGGTTCAAAGTGAGTCAGCAGGTCTGTCAGAGCCCGGAAATTTTCCCACGCTTTTGAATTCTGTAGAAAAAGATACTCGTTAATTTCTGTCTTGTTGATAAGTGGCCTTCTGGTCCACATCTCCAGCAGGTCTTTCGGCAAAACAAAAAGCGTACTTTTACATGGTTGTGAGAATAAATATTATCTGTAACTGAGCTCTATACAAAATGTGCATTTAGTTTACTATTAAATGCACAAATTTGCTACTATTAAATGTGCATTTAATAGCAGAAGAAGAAGTCACCAACCTGGAAAACGCGCAGTGTGCAGATGACCATGGAGAAGAATGAGAGGTAGAAAACCAGCAAAGGGATGAGGAAGATGAAGAACTCAATGGTGAGGTTGGAGATAATGAAAAAGAAGATGAGTGCATTGACATGGTGCGTGGGGATCAGGGCACTGAGCCACTGCATGCCAGCTCGCGACGCCCAGTCGATGAGGTGCTCCTTGATCTCCAGCAGAGCGTACAAGGGGAACTTCAGCAGCTGGTGGAAGCAAATGAAGAAGAAGGGTCAAAACATCACCGAGGTCCAAAAATCTGATTATATAAGAAGAGTGTTTGGTAAGCCCTGTCCCTATGGCACCATATATCACTCCTATCACAGGAAGTTACTTGTGCTTCTTCCACACATTCTCAGCAAAGATTGAAATTCTCATTTGAGAGTGACAGATCAGCAGCAGTGTGCAATCAATACGATCAAAATAGCGACATGATGATCTAAATACCACAAATAGCATCACTTAACAAGCTAATTTTGTGTAAGCCTAGATAAAGACTGAAGATATACTGACCCCAAACTGTAAAAAATTACACAGAAATTACATGATCTAAAGTGGCTGACAGCAGGGCTATTTACATTATGTTTGGTATGTAAATAAGACTCTTGTTAAATGTGGGCAACTACTTGCTATGACAACAATTAACATATAACTCTTCAGCTAATGTTTGGGCACTGCTGTTGGTCGGCTCTCATTTTTCAAACATGTCAATCATCAGGCACATATACAGATTCCAGCTGACGAGGACAAACTATGCATCTCATGTGTGTTTGATCCAACAGACTGAGGGAAAGATGCTACTTCAAAGATATGTGGTATAAGTACAGGTGCAGGTGGGACAGAATATTGAAAGTCTGACATTATACATCATGGGATTAATACAAGACAAAGAACATAAATAGAAAAAGATAAAATAGGGGCACTCTGGTGACCTGGGGGTTAATGTGCCAACCATGAGCCCCGATTTCCACATTTTCAGGATCTTGGTTGCATATTGTTTCCCATCTCTCTGCTCATCACCTTCCAATAAAAGACATAAAATTCAGAAGAAATCATTTTTCCTGACATACAAAGTCTGAGAACTTCCCACCTTTTGGTGCAGGGGCAGTTCATCTGGATGTTTCACAACTACGTCATCATCGTCATCGTCGTCGTCAGTGCCTCCTGCAGCAGCCATGACTGTTGACGGTGCGATACCCTGAGCGTACTTCTTCGTCATCTCAACAAAATCGTCAAGACCGACATAAGAACTGGCTGCAAAGACACACAGAGGACACATCTTGTAGGTTAATTTATGAGCAAAATATAATGTTTATTGTAGCTATAATGTCATCTGTTAAAAAGTGATTGAATAAAAATGATGTATTTATTCCCCTTGGGTTACCTTAGGCATGACCACAAATGGGGATAAATTACAAATTGTACATAAGCAATACTTTTAGTGAAGACTTTTCTACCGTGTGTGTTAAAAACTTTTCACAAATAGAAGTCATGTTTTGGATCACACATACACTCGCTGGTGACCATCGTCTCCAAGACTCTCCTCTGTTTTTTGGCAGAGCTGTTAAGTGGGCCCGGGGAGACTGGTTTGCCTGTAGATGGAGGAGAAACAGAAGAACAAACATTCTCTTAAGATGTTTGAACTTCTTTTTTTAATCATTTATGCTAAACTTCTTTTATTTTATTTTTTATTAAAAACATAAAAAACTGTGCAGTGTCAGCATGTTAAATGATACCTGGCTCTGTGGCGACGTGTTCGACATTCTCTAGCATCTCAGAAACGGCCACTGACTTCTTCCTCTCTGGGTTCAATTTCCAGTACATGAGCAGAGCTGCTTTCCGAACTCCTCTCTCAAACCGTGTTTCTGTACACAACTTCTTTACCTCTTCAAAGTTCTCCAGAGTGATGCCTGAAAAACAAAAAGACATCTGCACAGTGATGACTGCAATCTATTTTCAGCATCAGTTGAAGGGGGTTTGATTCATAACATCAAACCAATGATTTAATACCTGTAGATTGAGGGTAGAAGTACAAAACTTTTTGGTACCTTTTCTGGAGGCTAAGCATTGCTGCAGCAGCTTGAGGGCGTCCTTGCGGCCCTGTTTAGCAGCCTGGACCAGCCAAGTGACCGCTGTGCAGTTGTTCAGCTCCTCATCTCTTTCTTCTGCCAGCGCCAGGAAGTAACGTCCCATCTGGACACACACATAGACACTCAAGATGCACTTGGACTTGCAGGGCAAGCATTACTGAATTAGTTGACTCATGGCCTGTCCTTCTCACCAATATGTCACTCTAAAATAACATTTATCATTAGTTGGCTGATCTCTTCTGTCCCCCACCATATGGTCATTAAAGTCAATAGTATTTGCAAGGTGCTCTTTGACACTGACCTTGGTTTGTGATTTAGCATCTCCTGACTTTGCTTTGTACTCCAGATCCTCAAAACTGACCTCCTCCTCTGGCTCTTCTGATGGAAACAGAAAATAAATAAATAAAAAACTAAGTATACATTATACAACAAACCCATAATAAAATCATTTCAAACAAAACACCTTCTTGGGTAAATTTTGTGGCTGTTTATGATTTCGTAAAGGCATGCATGTATCTCTTCTTTAAATGGGGGGATAACTTGGAATAACTTGTGGGACATAAATAGAGCTGCAACAATTAGTTGATTGACAGAAAATAAATCGGAGACTATTTTGATAATCGAATAATTGATTTTGTCATTTTTCCAGCTAAAATGAAATGAAATGAAATATTCAGTTGTTGCAGCTTTGTCAAATGTGGAAATTTGAAGCTTTTCTGTGTCATACATGATAATACACTATATGTCTTGATTTTGGACTACCGGCCGGACAAAAGAACACATTAGAAGACATCACCATGATCATTAGGAAATGATAGTGGGCATTTTCTGCAGTTTCTGACATTTTATAGACAAAACAATTAATCAATTAACCTAGAAAATAATTGGTAGATTGAAAATAATAATTGAACATGAAAATAATCGTTAGTTGCAGCTTTAGACAAAAACATGAACACGAACTGAACACGAAAATTTTTTATATCGTTAGTCCTATCTGCGACTGTAATTGACAAGCATGTTTCCAACACACACACACACTCAAATGTGTTGTCTTACCAACCCAGCTGTCTAGTCCTGACACAGTACCGTGTCAGCAAAATATTTAGCTTACCCTGATTTACAGGACCTGAAACCGCTGAGCGTGCTCTTTCAATTTTTATGTGTCCACATAAAACTTATCTTATTTTACAAGCCTATAAGCTGGGAATTGAGAAATTATTTCTCTAAAATAAACTGGGTTAACTTCAACTTCTTTGAGTATCATAAATATAATCATAGTTTTTTATCTACTCAACTTTGGTTTTAAAATACTCTGCACGCATGCTCCAGATAAACAGGAACAGAAATATGGAAACCTTCCATTTCAGACAACCCATCAGCACTGTGGCAGTCAGTAACACGAGTGATCTTAGAGTGTGAGCACGAATCAGATCCTTCCAGAAACAGCTCCTGCCCTCATAAAACTGTCCCACTGAAACCTGTTGGTTTAATTATCATCTTCTTTGAGATGATGACTTCTGCTACTCTGAAACCTCAGTGCCTCTCTGAAGCAGGAGCTGTCACATGGAATCTGCATCTAACGAGTGGTAATCTGTGTGATTCTCAGAAGAAGATGGGGGCTGAAACAAACAACTTCCAAGATTCAAAACGCCCACAAGCTGTAAGTGATACTGCCTGTCTGTCTCGGGAAGCAAAAGAAAATGTGATGGGATCTGGTAACTTCCATCAGATGTCCCACAATCCTCCTGGTCTGCTGTCCAAAACCCGACCCACCGCCTGAGCCCTTAAATATTTGTTTAGGGCAGTCAACAGCAGCTGCTAGCTTCCCTGATGCTACACACACACACACACACACACACACACACACACACACACACACACACACACACACACACACACACACACACACACACACACATAATGATGCAGCCTGTCTCCTCTTTTTACTTTCATTAGCTACATTATATTATCTGTTCAATTCTAGACAAATAGACACAAGCCTCATCACAGTGTATTTTTAACAGTGCTAGGTCTGATGGAAAAACTGTGGTCCAAATGAAATGACTGAGGTGTTAGATTTCACACTTTCCAGTAATACACCATATTTACATATCTAGACCTCGCTGCCATGCCAAGCCATGCAGTAAATTAAAATTTGATATTCTCAGAGGAGCTGGAGGGTTTCCTGTTATGTGAACTTCACACACAGGATTTTGGCTGAGAACTAAGCAGAGTTGAAAAGATAGAGGTGAGACAGGCTTTTCTCCTCAGGTCAGCAAACTGGGAGAGGCTGCTTTACATGTTGTGGTAAATGTCTGCAGTTGTCATGGAGACATAACACCTCATACTGCACACTGGGAGTGTTGACTGCACTGATAGCTGGAGAAGAAGGAGGTGAAATGGTTCTGTCAAGATTTTGTTTTACAAATTAAAAGCGTAAAAGGTCGAATGTCAGAGTTTATTCTCACCTGGTTCAGGTGTGGTGGGAGGCTGTGGAGCTGAGGCATTGGCTCCAGATGGGGGATTTGCCGTTGAGGCTGCATTGAGCTGAGATCTGCCCACCTGAGAGGGGCTTCTAATTGGCAGGCGGAGAGGGGAGGCAGGCGGTGTGGAGAGGGAGGAGGAGCGGGAAAGACTGGGAGAAGCCTGAGAGGACGCAGTAGAGGGAGAAGATGACGGTGTGGTTGGAGATGTTGGCATGGACAGTTTAGGCTTAGGCCGGTCTGAGGATGGTGTGGTTGTGGTAGCAGATGAGCTTGTAGAGGAAGGGCCTGTCCGCAGGGATGAGAGGCTGAGTCTTGGGGTGGATGAGGTACCGGTCGGTGGTGGTTCCATGGCTGAAAATAAAAACATTAGGCAGTCAGAGACCTCACCAGGGTGTATTCACAAACACAAATATGTTTCAGAGTATTTGAAAACAACAGATTTACATCATATGGTAAGCACCTGTTCAAGGAGAAACAGCTGACAATGTGAGGGGTATGAAGGAGAAGGAAGTGACAGTGAAAGAAAGACAACACCTGTGGAGGAGTAACAGCTGTTCTGAAAGGACGCTTTCTCTTTTAATGTCAACACGTCTCCATTTACTCAACTATTACAGGACCATCTAATAAGTCCAGAGTACACAAACACAATTCACTGAGACTCTTGTGAGTCTTCTGTAAAACCTAAGGGTTGGGGGAATAAAAAAAAATACAGCATAGTGTCATGATATTTAGTGTGTAAATATCACATTAATACGGAGAGATGCCAATCTGTATTATGTAAGACTGAGAGTCAAAATAATAAGCTTCATCTCTTTGGATAAAACCAACAAAGTCTGTCAATGTTATCCACTGGGAACAAGACCTACCATTAAAAAAGCCAACACTTTCAGGCTTCATGCTGCCACCAAAGGTTTGTTATTACAAACAACCACACAACAACAACAAAAGATATCTCCTAAATGCATTTTGTAAACATTTAGTATCCTGTGACAGCAAACAAACCATGTTGTCTCATGCAGTCTATTTTAAGTGTCATCAGGTGCGCCCTGTGCAGCTATATTGAGAAGGTGACATCCTTCAAGTGCCCTGACTGGAAACGTGATGTGTCCAGCTGGAATTTAGGGAAGCCCCCTCTCTGCTAGAGAGAAGCAGCTCCAATGACACCGATTGAACCGGTGGACTGGACATGCATATGCTACCATTTTACACAAATACAATACAGTGTGTACACGGTGTCACAGTGTCTTCTCTAAATTACATATGAAAGACAGTGGTAGATGTGGCAGGTAGCTGAAATAGCAGGTGGTTTTGTTGCTAATGCTAACTTGTCATGTTTTAACTACTATTGTCCGCTCACCTTTAGGAGAAGAGCGCCAGTTTATTTGTAATCCTTCTGCTGAAAACAAAGCTGCAGTATTTCACTTTCTTCGCTATTCGGTGTCCCAAGTCATTCTTCACTTTCGCTTTTGTAAAAAAAAAAAAAAAAAAATCTGCCTGTCCGCTACCTTTAAGTGGTCAAACTCCCAGCACACAAACACACAAACAAACATACACGAAGCACAGGAAAGTCTGCCAGCTGCTTCGGCTGATGTTCACGCCCACTTCTTATTCTCTGTGTTGTGATTGGATAAAGATGAAGACTCGGGTTTATTAAAGCGTTTTGATTGGCTGAAAAAGTAGAACGTTCAAATGATGTGTCAGTCAAAAACAATCGACCGTCGAAAGGTTTATTTAATACAGGTAAGTTATTTCAGAGATATTTATAGCCGTTTAAAAAGAATTTTACATCAATTTAAATGCTCAAAGTTATAAAAGATGCGTCCATAATTTAGCTGTGAGCTTCGTTAAACGTGTGCTCTCTTTTTGTAAATCATTATTCGATGTCTTTTTCCTGTTCGCTATGTATTATCATCTCACCACCAGGAGATGGCAGCACATGATATGTTGTTTTCATTCGCAAACGGTCGCTTTTCATTCACACGTTTACTATTTTCCTTCAAGACAGTCGTACTAAACTATTTAAAACATTTCAAATTGAATCTGTCATTGTGCTTTTTTGTCTTTTGTTTGTTTTTTTTTATCTTCAACATATCGGATATAAGGTACAATATTATATAATAAGCTATAATTCTGCATTCTATTTTTATTGTTTTTCACTATTGTTTAGATAAATGTCATAAAGAAATAGCTTATATGATTTTTGGTCAATGAAATTAGGGGGGGCTCTGAGGGCATCACATTGACTCTGGGAATAGGCTATAATACGCTAAAATAATTAGGCTATAATATGCTAAAATCATAAGAATTTAAAATTATTATCATTATTTTACAAAAGTATAGGATAGTTTAAAAAAGTATAACTATAAGATCTGATTTCCTTAAAGGTTTATTGTAAAAACCTGCCTCTAAATCTATGATTTGAGTGTAACATTTACTGCAAGTTTTATTCTCTGACAACCCTAGCCCAAACAGAAGTTGCTGATCGTTTGTAGTGTAGCTTCTTGCACACATACAGAGCAACTTGCCATCAGGCACACTGGGAAAGGAAAACATTAAAGTTCAGAAGAGGGGCGCCCAGGCAAAGGGGGAAAGCAAGCAGACACTAAAAGGACTTGTAAAGAGAAGGACTCAGGGGAAAGACTGAGATTAAAGTTCAAGTCTGGAAATGAAAGTAGATAACACAGGGTGGGAAACAAATGAAATGGGGTCAGTAATTGCTTAACTGCAGCTGCACTGAAGCAGTTATGTAAATGGCTCTCGATTAGTAGATTAACGCAATCCAGTTGAGAGGATAAGCAGGACCCTTATACTGGTTTTTGGTCTTTCACATGCACACATTCAATCTATATTAGGCAATCTGTCCTTTAAATGGGCTTAGACGCACATGCTCACAGACGCAATTCTCATCCAGGCAAAACAGCTCAAGATAGATATTTGTAATAATGAGCTTGTTATGAGTCCAAATCTTTTGATTATTCAAATCTCCTAGGTGGGCTACACATGCCCCTGCTTGACACGTGCAATTTTTTTCCCCATGTGGTCATTACTTAGGTGATTGAAGTTGAAACGAGCTGGTCTGACTACAATCTTTCAACTTCAGTCTGCTTGTTTGTGACTCTGTATCCCCTCCAGGACTCGACAATCTCATATCTGGCGAGCCGTCTAAGTCAGTGGCAATGACAGAACGGAGATCATTAGTCCAAAAATACACTCACCCTCCTCATGTCTTCCTCTCTGGGTAACAGTTCCCCCTGTATTTACAGTAAAGGCCCCCACCCACGGGCTCCCCCAGTGATGCCAGTGGCTCCCACAGGAAGAGACCGGAGGAGGAAGAAGAAGAGGAGGTATGGACAGTAACCATGGCAACCAGAAGGGTTAAGTGAGAACGGACATTGACTGCAGTGAAGATGAGTATTTCCATCACTAATGCAGCCCAGTAGCTATTCTGACCTTTGATGTTTCACTTTGCAGGGAAATGGGCTGTAATACTGCATGGAGCGGTATGGTGTGTTTCATAAATATTGTTTACTGCATAGTTTTTTATGTTATGATGCCAGAAGAACTGCCATGATGTCGTACAATCAGGTATAGATATCACATCGAGGAAATTCCCCCAATTTCTCAGCCAGTGGAGTTAATCCAACTGTTGTAATGTTTGTGCCACTGACTGAAACATCCTGTATTCACATCATTGGCACTTCCTACACACTGTCTACAGTAAGTGGGGAGCACTCAACTCCTCTCCTTGCCGTAGCATATTTCCCCTCTTAGCTGCCTGTCCTCTGTGTATTGATCTGCTGCTATTCTGAGGCCTGTGGAAAGGAGGCAGGGAAACAGGAAAATTAAGTCATATAAAAAGGGAGGATAGGAATATCTGTATGCAAAACCTCTCAAATGGCCCTCAGTCCCAACATGTCACGAGTCTGAGCGTTTTGTTTTTTAATGTTTTATCTCAATGAGATATCAAAACAACTTTTCACTTTAATATCCTGTGAATGCCACAATGCTGGTATTAAGATTTAAGATTAAGATTAACTTTATTATTATCCCAGAGGGACGCTGGTTTGCAGTGTGTGCACAAAATGCAACATACACAATAATAAAAACATACACACTAAGAAAGAATCCAAGACATAGTCCACACATGGCATACATCATTCATAAAAATACACACACATACACACAAAACAACAAAAAAACAAAACTACACAGCACCGTCCAGCAGTGCACATGATGTACAAAGGTTCAATGTGAGAGAAGTCACAATGCAGCCCAGAAAAATATACACAATACAATACTTTCCACTGTGCAGCACTAATTATAGGACTGCTGTGAGTACTGGGAGTTTTATGTCCCAAACATACACACCAGTATTGACAGTATTTTGGTTTTATAGTTGGATGTCATTCACAATACTTACAGTCACAATCACAGACTCTTAACTTAAATATTAAATCATGTCAGAAGTTTAGTTTGCAAATTGATAATACAGTTTATTTACATTTTCAGCCACATGAACTAATACTAACACGTCTCTGTTGACTCATATTCTTTGTTCCATTACTAAATTAAACAACTTGTTTTATGATCCTGGGTGTGGGCAGTATAATAGTGTATTAGAGCTACGTACTGGAATGGCTAATGGAACATTTAACATGGTATTTCCAAGAAACACCTCATAGTTTACTCTGAAAGTCAGAGACAAGTTTATGTTTTACAAGCTTCTACAAATCAAATGAGCTTCAAAGACTATTTTCAACTGTTATCCATGATGTTGTCGTCTTGTTATGTTCATGTTATGAATGAAGGTTTTATTGGGGGATGGATATGGAACATCAGGCTCAGATTGTTTTCAGTGACTAATAGTGGTGAGTCATGCCTGGGAAACCTAATTACATTCATATGAAAATGTTACGTCAACATGAGGACTCCAGACTGTGGGGACTTCGGTTTACATTGTGGAAAATAGCTCAGTTTGGTGATTTTCTTATATCTTAAATAGACTGAAAGGTGTCTAATGTTTGACTCAGTGTCTGTTGGTGTGTGTGTTACCACTATCCCTCTCTGGTCCCCTTTGAATACCTAATGCCATCTCTAAGAGGTATAATAAGTTTAATCTGCCAGCAGTCATGAATATGCTAAGCTTATTATGGACAGCTCTCATGGATATGCAAAAAAAAAACAACCAGCGACTCCTCAAATTACCATGTTTCTCATAACTGGGCCAAAGAGCTGGAAATAGGCTGACTGACTAGATATAGTATCATAGATATATATGAGAGAGAGAGAGTTATCACTGCTGATGAGTAAGATTGTTTTGTTTTTTTCCTGTTGAGAAACCTGTGATTAAGATGCTTGTATAACTTGAACATTGAGCCTAGTTAGTGCACCTTTTCTTAGAAGCATAACACAGGACCTCCTACTTATTTTACACTTCAATCATCACCAATATCACCTGAATCTGGAGGTACCTTTTGTTGTTCTTTTATCTGAAGATGGTATATCACAAGGCCTAGTCACAAGGTTACTGTGACGTCAAGTGTAAAGAAGGATTCCCTTTTCTGCTTCTGAAAAGTCTCCTGTTGTTCTTTCAGATGAAGTCATGGAATAAAAAAAGAGACCCACAAAATACCACATTGCCTCAAACAGTAAAAAAACAAAAAAAACAAAACCTCAGGCAAAACAATTAACAGAAACACTCATTACCGCTCGCTGACACACATTTGCTCTCTGAGTCAACCCCTCACCAAAACAAAACAGGCCATACATTCCTCTCTCTCCTCATCGCTCTCTGCCTGCAACCTCAATGTTTTTTCACTTTATCGCTCCATCTGGGTGTCTGTTTGCTGGCCTCAGCAGGAACCCTGAATGGAGGGCTGCTTAATACTCCAAACCCACCCCCCACCCCCTTTTGCTTGTCTGCTTTATCTCACTCAAATATGCCCCTACACATATAAATAGCACAAGTCTAAACCATGTGGAAAAATGCCTATGGGGAGTCCAATTCTAGATGATCGCAGTGAGCAACCGCTGCATTATAGGAAATGATGTAGACAACTGATCCTCATCCCCTGACTGTGCTCTTCTTCTACTACTTCCTATGTTGCCCTGCAGCAATGGGCTACATATGCTGCAGCCACGGAAAGCCGCGGTGATGTGTGCGGAGCTGCCTGTGAATGGCAGACAGGCAGTCGCAGTGTAGAGAGGCAGAGACAGGCAGCTGTGCGTAAGTAATGCATCCACCAGAATCTGGGTCACACTCACACCACTTTCGTATCGTCAGATTATTTCACCTACTTTTATGATTTGACGAGTCATATTGTCCCATGCAGATGGATATACTGGATTTAGAGCCCCACTGTAATCGGAGCAAGTCTGTCACTGTTACAGATGAAGATATAAAGTGGAAAAATCAGGAATATTGTTGAATCTGGATGATGTGATGCTGAAGATGATGATGGTTAACCTTTTTTATGACAAATTCTTGATATCATGACACCTGGAAAAAGGCACAGTGGCTCTTCATAGGAAAGAGGGGATAAAACATTAATGCATCTGTAAAAATAATAATAATAATAAAATATTAGTATTCTTTTTAGGTAGTATGGTACCTTTTTTATGTTATTACACAACAGTTTACTGCTCAGCAGTTCATAGCCTATAATTTACAGAGTCTTTAAGGCTTTGGGGTTTAAAAATTGTGTGAATGAAGCCCTCCTGTTGCATTTCATTTATTAGAAATTTAGTTTTTCTGGTTAAAGTATTGCTTTTGTGAATTTGAAATTTTGCTAAGACGGATTACAAGATGTTTTAAGATGTAAAAACAGATGATAATAGTCACTTCTTTTCTTTTGAACTGCAGAGACATTAAAACCAAACAGCATCTTTAAACGGGCTCACTATGAAAAACTAACAGAGATGTAACAACGAATATCTCTGGATAAATACATAAATAGAAAAAACACATGACAGCAGTTTGGTGTGGTGGTCTATCCGTGCCACCCCTGACGGACGACGTACGTTGCTCCCGCACCGCACCGGCGTCTCCACGCACTCACCGCGCGCGGTGTCATTCTTGAACACGCAGTCAGGTGTCGCGCTTCTATCACGCTACCGGCGACGCCCGCCCGGCTTGTATTTTTCCCCTCCCACGTTCACGTCGACACTGGCATCGACACCGTTTTATTTATTTATCTTTTTTTTTACACTCATGTGCATGCAACGTATAGGAACCGATAACGTCGCGCGTGTCTGCAAGTGTGCGCGTGTGTATATGTGTGTGCGCGCGTGGAGGACAATTTCAACGTGCAGGCGCGAGAGGAGGTGTAGCCGAATCCTGAGTCTGTGAGGATAATAGCATTAGAGGTGGAGGATACAACTTCAGCAGCGGTGTTAACTGTTGGGAAATGAGTCATATGTGAGGAGGAAAGTTTGTTCGTGGACGCCGTTGGTCGTTAGCTTCTCCACACCGAAGCCCAGCCTCCCTTCCTGGATGTGAAGCCCATGAGGCAGCGGCAGGCAGCGACCACCGGACCTCCATTTCAGGTGAGTTTTATTCGCTTATCGCTAGACAACTTCTGGACACTCGTTTGTAAGACTTTGGAGAGGATGTTAGCTACTGTGACACACACCTGACATCCGTTTTTCATCCGCTAACGGCGCAGTGAATCGACAAGAGAGAGCCGCCGGGGAGCTTGTTAACCGGTTGTCCGAGCAAGAGCTATCTTATAGGGGGGGGGGGATACCTAACCCGCCTCATATCGACCCTGACAGGGATGTGAATGCTGCGTGGAGAACCTGGCCTCTCTCTGCCAACCAGCTAAGGAAGGAAGTATGCAGCTTGATAACGACACCAGCGATCAATATTCAACCGCTTTTTTTAATGTCCTCCTCCTGAAATGCTACATGTCAGTGCTTTGCAAAGGAAACATCCAACACATTAGTCTGTACAGAGTGAGAGCAAGGACATCCGACCTCTGTGGCTGCTTGGAGGATGCTGCTGCAGCAGCCCCCCACGCATGCATGCCTGCCTGCCTGCCTGCTTGCCGTGGGGTGTGGTTGGCAAGCCGGACCGGCGGGCTGTCAGCAGTGGTAATAAAAGCGCTCCCTCCAGCAGCACTCTAGCCTATAATCTCTCATTTGACAGCTCATTAGAGGGCTGGTCACATCGCATTAGGCCATCCCAACATCTCCAGCGTAACCCCTTTTACCAGAGCACTCCTGTGCCATGCATGCACTCAGCCAGTCCGCGCTGTGTTTACCAGTAATATAACAGCTCTGCGGCTCCGGAGGCTCGTAAATCTGCCCCGGTGGACAGCCGACATGTGTTGCACACTCACTTGTGCCCCATCAGCCTGCTCAGGGCATGCTGCAAAAAAAAAACGGTGATGATGCAAAGCTGTGCTCATTGTACTAACTGAGGAATAGCTCTTATGCAGGTACTGGCACAAAACTGTGATTTTTGTGACACAAAGAGAGGGCCTACTTTCTATTTATGGTTATTTAATGTTATATTTTTCACTCTGACCTCAATCTATCAATCTTTTCTGTTAGGTATAACATAAATGAATGCCTATCATTCACTGGATCTTCAGTTTATGTCATACTATAGTTTCTCCACTTTCTCCTCTCCCTAACTTAATCTATCCACTTATTCTTCATTCATAATCCGATTTTTCCCTCTATAGCTTTGAGTGACGTTCAGCTACAAGGATAATCCCAGTGGACTATACCCACATGTGCATGCCTCTCTCTTTGCACTGCTACCTTCCTTATAACCCTTTCGTGAAGATATAAGAGGGTCCTATGTGCTTAATGCAGACGGTGAGACGGATGATAAGTAAACGTCTGTGCTGTGTGGTTTATGTTATGAGCCAGAGGGTTAAAATACACAGCCAACCAGTAGTGACCGATGTGCTGTGTAGTCGGAAACAGAGAGGCAAGGTTAATCACATTACTGACTGCACTATCATGTCTTTCTGAGAGGGGAGAGGCTGTCACCGCTAACACACGCACATATGCACCCATGCATGCAGAAGCATACATACACATGGCTGTGATATGCACAGTCACACATAATATCTCCAGTAATGAATGACTAGAGAGACCAGATCGATACAGCTATAGATCTAAACGCAGAGCAATAAAACTAGCAGCTAGATAAGCAGTCGTGTGTGTGTGTGTGTGACAGAAACAGAGGGAAGTGAGACAGAGACTTCATGTTTATCTGTTTGGGTTGACTAGTCATTGGGGTCAGTACCTTGTAATCGTTGTGCTGGCATAGTAGTTTTTAGGTCATATGCTCCACTAGTGTTGCACTTGGCTGCGTTGCTCAGACTCTTAGTGTCTTTGGAGTATCTCTAGACTGCTGAGTGTGTGTGTGTGTGTGTGTGTCTGGACTGTGGAGGGATGTCTGGAGTGTGGCCAGACCTGTTCTGACAGTCTGCACTCTGCTGACGCCTGATGCTGATCAGACTGCATTGAGATTGTTTCTATGTGTTCGTATATATAATGAAAGTGCAGAATATAAACAGGAGTATTTCTCGGTACGTCCACGCCCTCACTCTTAATTTTTAAACCCAGACAGAGAAGTGAGGCGTCTCTGCTGGAGCGTACGTTTGCAGCTTCTTTTATGTATTTATTGGACCCACATGTCTCAGTGATGTCTAGTTAATGTTTGACACTCTGTGAGCGTGTGTGTGTGTGTGTGTGTGTGTGTGGTCTGTCTAGCCTTGAGGAGGTCCATCTGTACGAGTGTAATAAGCTTACCTAAGCTTACCTAATATTTGTACTTCATTTATTACAAGGAATAGTTTAAAGTGCATTAGATCACTTACATGAGATCACAAATAAGCTAATAAAAGTAAATGTAATATAGAAACTTTTTTGATTATTTCTTTTTTGTAGCTAGTTTGAGACAATTGTATTGTGCATCAGGATTTTATGTAAAGTCTAGGCCTCACTGAATGTTGATCATAATCTCTCAGCTACTCTGTCATTTAAAAAAAATGCATGTCATGTCACTCCACAGCCTTAAAGATATCCACCAGGGACATCTTTAAGTCTGTGGAGTTATTGCACTAATGTCAATACTTATTTAACTGCACTTGACTTTAAATGGATGACTAAATTAACAGATTTTATAGGAAGTGCGAGGTGTGTTAAAACTAGTATTTTCTGAAGTGATTGGAGAACAACCTGGACACAAAGCATACAGTATAACTATATGATGAGATGAATTTGAAAAAAAAAAGGCTTGGTTTTATTTATATACATATATATATACATTTATGTCGGATGGCTGTGTACTTAGGCTATGCTGCAAACTCACAGAAAGACAAATGGCAGAATGGTTTCAGGAACGATACCACCAAGTGTACCTGAAATGGTGATAGCAAACTGTAATGTTATCGGAACTGAAATGTAATGTAATGCAATGAAAAAGAAACAGTTTTATTGCCAAAAGGTAGGGGGACAGTTTTGTGCACATGATAAAAACTGTCTCCTACTGTATGTTAAAGTTATGTACCTGTTTAAGAAGTTCACCACTACATTACAGATATTCTCATTACAAAGAGAAAACAAACATTGTCATATGCTACATTTTAAACCTTTGACTAAAAGGCAAACAACATCTACCAAACACTGAAGTGTTGTAACCCTATACGGGCCCATAATTTCTCACAGAAAAGGAATTTCCCGCAGCAGTTACGAAACTACCTGTGTGTTTGTCGTGCTTTGTTCGAGGATTAAGGTTACAGCATCCAACTAGCCACCAGTAGCCAGGTACGTTCCTCTGCCTAGGTTGTGCTATGCTAACTTTTAGGTAAAAACATGTGTTTTTATGCTGTGTTGGTGCTCGTGGACACATTTTGTTACAGAGACTTTCACAGTTAAGAGTCCCTTTCTTAAGCAACAATTAGTTTAATTGTGAAACCCCTCAGTGGCTGCAGAATTTCTTCATCACTTCTTTCTTGCAGTCACCAGGAAGTGCTTTAGCTCCATTGTTTGTTTAAGCAGATTGTGTCGCTGCCACATTCACTGCATTTAAATAGGCCTTGAAAGTGCATTTTCTTTATTACTCCTTTTATATAACTCTTTGACTTGTGATTGATTTCGATGACTCATGTGATTTTTTTTATTTAGTCATGAACACAAGATTATATCAGTTTTATCTGGGTGACAAAGACTTTTTGATCTCTGCTTTTGTAGTTTTGTTTATTGAAAGGTTTTGTTTGCACTTTGCGGTTATCCAGCTGAATATTAGCAAGGCTAACTGTTTATACTTGCAGTGGATGAGATCATTTCAGATCTATGACCTGCGCAGGCTTTTGTTTGCTTCTGTGAACATTAGAGGTGCTCGTTAGCTTCTCGAGGCCCCTATAAAATGTTCCGGTCCCCCATATAACATTCCTGGTTTTCTGTGAACTATAAACTTTTAGAATTAGCTCCTGGCTGACAGCTTGGGAACATGTGGCTCCACGAGGCTTGTGTACGTGTATCTGCCTGTACGCACAAGTTTGTCTCAGGCAACATCTGAGCTCATGTCATGTGATACATACACTATTGACAAATAAGGATTCTGTTGTGACGCAAGCAATTTTTATCAGTGGAGGAGCCCTAATAAATATAAAAATGATGCATCCGACCAATTAAGGAGTCACTCTTTATTTCCATTGTGGATAACAGTTACATGTACAGTACAATCCACGCCTCCTTCCCTTATGAGGAAAAAACAGTGAAACCATCTGTCATGCCTATCAGCTATTTCAGCTTGGGTACACCTGATCTCCGATAATGTTATAGGCATGCATAAACATGCTGAACAGTGGCAGGCTGGCAAGTGTAAATTATTTGTGCAACTTCCTGTGTCACATGTGAATGAATCAAGTCTATTGACTGACTATAAATAAATTCATGTTTGTTACTCATGTCAATGGGTTTCGAGAGCTTTTTGGTGCTGGAGTGAATGTGTGTCAGCTGAATATGTCGCTGGTTGTTCAGTGTAAGATTCAAAGAATGCGTGCTTGTGTCAGTTCTTTCTGTGTGTGTGAATGATCTCTCTCTCCCTCTCTCTCTTTCTGTCTCTGTGAATGAGAGTGAGATCACTGATTGCCTCTCTGCTCGCTAACATCACTTGTGCCAGCTAGTGTAGTGGGGGTTGGAGGGATGGAGAGAGGTTGGAGAAAGTAAGTGGAGAGAGAGAGAGGTGGGGGGGGGGATTGTTGAGGGTTGGTTTCTCTGCGTGGTTTGCCCTCTTTCCCCTCCCTCTTATACTCCTTTCCTCCCCTCTTCCTCTCTCTTACAGGCTTAACCATTTCTCTCTCATTCGTCTCCTTTCCCTTCGCCGCTGGTTCCCAAGGTTTGACTGTGCGTGCTGTGTGAAAATCTATGTGGAAGAAAGCCTTCTTGCCCTCCAGCATCAATGCATTTCTGTCTCTCAGTCAACCTCAGCTCAGAGATGGCACCAGATAACAAAAATGGAGTGTTCGTGTATGTGTATTTTTCAAATATGCAGCCTCTATACCACGCAAGTGTGTGTGTTTTTGTGCGCGCGCGCCATTTCTGTACGTGTGTGTATGTGTGACTGTGTCTCAAATTCACCGTGAGACTCCTCCTTCCCATCATCCCTTGCTATGAGAGGAATAGACTTTTGAGAGACCAAGGGTTGCCTTGGTAACTGTTGCTGCCATCTGTGTATATTGTATGAATGTTTTGTAATGTGTGAGTGTAGGAAAAGATGGAGGCGCTTGTGGTCTTAATGCTTCAGCTCCCTCATCATTGCATTATTTATTTAATAGTCAGCGGAAAGACTGGAAGGTTACTGGGTTACAATTCATTCCCGGAAGAGATTAGAGGAGTCCACTTTCACCTCGGTGAATGTGTGTCATCATAGCAACACATCTACAAAACAAAATAAGCCAAAAATACAACAGCTAACACAGCTGTATCTGGTTTTCAGTGGGTAAAAAGGGAGGAGAAGCAGGGATTACACTAATCATTAATTCAAATCCTTTTGTATTAGCCATGCCTTGTGTGGTTCAAGCGGATGTTTTCCTGCCTAACTGGTGCATATCCTTATTGGTTTTGCATTTTAGATGACTTTATAACCAGGAAAGTAATGCCAGTGGTCACTCTCTCCAATATGTCCTATGTGTGCAGAAAGGGAAAGGTCTTGTAGTTGTATTGCACTGATGAATTAAGTCGGATGATCAAATGAGGCAGCTTTATCTGTCTGGTCTACAGAGTCAAGACCAAATCATCCAGTGATGAGAGATTTATTTGACGCAATAATGTAACTTGTTTTTCTCTTCGGAAAAAGAAGGCAAAAGAAAAGACAGACGGAAGACAAAGAAGAAATAAATGAAGCAAAGATTTCTAACTCAAACTTTCCAAGCAGACTTCACTGGGACTTTATTAGTACATATTCTCAACGCTCATGGAATTTGCAATAAAGAGATAAAGGAATGTTAATATGTCATAAGTTTTTCTCTCTAGGGGTTTAGTAGACTACGCTGATGCTAGTGCAGCCCTTTGTTTTTATGTATATTGGTCCAGAACAGATTAAAGTACCTCTTAGAAGGTAAAGGATGATTTTTTTAAGTCTACAGAAAGAGAGAAGGGTAAATGGAAATGTTAGAGGCGAGGGAGGGACCAAAACTGTGGTGGCCAGACACATTTTCATGCACTATGGAGCTGATAAGAGCAGCCCAGGGAGTGAAATAGGATGATGATAAATGACCAGAGAGCTTCCAGTGTTAGATCCACGTGTACACATTAGAGAGAAGAGGGTGACAGGGCAGAATATAAATGTTAGTCCCAAAAATAGTCACTTTTCCCCAGGCTGTAGCGCATCATGTGGCTTGGGTCCAAAGTATTGTGCAGAGTAGTTTTGTGTAACCCAGTTTTTAACACTCACTCACCCTTTTTTCATCTTTTCTTCTCTTTTTTTTTCTCTCTGTCAAACAGAAACTCTCAGCATCCTCCAGCAATGATGTAGACTTGACGATGGTGATGATGTGCTGGGTCAGCCTCGCAGGGAGGAGGAGCAGCGACTGATTCTCTCCTCCGTTACACGCCACACCTGGCACTCTATGTCTGTCCTGATTGGGCGGGTAGAGTGCTATGTCATCAACCACACCCTCTGCGGCCCCGCCCCTTAAGAAGGGAAGGAAGCCGGAGAAATCAGAGGTGATGGCTGATTCGGTGCAGGCCACCAACGAGGAGCTGAGGACCAAACTCATGGACGTCCAGATTGAGCTGCAGCAGGAGCGAGGCAAGGTGAGGGAGAGGAAGAAGAGGAAGAAGGGGGAGGTCTGGTGCAGAAAACTGATGACAGTGCCAGCAGGAATGTCTTCCCCTTTAGATCATTACAATAGAAGCAGAGGAAGGAGAGTGAGGCCAATTTTGAAGAATTATTTATACGTTGTTTATGCAGGCTAACAGTCACAAAGCTGAAAATGCTTCAGCGTGATACTTATAAGTAAATGGCTGCATTTATGTAACAATAGTGATTGCACTCAGTAGAGCATATACCTCTGCAAATACTATACATTTTAAAGATTTGAAAGTTCCACATGTTTGATTTTCATCAAATGTTATTAGTTTGTTCCAGCGCCTCAATACTAAGGTGTTTTACATTTAGCAACACACACATTTTCATCATTGTACACCACGTGGACAAAGGCCCGTCTCTCTCATACTGCACAGCGATTGACACACATCCTTCGCTTTGTCCTTCTCTACATCCTTCATGCTTGTACTTGGAGAATGGCGATAACAGTACCAGGGTTGGGTGAGGTCCAGTTCCCACCGGGGCAAGCTATGCTTAAAATGTTTGCAATTTGCATAAAAGGCATCTGCAAGGTGGCATGTGGAAGACCGAGTGGAAGAATATACACAGCAGCAGTGTATATAGTACAAAACTGACAGCTAGGGTGGAACAATCGGACAGATATTCAAATGGATTTCACCTGTTAAACTATTTAAAATGCATAAAAAATGCCGCCTTTTATCATAAAAAATAATAAACTGCAGCTCAAAGCAAAGAAACCTTTACTATTCTTCACTTGATGCTGCTCCCTGTTGGTGAATGAACCACCTCTTGATAGCTGTTCATCCATTTTGTTTCAGACTTCCAGGACTTATAGTATACACTAGCAAATTAAATCATTACTGTGCTGACTGGTTGACAGTCTTACCTGCTGTGTCCCTCTCTCAGGTGTGTAAGCTCCGTGAGCGGCTCCAGGAGCAGCGGCAGGCTCGGGAGCTGGAGCAGCACAAACACGCCGTAGCACTCACCGACCTGCGTGCCAAACTCCACGAGGAGAAGCTACGTGAGATCGCAGCCGCCCGTGAAACCCTGGCACGGCAGCATGAGGTCGAGCTGGCCAGGGCCATCAAGATCCGAGACACTGAGGTGCAGAGGCTTCAGGGACTGGTAAATGCACTGAGAGACGGAGCAGCTGACAAGCTGAAAAATGCTCTTCTCGGAGAGGCCCGGGAGGAGGCCAGGAGGGCTTTTGATGGGGAAAGGATAAAGCTACAGCAGGAGGTATGTTGTAGCATATATGTAGGTGAAAATAATGTATTATCGATTAAGTTATCATTATAGATTGTAGAAAAATATACATGTAGTAACTGCATCACCTAATACAGTTTAAACATTAACCTTAACACTGGTTTTACACCATATCAGGTATGTTCTGCTTTTCATAAAGAGGGCTCAGCTTAATTTGCATCCCAGTTCAACAACGCCAGTGAACACACGTCACAGCATGTTTTAAGCACCTTCCCATTGGAATCAATTGTCAATTGTGTAGGCGGTCTTGGTTTTATGAGTATTATTAGTATTTAGGGTGTAACATCACATACCTGAAATAAGTCTAGGGGGCTGAATATTTCCTGAAGGTGTTGTTTGTTTGTTTTAGAAGACAAACAGTTTTTTTTTTGTGGAACGTTGGCATTCTGAAAGCATGATGTATGTGTCTTTGTCCTTTGTAAACTTGCTGCTGAAAAACAGGAAGCCGTGTGGAAAAGCCCGTTGCCAAGCTATTGTTTCACGGTAGCCTCTCCAGACAAACAAGGCATCTATCATTACGACTGTTTGATGGGATAGGACGAGTGTTTATAAACTTGTGAATATTGGTCTCTTTGTTGCTTTTACTTTTTGTGTACATAATGAACATTATGTGTGTATGTGATCCTTTTAGATTCAGGAGCAGAAGACGGCCAGGAAGCAGGCTGAGGAGGCGCTGGCCAATGCTCTGCAAGCGGATAAAGCAAAAGCAGCTGATCTCCGAACAGCTTACCAACAGCACCAGGATGAGGTGCATCGCATCAAACGGGATTGTGAGAAAGACATCCGCCGGCTGGTGAGACCACATGCTGCTATTACGTAGATGTTACATAACAGACATACACAGTAGTAGATGTGTTGGATAACCAATACTTAATAGACATTATCTAATCTAATTAAACGTTATTTATTATGGTATCTTTACAGTAACTATGCAAAAAGCTTCACTGGTAATCAAAGACTGTAATAAGTTCACATTAACATTTCCCTTCAAACAGAAGCCCACTAATAATTTATGCAATTAAATAATTAAAGACACAGCTTACCCTTTAAACCTTATATTATTCCCCAGTGATAGGTCAGCTTGACAAACTCAACATCTGTTATTATTCAAGATAAACTTTATTGTCATTCAGACTATACACAGGGCAAGTGCACAGCAGAACAACATTACATTGCATCCGGCTCATGAATGTAAAAGACAAATGCTAAAAGACTGGCAAAAGTAAGAAAATAATAAGTTACTTTATAAACATACTGTAAACAACCATGAGTATATTGCACACAGTGAGTGGAATATGAAAAAAATGCTGAAAAACTGACGAGTAAAAACAATAGGTTAATGATTTTTTCTTTAAATTCCTCATCCGTCCCGACCACATTTGAATATCACCAAGAGTTCCTCACACACCGAGATGAAGTTCAGTTCCAGCTCAGGGTTTATCTAACCGGCGTTGTTTGAAGGTTGGAGGCTAATTACTGCTCTGTCTATCTTGCTCTAACTTTATCTCACTATGTGGAGCATGCAGTGTGGTGTGATATAAAAATAAAACTCTGTATATCTGCTGCAGTTACTCATTATCTACATTACAGACAATAGGGATGCAATAACAGGCATTATCGTTAGCAAAGGGATGTTTGAGCACGGAGGCTTAATAAATTTTGGAAGCAGAATGGTAAATGAATAAAGCATGACTGATTGTAGGGCAGGAAATACTGGGGGTTGGAAAAAATAGGAAAGGAAGTAGAAGTGGGAGCATTTGTCAGAAGAAGTTGTGTGAACACAGCAAGAACAGAGCTTCATGAATTAATTACAGCTGAAGCACAATATTTTAAATGCAAAAACACTGTCAGGCCCTTATTCTGTTCTTAGCCATCAGAGCGTACAGCTTGTTAGACTGAAGTTCTGTACAATGTGGGACTTGAGGTTAAAAGTTGTACATTCACATAAATCACATAGAGGAAAAACAATCTCCATGTAAAACGAATATTCACACTTTGGTTGTAAAACCAGAGAAATAAATGGATCAAGCTTCATTTTTGCTGAATTTCATAAAAGTTTTTGATGTATTATGTACAACTTGATCTCAGAAATGACTTCAGGACATTTATTGTGAGCATATTAAGTAATATTAATGTGCTCTGTAACTGGGATTTAATGGACTTTCTTTCAACCGTCCACCGCCCTGTTCCTATTCATTGCTCTTGTTCTGTAGATGGATGAAATAAAGGCGAAGGACCGGGTGGTGTGTGCGCTGGAGAGAGAGCTCGGGGCGCAGGCCGGCTACGCCCAGAAGCTTCAGCTCCAGAAGGAAGCCCTTGATGAGCAGCTGGGCCAGGTGCGAGAGGCTGAGAGACACAACCATGGCAGCCCAAAGAGAGAGGTGGTGCCTGGGCTGGGGGACAACGGAGACCTGCTTAACAACCAGGTACATGCACACCTAATTCAGACACGTGTCTGTAAATCTGTATCTGTATTCATTGAATTTATGCAACAGGATTTGACCAACATGAGTTTATAAAAGCTCATGGGTAGTTTTTTTTTAAACTTAGATAGATATTAGATAATAATAGATATTTTTCTGGAATTCATTATCTTCAAATTTGACTATCTTCATACAAAATAAATGCCAAAAAGTGTCTGCTAATATGCTTAGTTTTGGTATCAGTGAGTAAAAGTGGAACTGGTGCATCCCTAACTTGTGTGCATAATTTATTCACTTAGTGACAAGGAAGAACATCCATCATAGTGGAGGCGTACAACAATACTGTTCATTAAGTCTCTTCCTTGTCTCACACACCTACACCCAAAGGACCACAATGGAAATAATCTCTTGGGCTTTATTGTATTTTATCCTTTTGACAAATACAGTACAAAGATATGATGCCTCCTGGTTGAGGCTGTGAATATATTATTTATTTATATATGTCATATATTGTCAATAAAGAATTTCAATCAATCAATCAGTCAATCAAGTCACACCTCCACTTACAACTCATACATTCATGAGAAGCATGTGATACTGTGTATACTTCATCCCATCACCTCCTCTTTCCCATCAACCTGCTCGACCTGCCTTGCCTGCATGTTCTCCCCTTTCTCAGTTTTTGTCTTCCTCCTCCTCTCCTCTCCCCCCTACTCCCCAGGAGGTGGAGGAGCGTGACATGAGGAGGTTCCAGCTGAAGATAGCAGAGCTCCACTCGGTCATCAGGAAACTGGAGGACAGAAATGCGCTGCTGGCTGACGAGAGGAATGAACTAGTGAGGAACACACATGCAGAAGTGTATACATGCATTGGTACAGGCATGCAAATACATGCACAGTATTACACTTGCATACACTACACACAAAAACATATAAAGAAACACACATGCATATGAAACTTGTATTACAAAATGTATTTTCTAACCCTCTAGTCTGGATCTTGCCTCTCATGCTCAAACTGGAAATTCTGTCACTACAAGGCAAGACTAAAGATTAAAATGTTTCCCCTCCCCATTTCCTTCCTGTGTCTAGTTGAAGCGGGTGCGAGAGGCAGAGAGTCAGATGAAGCCCATGTTCGAGAAGAACAAGCGCCTGTCCAAGAAGAATGATGACCTCCTGCAAACACTGCAACGCATGGAGGAGAAACTCAAAAACCTGAGCCGAGAGAACGCTGAGATGGTGAGAGGCACCCGGTGTTTGTTTATCTTTACTCTGTTGTTTCCCACTTCCATGTTGTTGTTGTTAGCTAAAGATAAATTCAGAGTTAAATACTAGTAGAAAATAGCAGATATTTTAGTTTTTATCAGTAGGTGAGGAGTGGATTTTGTTGTGGTACTTCTTGTGTCACTGAGATGAAACAGGACCTCTAGTGGCCATTTGAGGAAAAGCATGAAACATTTCTCTCTACAAACATCAATTAGATTCTCTCTCTCCGTCTCCCTCTCTCAGAAGGAGAATGCCTCCTCCTCTCGGCCCCCCTCACAACAGCAAACCCACCAACCCCAGCTGAAGCGGCCAAGCTCCCTGACAGACTTAAGCCACGCCCACGAGGAACAGGAAGTGGAGTTCCTCAAGCTGCAGGTTGCTGAGCAACGTGGCATCATTGACGAGCTCACGCAGGTCAGGATTTTACTCAAACCACCAGGGTTGGACATTTATTTCAGCAAGCTGCTGAAATTAATATTATGTGAAGAAAGATTAATTTCATACCTGATATGTTATGATTCACAATACAAGATGAATGAATCCCCATGTTTTGTTGTCTTTGCCACCATCTTGACTGTAAGGGAGACACACCTGGCAGAGATCTGCACTCTTATTGTTTTACAAATGATTTCCTTAATAGTGTTTCTATAATGGGCACTGATATCTCAAACTTTATGAAAAATAATCAAAGATTTTTCTAAAATGGTGGCAGGGGTTGGCAGTATGTCAATACAGAATATACTGTCATAAGATATAAATTTGTCTATTTTGCCGTATCATTTATTCTGTCATAACTCTCCCTTTAACAACTCTTTTTGTGTAAGCCATTGTGGTTAATTATCCAGATTGTTAAATGGCATCATTTGCTTTTTTAAAAAAATGTTTATGATGAAGTATTAATCAGTTACAGTATTTACTTCACTGGATTAGCCATAGACGAGCCACAGTGTCTGATTGTTTCATTCATTAATATCTACTCGAATGATTTTCCAGAAAACGTATTACATCATAATGTATCAATTACATTATATTGAATTACATATTTAATATTGAGATTTTATCAATATTGCACATCACTAAATAGGAGCATCACTTTGTGAAAGTGCTAGCCATTAAATCTTGGTCATCTCTGCCTTTTGCCTCCTGTCAGAATTGAATTAGGGGAATAAGATACATATTTTGAGTGCCAGTGATTGTGTAGGATGGGATACATTATCGGTGTACAAAATGTTGAGATAAACTGTAATTCAGCAGAGAATGTCTCATTTATTCATATTCACCTGTATTTTTACTCCCACACTATTTTCATTACCTTCACATCACAGCCTGACTCATCTCAAACAGTTAATCACAAACTGCTAAAATGCCCTCATTATGTAAAACTCCAACCCACAAGCTTTTATTTCTATTGTAATATTGTTCCACTTTGTATAAATTATCAGTCCAGTTTGGTCTTTTTTTTTCCTCTGACTTTGATGCTCCTGGTTGTAATATTCTGTTCTGATGACAGTTTTGGTTGAAGTATGTGTCATGTCTGTACATTAAATGTGAGGTTGGTCTTTCCAGCAACAAAGTTGAGATGTTAACCGGCTGTGTGTTTGTCTTTAGGAACGTGACCGATTGGTGATGAGCAAGAAGAACAGGAGGAAACCTCTCAAACTGTCTAAAGTAAGTGTGTTAATTGAGTGGTGTGGTGTTGTAGCTAAGCAACTACCGTGCAGTATCTATGGTTGACTGATCTGCAAGTACTGAAGTGTGTGTATGTGTGTGTCTCTGTGTGTGTTTAATTGGGCTCAAGAGACAATAACGACAGTATCCTTCACAGCTGGGAGCATATGCAAATCCTGCATATACTATTCCCACAGCTGATGGAAAATTATTATCCTTTTCCCATTATTTTCTTTTGTCCGTAGTAATAGTTTAGGATTTATCACAAAAATAGCAAGGAAGCTGAATTTGTGTGTAGCAGTTGCACTTGTGTGGTTCGTTGTGTGTGAACACAGAAGGAGAAGAGAAGAGGATGTCTAATTGGGTAAAATAATTGCTCTGATTCGTGTGTGTGTGCACATTTGAGCTAATACATCAGGGGATTTTTTGGAGTCTATGATGTTGCTAGGAGGAGGAGTTTTGAGTTGCATGATACATATATTCTCCCACAACCTTTGTTGGAACCAGTTTATCACCTTGGCAAAGGGGAAACAGGGTTGGGCGCAGCGTCTTGGCTCTTGGACTTTTACCTGGAAATTTGTCTCTCCGTTTAAGAATTTAATACATGAGCTGGAAGACAAAACCCAAAAGCTCGCTCTCTTTGCTTTTTCTGTTGTAGTGATTAGATTGTAACCAGACTCTTCTTTGTCTGTTTTTCCATTTTGTGTGGGAGTCTGACGGAAAGCCACAGTACTTTCTTGGAAAGGCCTGCGGTGCACTGTATAGATCGACTGGTATAGTCCAAGAAATGGTAGACACATTTTGAGGATATTCTTTATAGTTTGGTTTTAGTTTTTTCGGTCTAGCATCATGACAGAGTACATCCTCCTCATCCTCTACTTCTCTTCCTTCATTTGTCTGTGTGCCCTGGTCTGCCTCTACTTCTCTGGTTGCCAGGAGATGACTTATAAACATGATGGTAAGGACCCTATGGGGGTTAGAAACGTTAATAGCAAGAAAGAAGTAAACAAACATGCAGAGACTTGATCTGATATGATCTGATTACAGAATGACGGTAACTGGTTTTGACAAGTCGTTGATCTTGATGAATAAAGTGACTATACAACAAGAAGCAAGTTTATGGAAAAGTAAGCAGATTTATGAAGTGGATTTAGAGGCTGTTTTTGGGTTCAAAATGAAATTTCTTTAATCTGAAATCAAGTGTGATATAATCTGGATGAATGTTTTTTCTGAACGCACAGAGTGATTTTTTATAGAATGGGCAACTCGACTTGTGTTTGTTTTTGAATTTGATTTAACAATCCTCTTTTTCCTCCTTTCCTCTCTGCAGAGGCATGTTGTGGAGACATATTTTGGATTTGATGAGGAGTCGATAGACTCTGAGACGTCCTCTCTGACCTCCTATAACACCGACCTCACTGACCGTACGCCTGCCACTCCAGAGGAAGATTTAGAAGAGGTAAGAAATTCTTTCATGTTTATTCCCCTAAATCCAACACATCCTGTCTGCTGCTGCTAATAAAGCTGTCATTGTAAATAAGAAACTGTTCTTAATGTCTTGCCTGGTAAAATAAAGGTTAAATAAAAGAATAATAATAACAAATGACTTAACAATAGTCTGCCATTTTATCAGCTGAAATATGTTTTGCACAAAAATTTAGGTAACTGACCAGACAGAAACAAGACAGTTTGAGACAGATCACATATTGACAGATCGGTCTATAAATTGGTTAAGGTAAAGGTTTGTGCGTGAGTTTGACCCTGTCCCTCTTTTATACCACAGTGTGTTTCTCGTGAAGAGTCAGAGCTTCGTTTCCGTCAGCTGACCAGAGAGTACCAGGCTCTCCAGCGGGCTTACGCCCTCCTGCAAGAGCAGAGCGGAGGCTCTCTGGATGCCGAGAGGGAGGCCAGGGTTTGTACTGTCACTTTTACCCGTCCTCCATCAGCTCTCAAACTTTTTGTCTTTACAACTCTAGGACAAACAGAGCTTACTTGTGACATATTTTTTGCGCACTAGTTCCTCACTGTCCGATCTCTCTCCCACAGACACGTGAGCAGCTGCATGCAGAGCTCAGCAGCTGCCAGGCCAAGATCGTCGACCTGGAGAAGGCTCTAGTCGAGCGGGGGCAGGTAACAAAGACGGGGGACGGAGACAGGAGCTCACGGGTCCTACTCTCACTGGCCCTCCTGCATGTTTGTCTGGCTGCTCTGCTCCTGGGCTGGCGCTATGCCGACCAGGTCTGCCGCAGATTCCTGTGATGTCACTTCCTGCATGTGTGATGTCACAGCTGTGTGCCTGCACGCTCTGCCTCATCCTCTATCCTTCCTGTTGTTGGTTCTGTTTCCTATCGGGCACTTCAGTGCTGCCGACCACGGAGAGGATTCTTAAACCACTTTGTTTCCTGTCAGCTATGAAGAAATTGTTTGGTATAAAAGATTTTGATCCAGTAATATTTTACAATTTCTAAGTATGAAAATACACAATTTAAGTTGATTTTAGTTAACTTAATATGTACAAAAGTCATCATAAAACATGTTGGTTGGTCTGAGAACGAAGCCAAACCTATGCATGTGTAGTAGAAGTCTTGACTATTTTGTCAAAACTAAGTAAATTGAAAGAAATTCTGACATGGAGCACATTAATTGTCACCTACACTGAATATCATGAAGAACGCTGAAATTATTATGATTAGTTCATATCACTACCCTTAATTTCTTCATTTGTTCTCAAGATTTTCTTTTGTGTCACTGCATGTTGCCTGTTCCACTGTGGCTTGATCCAGCTCTGTATTTGGATTTGCTGCTCTGCTGTTCTTCACCTCAGACTGCCTTCTGTTCCTCCTGTCACTGTGAACTCTTGATGACTGTGAATGCACCATCACATTTTATCTCAGGAGTGGGCTTTATTTCTCTGGATCAATAAACTTGTGCTACCGCCACTCTGTTCCTGTCTGTTTGTGTCTATGTTACATTTGCATGTGTCATTTGGAATTAGAGGAGACGGTCACTGTGTGGCAGGTTTGGATTTGGCTGATTGTGTTTCTGACAGCTTTGTTCATTAGACCCTGTTTTGTTGAGGGATTCTCTCTCCTATGTCTTCTTCCTCTGCTGTTCCTGCCTGTGTCATTTCTTGCTGATGTTGTGTTTGGTTGTTATGGCAGGACTCAAAGTGGGTGGAGGAGAAGCAGTACTTGCTCAGGACGAACCAGGAACTTCACGAGAAGGTAGATTTCATTAGCCTACACTCACTTTTAAGGCACCACTTTGCTGGCAGCATGGATGCTGTATGAAGATCTAATAGCATTACTGTTCACTTAGTGCATACTAGGACTGGGTATTAGAAATTTCTGGTGCCAAATTATATTTTCTTTGCAATACATGTTTTTCATATTTTTTTTCCTTTTGACAAAAGAAGCCAAACTTTTCTCAAATGTTAAATGTAGTAGAAACACAAACAACTATATAAGAACTTCACCTACAGTAAATAAAACAGTTTCTAAAATTGCTAAAATTAATATTTAAATTTGAGATAAGATGAGAGAATAGGTAAAGCGTTCAATGCAAGCTTTTGGTATTTGAGAGTTTTACTTGGTGTTACGATCAGACTCAAAGAAGTATTAAAGGATAAGTTCACAATTTTTCAAGTCTGTCTTGAAACAATCATCAGGTGCCCAAATGAACATTAAAACAGGGTTTTCATGCTGTAATCATTCCTCCTGTAAATACTGGTGATTAAAAGATCCTTTTCTGATTTGCTTTCAATGTAAGTGATGGAGGACAAAATCTACAGTCTTCTGTCTGTGTAAAAACTGATCTCTCAAAGTCTTTTTAGCACAAAATTCCCTCTTTTTGTTACTATCCTCTTCACTGCTGCTCAACAGGGAAACACCATCCAGGTGAACACAAAGGTGGGATTTTATATGGAAGATATCCACTTTATTTAAATCTCTGCATTTTGCACAAAACGTTGACTGTAGTTTTTATCGCCTATCACCTACACTGAAAGCACATTAGAAAGGGATCTTTTAATGACCTGTGTTAACAGGAGGAATAATTACAGCAAGAAAAAAACTATTTTAATGTACATACAGGCACCTGACTGTTATATAAAGACAGACATGAAAAATTGTGAACCTATCCTTTAAGGTTTGAAACCCTGACCTAGTGCTGACCCTTGATGATCTACAATATGTCGGTCTTCTTGGCTACAAAGCTGGTAAAGCACTACCAATAATATGGGTTGGCCAAAAAGGGGAGAAACATGAGACTGTAGTCTTCAATGATGCTTTAGCCAGCTGAAATATATATAAATACACTAAAAACTACAGGACCTTCAGAGTATTTATAATGCATTGAAAACACGCCAAACCTTTGTACTTGTGCAACAAAGATCCATATGTGTGTGTGTGTGTCTGTAGATGTGTGCGTTGCAGCAGGCAGAGTCGCGGCTGCAGGCAGAGGTTCAGGACGCTCGGGACCAGAATGAGCTGCTGGAGTTCAGAGTGCTGGAACTGGAAGTAAGAGACTGCACCAGCGTCAAACTGTCACCAGGAGGCGACAACAACAATCTCAGCTCCAGACGCAAAACCTATATACAGTGACTCACCAGACAGACATACATACTGTACACTTAAGCACACTTTTTGAGTTGTCCAATGGATGCATCTGTGTTTCCTCGTTTTGCATGGCAGCTGTGTGCGTACCCCTTCACTGAACTGGAATATTTTTTTAACGAAAGAATGTTGTGTTGAGATGAATATAATTTTAATTGAATAAAAATGTATTTAAGTTCACTATCCAATCCCATCTTTCTTCATTTTGTCTCATTTTTGCATGCATGTTCTCAATTTTGTTTACATTTTCCACAAAATACCATCTGAGATTTATGGATCACTAAGGACAGATTAACACGAGTCATTTGGGGATTTTATTGTTGTTCATCACTAAATAATTGTATCTTTAATATTAAAGTTAACCACATACATATAATGAAAGAAGTTTGGTAATTTACACAGAGGTTTAGAGGCGTTTGGCAGTTGGAGGAGTAATAATCGCATCACCAACCACTCGTATCTGTTGGTTTTGCATCTGTCTATTTTGCAGATAACATTCTCAGTTTTGAGTTTCAGCATGTGTTTTCAAACTCCCTTTTGGCTTCATTTGGTTATATAAATCTATGGGTTTCCACCTCCCTCATTTTGGCAGCTCCTGCTCATGTTTTCAGTGTCATGTAAGTAAATCCCTCATTCACTCCCTTTTCATTCTGTCATTTACATTCAGTGTCTCACTGTTCACCACCGTCAATGGTGTGATGAATTCTTACATGAATTCAGGACTGGTAGAAATCTAGTCAATTTAGCTTATCACATGATGCATTTAGGTGTTTGTTTATAAGTATTAACATGGTGTGTGCTCACTGTAGGAGAGGGAGCGCAGATCTCCTGCCCTCAACCTCCACATGTCTGCATTCCCCGAGAACAGCAGCAGTGCCCTGCAGATCTACTGCCATCAGGAGGGTGTCAAGGTGAAAACACACTTACAAAAAAACATTTATTTATATATATATATATATATATATATATATATATATATTTCCTCTCTTACACACAGTCAATATGATGTCTGGTTTTGACCTGTGTGTGCAGGATGTAATCATTCCTGAGCTGATGAAGAAACTGGATATCCTGGGAGATAACGGGGTGAGTTCAAAGACACTGGTTCAAGTTTAAGGTCTTTATTGCTACATCTCATTACACAAGTATCAGAGAGAATCCGGTGGAGGATTAAAATGAGCTCTAGTACCTGCCTTTTTTTAATCTCAGACATTCTTATAATTTTTTGATAACTCTACCTGCCTGTTGTTATTTCTGTAGAATCTCAGAAACGAGGAGCAGGTAGCAGTGATCCAGGCAGGAACAGTGATCTCTCTGTGTGAAAAGGTGAGTGAAGGGAAGGCCTCTCAGACGTGATGTATCTTTACTGACACCTTGTGGACACACATTCTAACTACACAGTTTGTCTCCTTTCCCCTTTTTCCTCTACAGTGGTTGAAACAGATTGATAGCACAGAGGCCGCCCTGACGCAGAAGATGATTGACCTTGAAAATGACAAGGTGAAAAATCCATTTAAGAGAATATACAGAATATACAGTCTTCATGTGTTTTTAATTCTGTTCATCTGATGCAAAGTGTAATTCTGCACACATAGTTCCTGGGTTTTTTACTGTAATACCCAAAACAAGCTAGTTATATTTGTTTTTCTGATGTTTTCATGTCAAAAAGCCTATCTGATTTCACAATATTATATGATCCAGTTGTGTTATAATTTCTATTATTATTTAATGTCATATTTTGTTGCAGGAGTTGTTCAGTAAGCAGAAAGGATTCCTTGAGGAGGAGTTGGACTACAGGAAACAGGCCTTGGACCAGGCCTACATGGTACGGAGCGTGGAGCAGTATAACACATCGGGGTTTTATCCAAAGTACCTTTAAGATTAAAGACGGCCAAAGCGTCTCTATTAGACAAAATACACTAATTTATGTTAAATACAACGTTTATCAAGGTTGTGTACAAGACATAATGGTTCATGATTAAGTGATTCAGAAATGCAGGGGTGCAACATTATCATTTCAGCATGACACATAAACATTTGGGACCCCATTTAACATCATGAATGCAACATGCTCCATGGAGGTCAAATTTGTCACATTGTGTCGGGATACTGCATCTTTTACCACTGAAGCCTAAATTCTCTGAACAATCTAAGCCGCTGAATTTGCTCCGGTATTTTGCTTCTTGGTCATAATGCTCTCTTATCTTCTCAGATAGACAATTGTTGATTTACTCTGTCTTAAACTAAAGATATAGAATTCTTTTAATCTCATCCTGTGTAATGGTATTCAAGAAAGAGAAAAATCCCAGACAGTGTGAGTGTAATAAGATGTTAATGCGAGATTCATCATCAATGATCTTAAACGTTGAGAATTAATGCCGCTCCACTCCGATTGTACTTCACTGATTTAAATAGATTGTAGCCTGAAATCAGAAGTCAACACTTACAGTTGGTCACTCTCCATAAACTGTAATTCTAACCATTTTATTTGGTCAGTTTTGGTGTTGGTTTGTGTTTATGGTCCCACTTTAGATTGTGTTGGTGAAAGCTTGACTTTTACATGGTAACTGAACTGTGGAATAAGAATAAAAACACAGTTTGTGTTTTATTAAATGTTCTTACCATGTGAAGGTGAAGCCTAAATACCCCGAGTATAAAGTGGAACAGTGTTTCCATATCTGCCATGATCACAGTGGTGTGTGTATGTGTGTGGGTGTGTGTTTGTGTGCATACTTGTGTCTGTTTGTGTGTGTGTGCCTCCTTGTGTGTTTGTGCATGCCTGTGTGTGTGTGTTTCTGCATGTGCATGTGCACGTCTATGGGTGTGTGTACCTGTATGTGTGTGTATGTGGCTGGCTGTGCAGAGGATCGAGGAGCTGGAGGCCACGCTGTATAGCGCTCTGCAGCAGGAGCAGCCGGCATGCCAGGCGGTGGCCGAGTCGCTGACAGACAGGCAGAGGGAGGAGCTGAGGCTAGCCGTGGACAAGCTGCGGCGTCAGATTCTCCGGCAGAGCCGGCAGTATGACAGTCAGATCTTACAGGAGCGCATGGAGCTCCTACAGCAGGCCCAGCAGGTAAGGCTTAAAACAAACCCAGACAGGTTACTGAGTCCAGCCCGCCCTCAATCTGATCCCTGTTACCTGAAAAGTCTGACCCCGCCAAACCTCTGGTGCTATGAAAAAGATGCAGTATCCCCGTGTGTGCAATCTGTAACTCTACCTGTAAGTGCTTATGTAGAAGTGGGAGAGTGAAAGAGAGCGAGAGAATGACTGTGGCTGTGTGTGAGAGTGTGTGTTTCATTGTGATCTGAATATCTCCCGCTCCTTCAGTATCCCTCCACTCCACAGCCCTCACAGTAGTTATACACCCATGGCTTATAAAGTGTTACTCATCGACTACATCAACAACCACGGCACCTTGAATTTCATTTGAATCAATTTTACTGTAACTAACTAACTAACTAACTAACACAGCACCCTCCAACCACAAATACTTACAACACATTATTAATCAACTACTTATGACATGTACTACTAACTAATTATATACATGTAAACTAATTGGGCATTTTATGCCTGTATGGAGAGTCAACAGCAGAGAGCTGACAGGAAATGGAGTGAGAGAGACAGAAAGAGAGATGAGAGATGGGAAATGAAACGCATTCTGCAAATTCTGCATCTTTTCCCACTTAAAGGTCCAGTAAAAATATTTCCTTTTCCACACAGTTGGGCTTTTATTTACCTACTTGCTCAGTCTCCTGGTTGACTCAGTAGTGGTCTAGTAATTAATCAGCTTATTTTTCTCATGTTTTTAAAAGAATGTTTAGTTGAAGCATTCAGCGTCAGCTCCACCAAATACTCATCTGGAACAGATGATATTAACTAAAGCTTGTGCTTTAGTTTTAGAATTTCATGACTGTCCTAGTGTATTTGTAAATGAATTTATTAGAGCTGCAACGATTAGTCGATTAATCGAATAGTTGTTAGGAGTTATTTTTTAATAAAATAATGTCCACATTCTCTGATTCCAGCTTCTAAATGTTTTCTGGTTTCTGAAGTTGTCTATGATAGTAAACTGAATATCTTTGGGTTGTGAACTGTTTGTCGGGACAAAACAAACTATTTGAGGACTTCATCTTAGGTTTTGGAAAACTGTGATCAACATTTTTCACCATTTTCAGACAATTTATGGACAAAACAACTAATTCACTAATTGTGAAAATAACTGACAGATTAATCGATAATGAAAACAATCGTTAGTTGCAGCTCTAGAACTTATATCCTCCTTTTTAACCCTCAATACACTGAAAGATGCTGTAGCTTCTCTAGACAACAACTCGGTGTGGAGGGCTGTTTAAAATAATGTGTTATCCCAGAGTCAATGAATAAACAGGTTTTTAGTCACTTCCACTTTTCACTGTTAGATGTGCTCTTCGGTTGCCATGGCAGCTCATTCTTACCCAGCATAGAGCAACAGCTACCATGGAGACAAGGGGCATGATGGGAAGAAAGCAGAGTATTTGGAGTACATACAAAAATAGTTGGCTTCACGGTCTTTAACTCTTTACCGACTGTTTGTTTTTGTACAAATGTGGATGATTTGAAATGGTTTTACCATTTTATTTTAACACATTTTGACCACCTAACCGCTCCTGTGTTTGCCTTGCAGAGAATTAGAGAGCTGGAGGACAGGATTGACTTGCAAAAGAGACAAATAAAGGAAATAGAGGAGAAGGTACATATTACATTTTTATCTGTTTTTTACCATCATGGCTGGTTATAGATATGTGTGCTGTAACCTGACAGATATTAGTAAGGGAGAATATAAGAGACTCAACATTTACTGAACTGTTGTGTGTAATTTTATAAAGTTCTTAACACTCTTTTTCTTCTCTCTCTGTCTTCACCTGTCGATTAAACCCCTTGTGTTCTTTTAGTTTTTGTTCCTCTTTTTATTTTTCTCTTTAGCATTTATTCTTTGGCCTTAATGAAAGTGACTGGACCCACATCAGGTATCTAATATCCATCACATAATTGCACATCTACTCTGCTGCACAGTATTTAGCACATTTCTGGTGATGATAATGATGAGAATAATGACAAAGAAGGTAATAAAAGATATTTTCTTTTTTCTCAGGTGTTAAGGTGCTCTGGAGGCAAGAGTGGACAAAACAAAACCTAATTGTTTTTTATGCATTTGTAGACAGCTCATGAAAACCTTATGGCCTTTTTGATAAATGTGCACTTTTTGCAGAAGACCTAACCTGGAATGCAAACATATTTGAAAGTTTAATAAATAACCAGATATACATGAGATTTAAGTGAGATTTATTTATAAATGGCATCTACTATAGCGACACTTGGACCTGGAACATGAACTCCTCTGTGAGAAGCAAACACATGGATTTACTGAGAGAAAACTGTGAATCAGAGGATTTATTAAAAGGAGAAGAGCCACAGCCTCAGTTAAAGGATGACCAGTCAGACATTAAAGAGTGCAGTCACGGAAGGAGAGCTGGAGGGAGGAGAAGAGGAGTGAAAGTAAATGGCTGGGAGAAGGGGCAGAGCGACGGGGGTCAGCAATCTGAATGCCAACTGGATCTGGAGGATTCTGGCAAAGTCCAATGTCTGTGGCGTTTCTAAGGAAACAGTGCAACAAAGTTCACGGAGCAAAAGCTGAACTCACGGGAAGCTTACCTCTGCATGGAGAAGATGAAACTACACTCAGTGGAGCACAAAAAACAGGTTATTATCTAAGTTAAAAACAGATCATTTAAGAGCTGATGTAATGTTTTTTCCTCTTTAAGAAGACAATATCCGTAGATTAACAATTTTCTGTCTTTACTAATGTGAACAGATTGTCCATTAGCGTCTGTGTTCTTGCCTACTTAGTTATGTATTAGCCAAACTTGTTTGCTTACTTATTAAGCTTAAATTTTCAGGATGGAAGGATTTGTGAAAAAATTGGAAGGAGGTGCAGAATGATTAGGAGGCGGGGTAACCTGAGAGACACCTGTGCATGCTCCCAAGCTGTTGACATTGTGAATAATAGATGACTGTATTTTGTTCATCAAACATACACATTGTGTATTTTTTCCTAAGTCTGTGTTTATATTTTTATTTTTGTATGTTTATGTGGAAAGACACAAGAGAGCGTTTTTATTTTTTTTATTTTTTCCTGTGTAAATGAAGTCTGACACCATCAGTTCCTGTGCTTCAGGTAAAACTTACCTAGTGGGCACAGGCTAACCAATGGAGGATCACATGACCTCATCAGACATGGCGGCTACCGGAAACAGTTCTGTCACCATGGTAACAGGCTCAATGGGAGCTGACCCGGACCTGCAGGTTCTGTGTAACAGAGTGAAGGTCTTGGAGCAGAATGCAGGTTCAACCATCCATTCTGACAGCTACATGTGGAACAGGTGAGAGACCGGGGGAGAGGTGATCCAGTGACACACACACTCACACACACACACACACACACACACACACACACACACACACACACACACACACACACACCTGCTACTATATACTCACTTTTGGCCAAGGTGTGATATCACATATCACACACTCCTGGACGCTCTGCACACTTGCATGCGAGCACGCTGCTGTTAACATCTCCCTCTCTGGAATTACTCGCTGCAGGAGATTTTATTTTTATGTTTTTCATCTTTTCTTTAATTAGGAGGTAAAACTAAATCAAAAATGTAGATTTAGATCAAATTAACAGAGAAAGTAATTAAACCCTGCTGAATGTTAATATGCAAATTTGTGTGAGGTTGAATGCTAAGATGATGTAATGTGAGCGTCTCTGGGGTTGTGTTCTGGTAGGATCAGAGAGTTAGAGAGGTCAGAGAAGAGTCTGCTGCTACAGCTCTATCAACAAGCCTCTGCCTCCCACCTCCCCAGCATGCAACACTCCCAGAGGCTGGATCAGAGACTCCACATGCTCAGGGAGGAGGTCAGGACCATGGTGAGTGAGAACTCTGGATCACTGAATGCATCAACAGACATGAATGTGCAAATTGTAAAACATAAAGACTTTTATGAATGTGAGTCATGAGTCAGGTTTTACCTGTTGTAGGATTAGACAAAAAATCTGATCAGTGTTCAATAGACTGATATGACCTTAATTCTGAAGTAACTTAATTAAAATCGGTCAGATTATATTCAAATGGATGGCAGGCAGCATTTGTTGGTTTGATGCAATATGCAAGTTTTAAAAGCAACATGTAACAACAACATAGCCCCAGAGAGGCTACTTTGATCTACATATGTTCCCTTTTTTTAGGTCCATTAGTCTATCAATAATTCTGTCATCCTGTTCTGTCTGTCCTGGAGGAGAGATCCCTTCTCTATTGCTCTTCATGAGGTTTCTCCTATTTGGGATGTTGTATTGTTGTACAGATTGCAAAGGCCCCCGAGGAAAATGTCTGATTTGTGATACTGGACTATATAAATAAAAATTGACTTGACCTGACTGATCAGTCAAAAACACAGTAATACTGTAATAGAGGTATGACAAACATGGCATACAGCACAAGTCCTGCTTACTGATTTTTTTATGTGACCCACCTCTGTAGCAATGTTTGCATTTGTTACATTTTTTAATTTTTTTTAAATCAAATATTTGTTATTTTGACCATTTAGACTTTTCTCACTTGATTTTTGTACTTGAAGGATGGGTTCAAAATTTTTCAAGTCTGTCTTAAAACAATAGTCAGGTGCCCATATGAACACTGGAATATGCCTTTTCTTGTAATAATCATTCCTTCTGTTCATAATGACCATTAGAAGATTCCTTCATAATGCACTTACGATGTAAGTGAAAGGAGGGTAAAAAAAACAACAAGCCTCCTTCTGTGCAAAAATGTATTTAAAAGTTTATCTGAAGCTAATATGAAATTTCAGTTGTCCAAATGAGTCAAATCAAGTAGAAATCTTTCAATGTTACAGTCTTTTTAGTACCAAAGTCCCTCTTTTTGTTACTTTACTTCCACCGCAGCTCAACAGGGAAATACTGTCCAAGAAAACACAAAGAGGAAATTTGATGCTAAAAAAACTGTAAATGTGGCAGATATCCACTTGATATGACTAACTCAGACTGCTGAAGCCTCATATAAGCTTCAGATAAGCAATTTGCATAAAATTACTGTGTAGACACACTGTGGCTTTTGACCCCCATTACTTACATTAAAAGTGCATTTTAATTGGATCTTTTAATAGCCATTATGAACAGGAGGAATGATTACAGTGAGGAAAACCTCTTACAGTCTTTATATGGGCACCTGACTGTTGTTTTAAGACAGACTTGAAAAATTGTGAACATATCCTTTAATATATTTCTTAAAAATTGTCAAAAAAAGACACATACTAGTGATGAAAATGGAAAATGTCATGTTAGTTTTTTGAGTAACTCCAATCTTTGAGACTTATAGCACTCCGAGTGATACATTGTCATCACATATCTGCTTTAAAAAATTACACTGTGATGGTTCAATAGATCAATAGCTTTATTAGTCCCCAGTGGGAAAATTGATTTGGTTGCTCATGTGCAGTAAAATGCAAAAGAGGCACAAGTCAGACAGGTCACAACCGATGACAACTAAAGACATATTACTGGCCTACTAGAACACTAAACACACAAACTAACACATATTCTAGGAAAGCATTAGTGAAGCTCAGGACAGTTCATGCTGTAAAACAAGCTTTGAGGAATGATTTTGGTATCACTGTAACTCAAGAATTGGTTTACACAGTTTAATATTTTCTCCATCTCAGACTCAGGAGAAGGAACAGGGGGAGCGGGTATGGAGGGAGCGACTGCAGCGCTGTCAGAGGCAGCTGAAGGCCAAAGAGGAGGAGATGAGCCGCCAGTCCCAGTACTTTGAGAACTTTAAAGCCCAACTCCAACACAAGCTCACCCTGGCCCGAGACAGAGAGCAGAGCCTGCAGAACCGGATCTACACTTTAGAAAAGCAGCTGCTGGACATGACTGTGAGTGCCGCCACCGGTGCTGCAACAATCAGTGCTGTCAGAATTACTGCCGGGACTTTAACACAGTCGAAGGAGCAGGAGAGGCTACTTTCCATGAGAGGAGAAGGTGAAGGGGAGGAGGAGAAAAAGGAGGAAAGGAGGAAGCAATGGCAGCCAAACATAGGAACTGAGAGAGAAGAAAGACGAGAGGGTGATGAGGGAAAGACAGAAAAAGAAGGAGACAGAGACACCAAACAGAACTCAAATGAGGCCAGGCTGCAAGGTTTTATCCTGAGCCTGCAGGAGGATCTCAGGGTGCTGCTGGAGAGAGAGGAGAGTGGGATGACAGAGCGGAGGAGGTTGATGGAGCAGCTCCAGGAGGCTCAGGAGAACAGCCACTTCCTATGCTGCAAGGTGGAGGAGATGAAGGCAGAGACGCAGCAGCTGAAGCTGTCTGAAAGCTCCCTCATGGAGGAAGCTGAAGAGCTGAGAGAGGACAACCACAGACTCCAGCAGAGCCTCAGGGATGCTACTAACCAAATACCCAGTCAGTCACCCACAATCCTTGAGTCAACATGTCCATGTCCTGGGACGAGCTCACTGAGCTGTAGCCCCTTTGTTTGCTCTGTTCCCTCCAACACTAACGCCACTGGACGTTACTCAGATGAGAGCTGTGGAAAGGTGTGTATGATACGATAAGGAGCATTTATTCAGGCCCAAATATGTTTGAAAAGTCACAAGTTCCTGCATTATTGTGTTAAAATCCTCATAAAACACAGTTAAGTTCAACAGTTTGATCAATCTGGTGTTTATTTCTGTGGTTTATTTTTCACTCAAGATGCTTTAGAGGCTAAACATGCTCAAAACGAGAAACTATAGGTTCAGAGAATATTGGATCCAGTGTTATTATTGACTTTGTGTCATAAATTCCCTCTTGAAATATCATAAGAAGCTGTTAGAGCATAATAAATGTGATTGAATGTGGAGAATATAAAGTGAAAGCTCTATTCTCAGGATTTAGACTTACATAACCACAAAACTGAGGGGAACCCTGTGCTTCTCTCCTGCTGGTGCCAGCTGGTGCAGGATAAACCACTGTAAGCCAAAATATCAATATTCCTGTGCACACCAGGAAGATTAACACTTTTCATTCACAGATTACATTAAAAATAAAAAGGAGCGAACTACGTGTTTCACATGTTGCTTCTTCAGATTCACTCTGTTTTTTGGCTTACTGTTACATAACCACCTCCCCCACTTTAAATGCTTATATGTATATTTTGCTATAGCTGACTGAGACACGAATCAGGATTATATTATACTGTATGCAAGTGTTTTATCATTTTAGATGTTAAATTGTGATCTTTGTGCAGGTCCAGCTAATCTTGGATGATGGAGAAGACCAGCCACATTCATCTGCAGTTGTGTCTGTTCACCACCAGGCTACAGCAGAGAGCACACAGACCGACATAGAAGATCCCCCCTCACCCGTCAAGCTGGAAACTCTGTCTTCACCTGAAATCGTCTCTCCGAACCTTGTTACCCACCTTACCTCCAAATCCAACCTCAGCCTCCAGTCACTTTCCGTGACTACAGAGACAATAGATGAGTTTAAACTGGGTACCTGGTGCTCCAGAGGTGTCCTAAACCTGGAGGAAACCCCTAGTGAGGAATCTGATGCCCTGAGGGAAGCGTACAGGAGCTTGGGATTAGGAGAAGATCTTGAGGCTCTCCAAGAGCAACGTGACCGCCTGCAGGGCGCCCTGCAGCACACACAGGAACAGCTGCAGGTGATGGCTCAAGACAACCCTGAACTGAAATCACAACTCAGGAAACAAGCAGAGGAGCAAGAAACAGAGACGTCTCCTGCCCAAGGTAACACCATCCTTGCTCAGGATGATCTTGTACAGGCCCTGAATCAGGAGAACCGGGCTTTGGCGAACCGGATCCAGGAGCTACTGGCTCAAATGGAGCTCAGAGAGCTGGAGATGAAGACAGAGCAAACTCAGCTGAGGGAGCATATTTTTAGGTTAAAGGAGGACCGAGCCCGGCTGCAGGAGGAGAACCAGGAACAAGGGTGTTTGATCACAGAACTCACCAAGAAGACTGAAGATGATCTCAATACTATCATGGAGCTGCAGCAAAAGTTAGCAGAGAGCAGAGAGTGTATGGAGGGATCACAGGTTGACAAGGAACTGTGTGGATTTCAGTGGCAAAGTGAACATACAGCTGCAATATCAAGACGTTTTCAACAGAACAACCCAGAAGAATGTGTGGATAATTTGGTGGAAAGTGTGCTAAAAGGGGAAGAAGAACCACAGCTGATGTCCAGTCAAGAACCAGATGAGTTGATCACAGCATCAGACTCTGATTTTCAACATAATAAACACAATGATTCATTGCAAAACAGCCTACAAAGCAATCTGCAAGTTAGTTCATTGACTGGTGAAGTTGACCAGCTGATGAAGTCGGTCCAGAGCCTCAAAACAGAACAAGAGGAGTTGATTGGCAAAATAAATTCTCTCAGAGACGAGCAAAGAGAAGCAGCTCTGTCAGTCCAAACACAGACAGAGGAGAAACAGCACTTAACTCGGACAGTTTGGGGACTGAAGGAGGAGACAGACCGCATCTCTCAATCTCTGGTTGGTCTTAAGCAAAACAGGGAGCATCTAACCAGGACAATCTGTGGGCTGAAAGATGAGAGAGACCAGTTTATAAGGTCCATGAAAAGCCTAAAAGAGGAAAAAGAGCAGCTCACTACATGCTTATCTGGTCTTGAAAGAGAAAAAGAGAAACTGTTAGAATCGCTCTCAAGTAGAAAAGAAGAAGGAGATCAAACCGTGCAATCACTACATAGGTTACAAAAAGAGATTGACCAGTTAAACCAGACAGTGCTCAGTTTGAAACTAGAGAGAGACGAACTAACAGATTCCCTCAAACGTCTGACAGAGCAGAGAGATCAGGAACAACTATCTTCTATTTTACAAGAAGACCATGACAAGCTGCTAAAGTCAGTTAGTAGTTTGAAAGAAGAAAAAGAAAGAATTGAACATTCAATCAGTTGTTTGAAACAGGAAGAAAAGCAGACAATGCAATTACTTCAAGGCACAAGAGAGGAAAGAAACAGCCTGCGAACTGGTTTCCACAGCCACACACAAACACAGGAGAGGAATCAAAAGCATCTGTTGAATCAAAACAGTGTCGGGGTGACAAAGAAGACGGAGACTACTGTCTCAGGGGATTATGCTGCACACAGATGTCAGACTAATAACTACAAAGGAAACTCCATACAGGTATCAAGAAAGATGTCATTTATGCCTTTGTTTGTGGTGTCTCATTTTTAAGTTACAGTTCATCATGTGTCATGATGTTGGGTTATTTTGTACTTACACAACATGATTTTGATGGAAAACAGAAGCAAAGTGATCTGATGAGGGAGATTGAAGCTTTGGAAGCAGAACTAAAAAGGTCACAAGAGGAAATGGACAAGAGCCACGTAGAGGTGAGTTTACACAACTTTGTTTTTTTGTCTTGATGCATATTTATGAACATTTGGAGATTAACTAAAAGAAATGCTCGCAGCAGATACACATAATAATACAAAACATATTTGGTTTATTTTACTATATTTTAACTGTATATAATTTGTTAAACTTAATCTGAAAGAATATGATGATGCAACTTCTCAATTATGCTAATCTAACATATGCTATCTACAGGACTGATGGGAAATATTGAGATTTTGGAAAAAATTGTCAGATTTACAAACATTGGTGTCTGAAAATGTCTATCATTGGCTCTCCATACAATAAGAAACTTAAATAACTGCATGTGTTTATCTGTGTTTGTGCATGTGTAGACCAAGAGGCTGCACAGTGAGTTGTGTCAGTCAGAAGCCAGGAGGGAGGAGGCAGAGAGGAGGGCGGCTCAAGCAGCTGACAAGGTGATGAGGCTGACAGATGAAGCCAATCAGATGGAAGAAACCAGGATGGAAAATGACCACCTCACAACTCAGGTATTTAACTAGATATACATTAGAAACATTGTGTCATAATCATGTCTTGTCTGCTCCATCAGTGTCATTTGGTCTGCTTATTAGCTGCATATGAAGTTCAGATTAAGTAAAATAAAATAAAAACTTGCAACAACACATTAAAAACATACACATACAGTTAAAACATCACACATCTTGCTCTGACAGATGAGCGCCTGCACTAATTAGCCTTCCTATGACCTCATGAAGCCATAAATATGTCCCGTAGTTTGGACTCTCTGTTGTAGCTTTCTCTCCAGCTGCAAAGCCAAATAAAGACATTGTTTTTCTGTCAGGCCTAACCAGTGTTTATGTCTGCTGCAGGTGAAGGAGCTGCAGAGCAAACTGGCAGGTCTGGTCAGGGAGAAGACTGATGCTCTGACACTGAAGGCACAAATAGAGGAGCAATACAACATCCTCACAGCTCACCTCAAAGCCAAGGTAAGAACGACAGAATGTCTTTCTTTTTGGTTTGTTTTACAACATAAATGAACTCTCAACGCCTGAATATGTTTATGATACTGTTATGAATTTGATCTCAACCATTTAATTGAATCTGAACAAAGACAATGTTAAAGATGGAGGATTTGTGGAACTTGCAATTCAGTTCCATTGTCAAAGATTTAACCATAAACTAGCAGAAGTTTAAGTTCATGGAAGTGTTGATGCTTATGTATGGAAATATATGCAGATCTAAAGCTTAAGCAAACACCATAGAGTATCTACTGTAGTACAGATGGACCAAACTGCAATATTCACATTCTACACTTCTTATTTTAAAGATCTTTAGCAAATCATCATTTTGACATGTTGAGTTAAGGATGTTTGGACTACTTTAAATTGAGCAGTGGTGGATAATCACAAAGCTTTTCGAATTATAGACCTGTTCCTGTATGTGTGTGTGTTGATTTGTGTGTAAAACCCCACAGACGGTGGCTCTGGAAGAGCTGAACTCTGAGTATATCACTCTGAAAAGAGGACAGGGCAGCAGAGATGATCTGAGCACTGTTCTCATGTCTCTCCGGACACGTTACAACGACATCAGAGCTAAAGTGGGTAACCAGTCAGTTTTGATTTTGCAGTTTTAGGTTATGAACTGTTCTGTTTTCATCTGTTTCTTATGTTGCTTTCATGTGTTGAATTGTGTTTTGTTCGTAGTATGATGAACTCCTGAAAAAGAGGAGCCAAACAGATCTGGATGTAGCTCCGTTAAAGGTGAGGAAACAGAGACGTAGCTTTTTATTCCTTCATCATTGTGTGCTGTGCATTAATAACTATTGTCATGCGTCAATAAAACTTTTTATTGGGCTGCTCTTAGAAGTTAGTTTTGACTGACAAGTGTTTCATCCAATAACAGGCCAAACTGTCCTGCCTGGTGGTGAAGTGTCAAGAGAGGAACAGCTTATTAGTGCAGATGATGAAAGTGATGCACAAGCACGGCTGCGGGGACTCCACGCTGACGCAGCAGGTCGAGCAGCTGCTCAGTGACTCCGCTCTGCAGGACTACACTGCAGCATTCACACCAGGAGGCACTGTAAAAACCCAGAATTACAGTAGTGAGTTTACACCTGGATTTATTCTAAAATTTCAGGACTACTCCAGTGGATTCACACCTGATCAGACCTTTGCTTCAGTCACACCTGTAAACCAGCACCAAAAGGGATTCACACCTGAATCTGGAGTAAAATATGGAAAAAGTGAACAACACTCTTCTATAGTCACCACTGAATTCACAACAAATCTTCAAGACTGCAGTCGTGACATCATACCTGCACCAACAGTAAAGAAAAATGCCAACTCACCTGTGCCAACCTCACCAGTGCAAGAGCATGCCAGTGTCCAGGTGTCACCATCACCTGTTCCAGCAGAGAAAGAAGTCTTGAGTAGCAACACAACACAGGTGAGATAAAAGAAACAATATCTATTTATTTTATTATATTCACATTACTGAGGCTTAAAGGCTGTAGCAATCAACTGTTACTGCAATAATTCTGTGACGTAATAATTCCCCCAAACAAACAAGTTAGGCAGCATTTACTGGTCTCTATGGTACTATGGTGCCTGAGTGAATTAAAAATATAATAGACTGCTACAGGACAAATACAGATTTGTTCAATGCTGTTTTCTCTGATCACAATTAATTAGATGTGAATGTATTTATACTTGCAATGCTAATCAAAACACCCCTTTACTTCAAATAGTAAAGTAAATTATTAATTGTAGGAAAAACTAATATAGTTTTTTATCTCAATTCTACCACACAGCTGTCTCCCTCTGCCAGTGGATCAGAGAAACTTGGATTTCATCATCCAGGCACGAAAGTGCCGTCCTCCCCAGATCCAACCAGTACGTCAGAGGCGAGGAGTAGATCCTCCCTGAGTCCTTCTCCTTCCTCTTCAACCACTCGTGTCAGTCCGAGAAGGAGGCTGAGCAGTCCTGAGAAAATCATCAACCTACATGAGCAACTGCAGAAGACTCTGTTGAGCAGCTATCAGGTATACTTATAGCTTTTTGAGCATTTAGTTATCGCAGTTCAGTGATGAATTATATAAAAACAGTACGTTTTATATAAAAGTTGTACTAGATTTTCCTCTTAACTTATCCTTTGCTGTTTTTTTTACTTCTTTATGAGTTCAGAAATCTCTCCAGATTTAAGAACATATTCAAGTGTAGTGAAGTCAATTTAATACTTTACAATCTGTAGGACGTACAACACCCTCTATCCTTTGACCTAAATGTTGTGTTACTATATGCCTAGTAGATGTGTTTGTCTTCATCCCAAGGCTCCAGTAAGCAGAGGAAGAGGAGAGCAGCCCAGGAAAAGTCTGTCATTTTCAGCTCCTGCAGACCTGAGCTCGTCCCCTCAGATGAAGACGCAGAGCCTCGGTGTCAATATTCCACCTACCAACCATCTCTCAGTCACCACTGCTTCAAGCCAAGCTAAGCACACTCCAGTAGTGATAACGAAGCCTGTTGCCACCAATAAGTCAACAACACTTTTTAATGCTGTTGCCTCTAGATCCGCTAACTTGTCATTCAGCCCTAACACATTCACAAAGCATCCCTTAAAAGCAGATATATCAACAACTGCTGGTCTTTCTAGCTCCTCCAGCTCTTTTATTAACACTGTTGCATCAAGCAAAGAGAGATCCACCTTAAGCAGTGGCACTAATATATCAATATCCTCAAAACTGAAAAGGCAATCAACTGCTGATGCTAAACATACAGCAACCACTGTCAGATCTGCAGCTACTGACTCGAATGTCTTAATATTTCTTGACACAAATCCAAAAACCACTGCCTCAGACACAAGTGCCCCAAGCATATCAACTGCCCCTAAGGCTAATATTTTTAGCATGGCTTCAAACATGGATGGTGCTGCCCCTGCATACGACGGCTTCGCATTCACTTCCTCCTGCACTCAATCTGCTCACTGCTCTCCTGAAATATCATCCAAGTCTCTCAGGAAGTCCCCTGCTGCTCCAGAGAAGACCAAAACACCAAGACCAAAACCAGGTAATGCACATGTTCCATATTGAAAGTCATTTACACAAAGGCAAAAGAAATAGCAAAGTGTTTTTATGATGTTTCCTTTATTGATCTTGCAATAAAACATTTGCTGAAAGTGTTTGTTAGAGCTTTGGAACATAATGTTGTAGTTTAACTTTGTAGAAAGTTAGTTTTTTGTTGCATTCTGCTAAAATGTGATTATACCCAGCCTAGATATGGACCATTTTCTGTTTGTGAGTCTTGTATTAGAGAATATCACATTGCAGTGCGGATTCTTGCAGCCTTGTTTGTGCACTTTGTCCTTTTATTATTGAAGAATTTTATATAAAAGAGAAAAGAAACATAATTTTGTTTTCAGACTGCATTGTATATCCTTTATGTACAGCATTAATAAGAGGGTTGGATGGCTAAGTGCTGTGCTTGACCTTTAGTATCTTTGTCTGATCCTCTCCAGAAGCTCCAGCAGACGTGCGCTCCGTTGAGGTCATCAAAACAGTGGGTCAGAGCAGCCTCATGATTGGCTGGGAGAGGCCGCCGCTCGACGAGCTGGGCTGCAGTAACGGCACGTTTGTGTATGGATACAGGGTAGGCAGAGCAAACTAACAGGCACGCTGACACATGGACGTTGCTTTGGGAAGATGTACAGTATTTGTCTGAAATCTTGTTTGCTCTTGTACTTGTTATTTCAGGTGTTTGTAGACAGCGACTTCCACAAGTCTGTCATGAGCTCAGCGTGCACCAAGGTATCAGTCTCTTACCTGACAGCTGATTGCTGTATATGTTACATCCTGTTATCACAATAAAAACTAACCAGAGCAATTCATGTGCTGTATATTATTTCTGTTTCTACAGTGTATTCTGGAGAACGTCGACCTGAGTGTCCCATTCTACATCAGCGTCCAAACGTTGGGCTCTAATGGTTTGAGTTCGAACAGTGTCCACACCATGTACAGGACTTCAGTCAGGACAGACCACGACTGAATCACAACACGTACGTCGTCCAGTGATATTAAACATCTCTGTATCTTACATGGTTGCTCATAACTGTGTCAAATTAAGAAATTTATCTTTCTGTTAGTGTCCCTGTAGAATTACAGCAACTTCTCAGTGAAAACCTTCATCACCGGTGGCCAAAGTTAAAATGGTAAGTTGTGTGTCTCTGTGTCCTTGCGTTTGTGTTGATGTATCATCACGTCACAACATTTATGTGCTGCTGCACTAAGTTGGTTGAGTATTATTGATTTATTTCATGAAGCTGCATATTTGTAAAATTATTTTGTTTTCTGGTGAATGTTTTTGTTACGTGTGTGAAAGTGAAACCTTGATGCAAGACTAATTTCTGAGGAATATGACATTAAAGTGACATCTAATATAATCCAATTTCAATTGCTTTATTTTTAAAAAGTGGTCATAACATGGACATTTCCAGGTCTATGTTTATATTCTGGGGCTTTACTGGAATATCTTTGCGCGATTTACAGTTCAAAGAACTCCTTATTTATCTTATACTGGCTCTTCATACAGCCCCTCAGTTTAGGCCATTTTAACTCCTGTCCCCTCTCCTGATAAGCCCTCTCTGTTCTAATCTGGTTGTCTCTCCTGTAAACTTTGCAAATGGAGCACTCAGAGCAGGCTGAAACCCTGGCTATTGACTTTCAGGGAGCATTTTTATATATGGTAACCTCAAGTTTTGGAACTTTGACTATATTTAACATAGATATCCAACATTGTAACAGTATAAAAATAACAGAAAATTACAACCTTTAAAAGCTTTAAGGTACTTTTCACTTTCCTCTATGTGTCACTTTGAGTGTAAAAATCAGTTTTGTTTTCTGTACAATGACGATCTGTTACAGTATTTCCTCTGTCCTGTGTGTCCTGTGTGTGTCCCTCCCTCTAGCCATCTATAGCTGCAGCCCTCTGAGGGACCATCCTCCAACCTCCACCTCAGTCGAAAGCGAGGGAGATACTGTCACACTCCTGGGCTACCCTCGCCATGTGAGACTCAGGTCAACCAATAAAAAAAATACTCATTTCACATGGTCATTATTGACCTGTGGCCGGCCTCAAAGTGATTCACTGAAGACTGAAAAACAAAGAACTATTAAAGATTCCCGCCTCTGCGCTGAGAGTTTGCCTGTTTGTAAAAGCAGGTGAAGATTAGCTGGATCCTTGTCGGAAGAACTTTCCGTTTCAGAGTCCCGTCTGTTGGATTTCACATCATGAATGGATGGAAGTGTCTGAGGCCAAGATCAGTCACTCACACCAACATTTAGTAACATTGTTCAAGCAGGAAATGTTGGAGGGATGTTTGCATCTGCTGCACATTTTTACACTGTGTTCAACACTGAGAGATCATGTATCATATCAATGTTGACCCCCCGCTGCTGCCTCTCTGGACTCAGTGACACAAATCGTCGACTAAAGGGACATTTACGAAATGCCTTTTTTTTCTTAGCAACACACACTGTATAATGTGCCGACGCATCATTGTACCTGAAGGTCATCTTACTTGATTTTTACACATTAAGCCAAATATATGAGAAACGATGATTCACTCCAAAGACTTATCAGTTTCCTGCTCCTCATGGGTCTACGGGATTACTTTAAAACACAGAAGTCAGATGTTATTTGTATTCTGAAATTTGCACACATCATTAATATATAGAAGAAGAAAATAAAAAAAGAGATTAACACACTAATATTTTTTGTAGAGTATATTATAAAAGTATGCCACTGGTGTATACAGAATTGTACCACACATGTTTGTATGAGTGACACTTTGCTTTTTCACACTTGTGTCTATTAATAGATGTTACGTTTGCACGCACGCATGCACGTATTGTTTTTTTTTTTTATACAATTTTCACAACACATGATGTTCTTTTGCTACTTATGTATGGGTGTGGAGTAACCATGGTGCAGCAAATGTATTTTTCTATCAGTAATTGATAATATTGATTTCCCATTGATTCCTTACAACTGTACAGAGAATAAATGTTTATATGGCAACTGTCATTCCAGTGTGTGTAGATCGATGCAAAGGGTTAAAACCTATCCAGAACTGTAATTTGGAAATACAGATAATACATACTTATCTATTATTGGGTGTAGATTTAGCTCCACTCCTCCTTCCTTTGACTCAAATACTTCCCATTAATGAACACTAGATGGCAGCCATTCTTGGATTGAAAACCATTGTCCATTGACTTTGTAAAGTAGCACAATACTGTAAGTGTAAGTCACTCCATCTGACAGGTGCTTTCATCAGAGATTTAGTGGAGTGGGTGATGCTGATGTGCATACAAAGACATGCTCAAGTAGCCTAAAACATCTTAGCGTCTGCTCCACATTCAATATAAACCAGGCACAAAACCAAAAAACTGTAAGGAAACGAAGAAGAGGAAGAAACACCAGCAGCAAAAATGAGCTTAATAATCACCTGCTGTGCTCGGCAGCTTTGGGAGCTCCCATGAGAATGTCATCACTCATGCTCAGCAGAAAGTGCTCCGGGTGGAGGGGGGAGTGTGTGTTTGTGTGGTGAAGTATAAAAGGTATATAAAAGTGTTTTCTTCTTCTATAACCTTCCTCCTGCTCCTCCTCCTCCTCTTATTGCGGTGTGTATGAAGATAACACAAACACACACAAAACAGAAGATTTTCATAACACAGATGAACCAAAAGTGGTAAAACACAAGTCAGACATCTTAACCTTGTATTTCTATTCCATGTAATTTTATGTTTGCTGAAGTTTACTTAAGAGGTGAAACTATGAGTTGATTAATAGATTAGTCGATCGACAGAAAAATAATCTCCAACATTTTGATAATTGTTTGATTGTTTAAGTAATTTTTCAAGCAAAAATGACAAATATTCCCTACAGATACAGCTCCTTAATTGTGAAAATTTGCTGCTTATGAAAAATAATCTGAATGTTTGGAGTTTTGTTTGGGCAAAACAAACAATTTGAGGAAATCACCTTTGGCTTTATGAAATTTTGATGGGCATTTTCACTATTTTTTTTTTTTTAAATTTTATAGATAAAAAGAATAATTGATAAGTACAGAAAATAACAGGCAGGTAAATGAATAATGAATGAATAACCAGCAGTCGCAGCCCTAGTTTATGTATTATACTGATTATATATGGATCATAAAATGTTATGAAATGTATTGTTTTTTGTGTATCTGCCCTACAATAACAGTTTAATTAATACTATATATAAAGCCTTTGAGCACACTTACACAGAAGTAGTGTGTATTTACAGTACAGGTTTAGTCTGCATGCGTCAAAAATTGAACAAATCGAATATTTTCAAGAATCTAAAGTCCAGCTGCTTTTTGACTAGGTAGATAAATCACATCTTTTATACAAAAGAACCGTTCATATATTTTCTGCATTGCATGTTGGATCCATTATACCTGTCATATACCTGTTGGGTCAGACTCAGGTTTAAGTGGTGGTCTGCTGTAGTCCTGCACTGCAGCTTCAATAGAAAACTGCAGTGCAGCTGCAGAAACTCCAGTGGACCCACAGGACTCTCATTACACTCACCAAGGGAGACTCACCTTCATTATTAACACACACACTCCAACATACATGACGCACGTGTGTGTCTCAGTAGTGTGTGCTTAACGTCATGTTTACATGAGTTAATGACCCTATGTTAATTAATTTTCCATGCCAGATGTTAATGAATGCCAAGCTCAGCTCTGACGCTTCATATGTGGGCCGACATGGAAGTTTCTGAGAATCAGGGAGTGAAGGAGGAGTGGCGGTGAGATGGAGGGAAAACAGGAGCTCCAGATAAAAGGAAATGTGTGTGTGCATGACTTGTCACAAGGGTGTCGATGACATTGACAGCTGGGCTCAAGCCTCATGCGAGAATATACTGTTGTTGCGTTTAAAGACACTTCTGGAGCTTTCTGTGTGTGTGTGTGTGAGAGAGAGAGAGTGTGAGTGTATCAGCACTGCAGGGGATATCTCTGTCTTACAGGAGAGAGTGTGTGTGTGTGTGTGCGCAGTGATGCAGACAGACAGTTGTCATCAGCAGGGTGTCTCGAGGGGGGTTTGCTGGAAAAAGGAGCGGCAGATGAGAAAGAGGAGAGGAGAAAGGAGAAAAAAAGAGGGGGGATGATGTGTGTATTGAGGTTTTAATTTCATCCAGAGGGGACATTGTCACTCCATAACTGCCAGTGACACCTTGAGTGTCATGGGCCCTGGTGGGGCGGCGGTCTTGAGTTGACTTCCAGACCTCCAGGGCAACGCTGGCTGCTCACACCCAGAGATGAGCTCTAAAAGTGGGTTTCTCTCGCTGCTGTGTCTGGGCAGATGGGTCTTGGTTGCTGGAAGGTTGTTTTCATGACAGTGGCTTTGTTGAGTTGTCAAACTGTAGTGCGGTGGGTGTGTTATTATCCCCTGCTGAGTGTGTGTGTGTATGTGTGCGTGTGTGTGTAGTAAGTGCTGGAATTTGCATGCATATTGTCGTATTATGCAGGCACATTCATACACTCTAAAACTGTCATCCTATGAAAATTACCAAGTGGTGAGCAGTAATGCTTTTTGTATGTGTACCGATTTGGCATTTTCGTGTCACGTCTTTCTTCCCTCAGTGTTGTGAAGCCTCCTTTCTTTTTCTCACCATCTCTGCGTCTGTTGTTGTGGCCGTATCAGTCCATCTCAGAGCCTGTTATATTTAGAGGCAGAGCACTATCAGAGCTCACAGCTGGCCGCCTGTGATTCAATTCTGACAGATCTACAGCGTTCAAACCAATCTCCTTTCTTTTTGTCTCGCTCGTTTTTCCTGCCAATCTCCACCACCCATCCCCTCTCTCTTTCTCATGCCACCCTCACCGTTCCTCTCTTTTTTTCTTTTCTCCTTTTGGCTCCACACTGCTCTCCTTCCACTTCGTCGTCTTTCCTCCTCAGGTTTTATATCATTTTCACCTTCACACTTCTAGCCATTCTCAGTTCCTTTTCTTTTGTTTGTTTGTATTGTTCCTATATACACTTTAATCTCCCCATTTCATCTCAGTCTCTTTCATACAATCCCCCATTTTCATTCTCTCCTTTATCTTTGTCATTTTCTCAGCCAAGTACTTTATATTACTGCCTTTTCTCTCTTTTCCTTTTTTTCATTTTGACCCCCTTTCCCACTCTGTACGGTTCAATGTGAAGTGCTGTTGTGTGTCATGAAACTCTATCTCTCCTTCGGCTCCTCTTGTTTCTCCTCTCCACTACTCTAGCCCCCTTTCAATTTTCTCCACATCTTTATTATCCACTGTGTCTATCAGGTGCGCTCTCTCCTACAGCACCAGGCAGAAAAATAAGTGCTTTATCACTTTGACTAAATCCACGTTGAAATAAACATAAAACATTACAGTTTCTAATTTTGAAGAGACAAGCAATTAGCTGCTATTACATCCTTGAATCTGTGCGCAAAGGCAGCCCTAATCTCATTAATCATGAACAATGGGGGCGGTAAAACACAAGCATGTTTATGCAAATTCCCCCACACAGCAATCTCCTCCATGCTTAATAGCCAAACAGTGGTGGCGCTTCAGAAAACAATCCTCCCCCTTCTTTTACTCCGCTCAGCCGTTTGACTTGCTTTTATTTCCCCCCTCTCTCCTCTCATCTTCTCTCTTTCTTGGTTTTTCTTTCACTCTGCTCTCGTGTTTTCTTTATCCGACCTTCCAGTTGGCTTCATGAAGTCTGAACAAGAACACTCAAGAGTCTGCGGAAAAAGTATTGATCCAAGTCCCTCCCAAAGCTTTCAGTTTGATAGCAAACAGAGATCGTCTGGGACATTGAGTTTTACATTCCACCTCCAACGAACACCTCCTCTTGGCGCACTCCCCAGCCCATTCCCCTTCTCTTCCATCAATTCTCTCTATTTCTTGTGTTTTTTATGCCTTTCATTTGCATTTTTATTATGTCATTGCTTCTCCCCCCTCCCTAGTGTCTGTTTAGATCTATTTCTCCATTTCTCCTCCTCTTAACTTTGCTGTTATTACTGTTCTTTTTCTTCTTCTTCTTCTTCTTTTGCATTTTAGCCTTCGGTCCAGCATCCATATGTGATTCAGGACTAAATATAGCCCAAGAGGACATTATAAGATTATCTCCCTGCATCGTTTCTCTCTCATTCCTTCTCTCTCTCCTGAGCTCCTCTCTCGTTTCCATCTTTTCTTCTCTCTTTCAGGGTCGTCATCTCTCTTGAGTTATGTGCCAGTTTTCAGATGAGGACGGTGAGTGAGGTGTAAAGCCCCGTCAGGATGGATCAACGGCCTGGTAAAGGTCAACAGCATGTGATCGTTTACAAGATTGGTCAAATACAGCTGAATCAATTGATTGGTATTTCTGCTGTCTGGCTGTGAATGTATTGATTGAGTTGAGATTGGGGCCAAAGGAATCAATAAAGTACACGGATCTTAAGATAACCAATAATTATTTTAACATTCAGTAGTGTGAGCCTTCCCTCAGTGGTGGAAAAATACATTTACTCAAGTACTTTACAAAGTACAATTTTGAGGTACTTTATACTTGAGTGTTTCCATTTTGAGCTACTTCTATGCCACTACTTTTTTTTTAGAAGAAAATACTGTAATTTTTCTGCACTACATTTATCTTACGGCTCGTTACTTTTATTTTACACACTATGCATTAAAATATGGTACACTGTTATTGATTAAACCAGCCAGTTAAAATTAGGTCCACCTCACCAGCTACAAGATAAAAATACTGCATACATGTTAATGCAACAATAGTTAAATATATATAGAAATATATCATTCTGAAAGGTGCAATTCTGCTAAATGTGTACTTTTACTTAAGTAAAGGATTAAAGATAAGTAAAGTAAAGGAGTACTTCTACCACACTATACACCAAAATTATTTTAAAAAATAATTTTAATAATAATAAAAATATTTTTTTTCTTTAAAATCATTTTATATATGCAGGAAAAAGATAATAACATCATCACCATTATCAGCACATCCATAACGTGCACTATCAGTAAAGTGATGTATCTCAGTATACAGTATACAGTATGTTATGGAATCTACAGTATCAGATATTTCATATTCCTATTATAACGATAGTCATCTCATTTTAAAATGAAAGAATGGTTGAACTGATGTTTGGAAGATAGATAAATAGCTCATTTTATCAACTGATGAAGTGTCTTTATGTGTTCAGGGTTGTGGGAGGGGTTGAGGGAGGAGTGTGTACGTGTGTGTGTGTGTGCGCGCGTGTTTGCCTACAGAGAGAAACAGATCGAGCTCAGTTTGTTTGCTGTGCATTGTGGGGAGCTGTCCATTGTCACTGGTGCTGAAAGTGGATTACTGCTTCCTCACTTAAAAGAGGGGATGAATTTGATAAGCAGGAGGGAAGAGGAGAAGAAACGGAGAGAAAAAAACGAGAGGAGTTCATGATTGCTTTATTACTGCAATCCCAGAGGCTGCCTGCAGATTGGAAGGAAGTTTCTCAGAAACTTGGATTGTAAGAACACCTCTAACAAACTGTAGTTGTCTTCTTTGGACACTGAGTTTATTTCTTTAGCACATTTCCTCTCTCTCTCTCTCTCTTTGTTTTCTCTCTCTCATACATGCTCATCGCTTTCATACTAATTTGGACACATTCAGAGGTGGGATTGAAAAGGCGGAGGATGAGGAGTGGGGGAGGGAAAGCAGGGGAAACGGAGGGAGATCACCGTTTCTTTTCTTTTTTCCCTTCAGCTCAGCAGGACGAACGGCGACACAGTGAGAGGAGCGCTCTCTCTCCTCTGCATCTTTCACTCTGTTGGATTCGTACACTCCACCAGAAGAAGTTGTATTGATTTCCACTTCGATCTCAGAGTGCTGCTGCTGCTGCTGCTGATTTTGTCCCGGAAACCCCTGTCCTACTCTGGCCCTGTTCAGCCTGCTGTGTCCCAGGTCACTGTCAGAATGGCAGGGTGTGCAAAGCGCTGTAAACAGGGACTTGTCAAGTTTGCCTTGTCCCTGCACAAACTGGTCACTGGGACACTAATTAAAGGTATGTAAGTGCTTGAGTATGTCCTTTTATAGATTCTATGTTGGCTTTTTTAATGCAAATGCAGGCAAATTTGTGCTTATGTGTATAAGTACCTGTACATAAAGTTAAAAATCTTTATAGGTTGCAAGCACTAAAAGTTGTGTGTGCATCCAGAGTGTTGGTCACATTATGTTGTGACAGGCAAGCCCACTAAATTAAAGTATCACAAAAGCAAAAGTGTAAGTCCAATCCACTTTATCTTTCATCTTCAGCTCATACAACTCTTTTTCTTTGCCCTCCTGCGCTCTACTCTTGTCTGCAGTTGACCTCGTTCTGCTCAGTATGGTCTCCAGAGGGAGGAGTGAAGGAGACAGAGATGAAGGGAGTAAGCAGCTAATAGAGAGGAGAGATAAAGTTGATATAGAGCAGTGTGTGTGTGTAAGTGTGTGTGTGCGTGTGCTTGTGATGAATGCGAGTAATAAAACGTGTCGGTGTGCCAACAGGGAAGAGGAGCGTACACACACAGTGCTGAGAAGAGGGGGGGGGGGGGGGGTTACTATTGTGATTCATTAGTTGTTTGTGGTGCGTGTATGTGCATCCGTGGTTGGGTATGTATATGTAAGGGTCCGGTGTGTGTGTGTGTGTGTGTGTGTGTGAGTACATGAGTGCATGTGCAACATTAAAGTGGTATTTTTTAAATCTTATTCCAGTGCTTTTATTGTTAAAGCAGGGAAGCAGTGCAGGCAAATACACACAAAGCCGTGCCACAGAAACTGTATGAAGCACAGCAGCACCCTGGAGGCACACACACACACACACACACACACACACACACATACACACACACATACACACTCCCACACACACTCACGCACACACACTTACAGTGTAATGCTTTTTGAGCCAATTGACATTTTGTCTGGAGGGATGGGAAACATCAAAGAAGTCAGTAACACACATACAGTAGATGCACAAAGACATACTCAAATGTACGCACATGTTTATGGATGGCTCCAGTATTCAGCCACAGTGGGTAGAATTGCCCTCAAGGTCTCACACACACACACACACACACACAATCACACACACACACACACACACTCACACACACAATCACACACACGTACACAACGTCACGAAGGAGCTGCTGCTGAGGTTTGGTTGCGTAACAAATTACTCCTTAAAAGATAAACTCATACATGCTCATACATAAAGTCTCTGTCTCTCTCACACACATAGAAATAAAACACACTCAAGAATATACAGACACACACACACACATGCACACATATGTAAAACACATGACACTAATACGTTGTTATTAAACACCCACTCAGACAAGGAGGAAATGAGCTGCAGGAACAAGAGATCTGGGTCTGCAAAATATCAGACACAGACACACACACACAGACACACACACACACACACATATACACAGGTCTACACCTGCTCTTTCTCAGAACTCCGGTGGGAGTGAGAGCTACATCTGCAACATCAGATTACAGAACGGCTATAAAGGCAAATGGGGTAAATACACACACACACACACACACAGACACACACACACACACACACACACACACACACACACACACACACAGAGAGAGAGAGAGAGAGAGAGAGAGAGAGGACTACACTAAGGGCCATTCCTATTTTGTAATTTTATGGATGGTGTTTACTAGCCATTGCTTTTCAGTTTGGTGTAATTGGGCATGAGGAGAAAGTTGCTTCTGCCCTCTTGGTTCATTTGGAAGGAAATACCTTATTACTTTTAGCTCTGCTGTTGATATATAACAACAAACAGTGAACATGTAATATTGATCCTGTTCTTTTCTGGAAATGTATTTTTACTGGGTGCTGGGCTCCATTTTAATAGACCTCCATCTGCTGCCCATACTGTAAGAAAGTAGAAAGTTGTAAACTGGTCAGCCATTTGTAGTGAATGGAAAGAGTCTAATCTAATGTAGTTTTACTTGGCTTTATGTTTCCCTAATGGTGCCTAATGGTGAATAATATTCTAGTATTTTGTTTTTCTAAGAATCAACTTTCCAAATAACTGTCATAAAGGAAGTCAGATGAGTGAAATGTTGCATCACAAATGTTTCTGTGAAAGTGGTGAGATCATGCAGGAGCTTGTTAAAGTAATCTAATTTGCACAGTGTCCTCTTAAAGTGGTACTCCAGCGATTTTAGTCTTGCACGTCCATTATGTCGATGGCTCATGAGAGAGAAAGAATAAAAACAGAAAGGTCAAAATCAAACCAGCAGTGGTGCGAGATATCCTGACTTTTACACGTAAACATAAAGCAACATGACAGTGTCTTTATGTGTCTGAAAAACGCCAAAATCTTTCAGACTCCACACGGCTACAGTCTGTGTTGTTCTCCTCATGACAAGGAAACAGATCCCCTTTAGTTCCCCTTTAATCTTTTCTTTCTCTTCTCAGTCTTCTTTGAAATACAGCTGGGAATACAAAACCTCTGCTAATCCCTCTGCAACCATTACTCTTCCACAAATACACACAATTAAAGTTTCCTCTGTTTTCTCCTCACAACTGAAGGAGAAGAAACGTGGCTCTCTTTAGGAGCAAAAGGTACAAAGGTCACAGCACCAATCAACTTCTGCAAAGGTTAAAACACAATGGTTTCAATCCCATAAAGTACATAATATGAGCAGTAACTTGTGAGTACAGTAAGTTATTGATCTACCCATCAGCACAGCCACTAAATCTTTTCTTCGGTAAGATGCTGACATTAGAGGGCAAGGGGGATTTATTCTCTATGCAGCTTTTTCTACACTTAACTGTAAGTTACAGACTCATCTTCAGGTGACCTTTAACAGTCAGCGTTGTAGGATAGTTTAAGAGCCGGAGTTATACATTGTGGAGAAAAAATAGTTCTGCTCTTTCACTCTTGTCTAAGTAGAAACAGGAGCTTTTAACCAGTTCCTGCATGTCCGATGAAGGAGAAAATACTCAGGTTTTCTTTATTTAGTGCAATGAAAGGCAATGAAAATACAGGCATATTCAAAGGAGCTAGCTCGGTGTAGGGTGACTATCAGAGCAGCACTGACCTCTACTGGTAGCACTGGGGAAGTGCAGATTAACAGAGAGACCATCACATTTGCAAACCTTATGATTGGATGTCATATTTAACCATCAATCGCTGGCAGCAAAGCTCAGGAAAAAGCACTTAATCCCTTTTCTGCTTTGAAATTTTCTCACACAAATGTGATGTTTTTACTCTGCTCATAAACTTATAAGACAGAGACAGTGAAGTCAGGAAGGAGAAAACATTAAGAGCTAAAATCAAATGATTTTATTTCAGTCACATCCACTTCAGCATTTGTCTTTCACACATAACATCAATGATAAGACTCAACTGTGGTTTCAAAGTTCTGTGTCCTCTACACTCAAACTTTTCTACCCATATGAGACAGGACCCTGCAGACTTGCCAAACTGGGTCACATTTTGCAGCTAAAATTGTTCATCCCAGGTTACAGTTGGGTTTGGGGTCAAAAATCATGTTAAAAAAGACCTTAAAACAGGTGTCCTTGTTAGCAGTCTAGGATATAACTGATGTTCCTGTTTAAATGTCCCACAGCCATTCAGCCACCAAGGTTTCTGTTAATCTCCACCACCAACTATGTACCAAAGGTAAAAATGCCAGAACATAATCTAAAACACAACCCTACCAGCTGAATTTTGTATTTATTTTGGCTCTAGTTCAGGCTGGAGTTTCGAGGCATCTCTCTTAAGCTCTGCTCACTTCTTTTAGCTGCAAGCTGATTAGACCAAATCCCTTTCATCACTTTGGTTTTCCTCTTCTTTGACATGTCACATTCTGAACAGCCTTGGCCCTAAACTCCTCTCCAGCTTCCAGTCATCTCTGAAAAACAAACTTCCTGTCAAGCTGTGCCAGGCTGTAAACAGCCGGCATGATTTCACTTATCCCATCCATGCAGCCTGCCTTCAGGTGCTTCCCACTGGCATACAAATGCAACCTGCCTGGATGCAGAATACCATGCTCTGTGGTGGTCTGGGCACATGTGGTGGCACCTGATGGCTGCTATCAGCAAACAAAAACCCTTTGGCTGACAATACACAGCAAAGCACATGAAATATGCCTCAATCCTTCCTCTTCTTCAGCTAGAGTACAGTAAGAAAGCCTGCAGCCTCTTGAATCTCAGATTAGCTTGAATCCTATCTACTCTCTTTTCCCACTTATTTAAAGAGGCATCATCATGCCTTAAAAATTTAACTGTCATCTCCTGAAATCTACTTAAATTTTCCTTCATTTGCTTCCTGGAGCTTCTTTAGTGATCAGAAACAACCCCCCTCAGAGGAAACTTTCAGTTGAGCTCATAGTACTTGGTTTTACTGTATTGTAATTGGCAATCATTCCTTGAGTGGGTGTAAGGGTTAAACGCTTCACTGGGGTCATCAGGTGGGCACCCTCTTTCCTTGGTGTTTCGTTAAAAGGCCCAAGAGGATCAGTTGAGTCCAGGTTTCTTTGGTCAGTGATTCAGTCCTGTTTATGTGGACTGTAAATCAAAACCAGCAGTGGGGGTAGGGGTAGAAACTTCAGTGGGGTCATCAGGTGGGCACATTCATTACTTGAAATTTCATTGATTTAACACACCTCCAGAGGGCTCAGCAGTGACACCTGGCATCACAGGCGCCCCCCCTCCTCTGCTTCTAACCTTCATACGAGCTAATGGTCATCTTGCCGCCCAGTTCTTGTCATTTCTTTTCAGCCAGATCCAGTCGCTGCTTCACTTGACAGCCTCTGCCAGTGACTTGATAGCCTGTCCTCCCAGCCTGACTCCCATCCCTTTCAGCAGCCTGGTGGTTGACACGGTCACAAAACCCCTGCAGCTGACCTCCACGGGGAGCACCTGTGTTCTCCAGCCCTTTTGTTCTGCTTCAGTTGCTAAATCAGAGTATTTCAGCTTTTTGCATTTGTACACTGCATCCTCCCATGGCACTGTCAGTTCTATGATGAGCAGGGCCTTCGGTGAGGCTGACGACAGGATCAGATCTGGACTGAGACTGGTTGTAATGATCTCTGGTGGGAAGCTTCTGGTCTAGATCGACCTTCATCTTCCAATCCTGGGCTGTATCCAGTAAGCCTAATTCTTTTACCTGGTGGTTGACAGGTAAAAACATAGAGGAACAAAATAAGAAACTTTAAATGTGCTGACTCCTCTGTGACTTCAAAGCGTTCCTCTGCTGGGAATAGGAGGAACATGCAATGTTAATCATCTTTCTCTACCTTCCTGTCTGTTTACCGGCTCCACTGGAAGAGCTCATTTCCAAAAGAGATAAAAAAAAGTAAGCTGTTCACTGACAAAAGCTTACAGCAGCAAAAGATAACTCCACTGTCCTAAATTTTACTGTCTTATCAGAAAATGTCTTACAGTGTCTGGGTACTAACTACAGTAATTATTATTTAAAAGGTTGTAATGTAATGTCGATGCTGATTTTATTATTTTTGTGAGAGTAGTTTTAAAAAAAATGTTATATTTTTGACCACAACCTAGTATTTTTTGCTCTGTTCCTTCTCAGTTGTGAGTTTCTCAGACTGCACAGCAGAGGGCATCAGATCCATCTCCATTATTTCCCACCATTACTGAAACCCTACATTGTCAGAGACGATCAGAACAAATGTGAGTTGTAGTATTAACTAAATGATTTTTTTAATATATTTAAATATTCAGTGTCTCAAAGTGCTTGTTGATGAAGCAGCTCTTCCTCTGATGGTTGATGAATGAAGACGGACAGCGAGGGGGATTTTCAAATTGAGGGTTCACCAGCATCAGATCTGAGGTGTTCCTCATAAGTGCTTAATAAAATATTCAGCAGCTCCTTTTTTTGCCACCAGATAGTCACTTCATGTCCCCCCTTTGAGTCGGGGGGGAACTTGGCTGCAGTTTTTGTATTCAGAAAAGGAGGTAAAGTAGGATGGATGGGTAAATGAGAGCACAGAGAGAGCAGGGAACAAAGAAAAATGAGCGGATGGATGTATGTGTGCATGTTTGCACATATGTGACAGAGCACATGTGTGTCTTTGTGCACACGCACACTTTGATGTGGATATTAGTGTGTGTGCTTTTCCCTGTGTGTGCACTCTACACCTGTGTGTGCTGCTGCTTTGCTCCAAAATGCTGTCATATCACTTTTAATGTGCCATGGGGGACACAGTGAATGTTTAATGCAAAATATAATGCATAATAATTCACATGGAAAAGGTCTCGGGGGAGGAGACGCCGCTCTGCCCCCCAACGCTGTAATCAATCCCCAAGCTGCATACAATTAACACTTCTATCACTCTCATCTGCTGAGGCGGGAGGAAAAGAGAGAGAGAGAGAGAGAGAGATGGAGAGAGTCAATAGAGGTGTTTGTATGCAGTTCATAGAAACCGCTGAGGTACTTAAAGGTATAGAAATAGGAATTAGCTGCAGTTAACAAAAATGTAAATTGCATTTTTCATTTGCACTTTTGAAGAAGCAAACTCCCTGGTGTGTCATGAGCGAACTGTCTGTGTCCAGGAATAGTAGGGGGAGGGTGACAGGGCTCAAGTACAGTAGCACCCACAGGCAAGGTGATGCTGTCTGTAAAACATTTATGGCAGAAAGGAAACAGTAAATATTTCAACCGAGCTGAAAAATAAATGGTTCAACTACTTAGTGTTAATGTGTCTCTTACTGGTTTATGTACTGGACACAGTGACACGAGGGCCTATGCGAATTCACCTCAAGCTGACTGGATTTTTAAAGAGCTCTGCGCAATGTGTTATCTGTGTATCGACCAGAGGGAGTAGTTTAGATGGTGGCCGCAAAGTGGAGTTTTTCACATCTTGACAGGTGACATAAAGTAGCCAAGGTAGGAGGCTTACAGCAGTGAATCTTTTTGAGAGATTCAGTCTGAGGCAGAAAAACAGCAGCCGTGGCCTTGAGGAGAGAAATAGCCGGTTGTCAGGGAGAGAAACCTGAAACAGCACAGACTCACAAATACAGGCCCCCTGCTCTTCCTGACATAATATTGTTACCACTGATCAGTCTGTTAGAAGTGGGCACCGAAGCAGAAAAGTCACCAGTCGTCTTCTTTTGAATCAATTAAAAGCCAGTTCACCTAAATTACAAAAAAGCAGATTTTCTCACTTACATACAGTATGTGGTAGCCGATCTAGTCAGTCATGTAGTTTTGGTTTAATTTTTTCAGATTTCTTGTCTCTGAGATTTCTGCCTCCACTCCAGTACAGTGGAAGTGAATGGCTTTTTCTTTGTGGCATCTTGTTAGCACACAGTTGCCTGCTTACACATCCAGAGTATAAGGACCAACATTATTAGTAATTTGAAGGTGCACTTCTGGCCTCCTGGCAATTGTGAGTCCAATATTTACTCTCCTTTTTGTTGTTTTGGTCTCCATTGACTCCTGAGGGAAATATTTGGCTCTTTAGCTGCTAAATGGTCGAATGTGTTCACCAGCTAGTTGCTAACTTTGTCTGCCTGCTGTTTGATGCTGGGCAGGTAGCATACAGAGGAGTTTTCAGGCTTTTTCCTGTCCTGCAGAGAAACGGCACAGATGAAGGAGGTGAGACTGAACCAAAACCAAAAGTTGCTGCCACAAAAACAAAAACAATGAGCTGAAAAATGCTCAAAGAACTGTGTGTGGGGAACTATAGGTGATCATTCTCTGTGCGTTCATCACTAAGAGACCCTGTAACATCATCATCCAGTTATTTTTTTTTTTTTTTAAAAGATTATACATATTAACATATTCAAATAGCTGGTTTTGTCCGACCAACAGTCCAAAAACTACAGATATTCATTTTACTGTCAGTGAATGTTAAAGTCCCCGTCCACTCAAAATGTGATTGCTTATTGTTGATCAGCTGGATGTTTGAGCTTCACTGTGCAGAATGATGTACGTGCAGAATTTGACACTAGAAGACTGTTTTCACATTTCTCTGTGCTCACCTTAAATAGGCTCAGTTTAAGGTGTGTACTTACGAGCACAATTTGTGACACAACTAGTCTGGAGCCAATCGTGGTCCAGTATACAAAGTGTGATGTGGAAACTCGAAACCTCCAGTGCGAAGCCTCTATACACTGAGAATGGACTTTACAGTGAAGTAGGAGACATCTTGTGTCCAACAGTTAAACTTTTGAAATAAACAATATTTGCATATTCATAGAGAACGAGGAGATGTCATTTTAACGAGGTAACTTAATGAGGTAAACCATATTAGACACAGATTAGTATTCCAAGTATTTTCATATATCTTAAAAAATGTCTGGAGAGAATCTTTAACATTTTATAGACTGGAACCAGTAAAATTTATCATTGCTTTAAAAAGTCCCCCTCCACTAACTTAGATCATTGCTTAGATGTTTGAGTGTCACTGTGAGGAATAATGTATGAGCAAAGTTTGACACTAGAAGGCTGTTGTTAAATTCATCTGCTGAAGGGGGAAAGTTTCTCTGTGTTTAAGTTGTGATTTGTGACACCACATTGGTTTTGAAGCTAATTGTGGCTCAAAATGCAACTTACACAAGTGTGATGTGGAAACTTGAAGGCTCCAGTGCATTGTAGAGATGTCATTTTAATGAGATAATTGGACCTTTTTGTGCAAAAACCATATCAGACACATTTAATTATTCCAAGTGGAGTATTTTATATATCCTAAACATGTCTTGAGGGGATCTTTAAATGATTAATGTCAACCAACTAATCAACTAATCGTTTCAGCTCTACATTAGAGAAGTAGTGTGTTAACAGTGAGGTCTTTGGAGTTTTGAGCACCACAAGCAAAATGCTATTCTCTACAGCACAGACAGACATCTCAAAACCTGGACAAAAAGGGGTCATTAGTTTTAGGTGAACTGACCCTTTAAGTGATCTTCAGCATTTGTAGCACCATCCACTCTAGAGGTAAAATGACTCTAACAGTGTTTACTCATTGCACATTGATTTCAGCTGAGCCTTGCACAGCTCAGGATATGTGGATCATAGTCTGCGTCGGAGTGACTGACACACGTTTAGCTTTGTTAGAGGAAGACATGTGATTGACTCTTTGCTGCAGGAATTGGTTGATCCTGACAGCGTTGCACCTCATTCCCAAGTCTGTCAAGATCGTTGAGCTCGTCTCCTCCGCTTCTCAATCCAGTAAATCAATCTGTTTGTTCTGATGACTCAGACGACACCGAGCCAGTTAGTGGACAGGTGCAGTTTTCACTCCTCCCTCCTTGTACTTGCCTCCCTCGCTCCCTCCTTCCTTTCATGCCCTCATTCCTCTCTCCTCACCTCCTCTCTTTCCCTCCCTAACCTCCCCCCATATATCTTGACCTCCAAATTCTCCACTCTCATTCGTCTCGCTCTCCTCTCCTCCTCAGCCGACATCATTTCCCACAGTTATTGCCCCCCTGTCTCATTTCTTTCTCTCACTCCCTCTTTACTCCCATCCCAATCCTCTGCTCTCTTTGCCCTCATCTTCTCTCCTCTGTGTGGTCATCACTATGACAGATTCCATCCAGCCTTGGGCTGATAAGACTGGGCAGCGGCCAACCAGCCAATTTATTATTCACTGCCCGCTTGCCACATTTCCTGTGCTTGTCAACATCTTCTTTCTCCGCTGTCAAATCCTTTCTACCTTTCACCCCTTCTCTACTCTGCTGTCTAAATCTTTTTTTTTTTCTTTCTTTACCCTCCATTCAATCAAGCCAGGCAGCCATCTCACTCTAGTAAAAGGCCTGTTGTGTAATGGTTAATAAATGATGAGAAAAAGGTAGGTTGGCACTCAGAATGATCCACAGCACCCTGGACAGGACCGAGCAGCAGTGCAGACGATGTCAGGCTTAATGTCTTGGAAGAGTTTGGCACTCGGCCTAATGCGACGAGCCTGTTGTTGTTTAGTGTTATTGCACTGGAAGTGCAGGTCTACGGAGCTATTTCGGTTTCCTTGTTTTAACCACTGAGAGGTTAATGCCTCAATTACTTTGTTTGTCAGCAGGATACTGAATCTCAAAGACTTATCAGTTAGATTATAGGAAAATAATTAGATATTGGTGATGATCTATTGTATTGTATCTATGAGAGAATGTTCTAAACTCAGTTTACCTACCAGCTTTTTTCTGTTCTTTCAACTGTGTTTAGACTACCCCTCCAGGAAACATAACAACATTAGTCATTTTAGCCAGTTACTCCAAAATGGCAAAAGTTCAAAAGTCAAAGCTCTCTACCAGCTGTAGGAATTATGACTCTTGTTTGTTAGGAGCAAGAGTAGTATGATGTTATAAAGCCACAAAGTCCACAGATAGAGGAGGTTAACCAGCTAGATATTTCTCTTACCCTGGATGTTGGAACCCAGCAATTTTGGTCAGGTGATAACAGGGTGGTCTCTGTTCATGTACACCATCTAAGTTTGGATGTGAACGGCCTCCTTGATCTTTCTCTGGCTGTCCACTGACTCCTGGTCGATGACTTTGACCTCTTCTCAGTCGATGCTGTGACCTGGTTTGATCTGATATTCACAGGCAGCTGAGATTGTCTCTTTCAAGTGCTCTTTCACTCTCTTATCTAGGATCCCTGCTGTTTCACCTCAGCTGTTACACCCCAGTCTTCCAGTCTGGGCCAGTCCAATCGATAGAGATCCCACTTGTCATTACGTGACCAAAGCTCCATACTTACATCATGTGATGACACATAGTAAATCAACTTTGAGTTTACACTATTTTTCAAGAGGTATGGTTGGTAAGGAACAAAGAATCTCCATGCTCAAACACAGAGCCATTCAATCAACAGAAAATTAATAATAATAATCAAATCATCATTTTTATTCATTTTTCGAGCAAAAATGACAAATGTTCCTTGGTTTCCTTCCAGTAAATTGAATAACTTAACATTTTAGGCTCTTAGTCAGACAAAACAAACAAATTTAAGATGTCAGTGTGGCCTCTGAGAAATTGCAAATGCATTTTTTCACTACTTTCAAACATTTCATATTTAAATGATGAATGAATGAATGAATGAATGAATGAATGAATGAATGAATGAATGAATGAATAAAAATAATCATTAGTTGCAGTCCTACTCGAACAGTATGTGGACAATTCTCCTAGTTTATTGCTATTTTTTGGACATTTTTGGACAATGACAGTAGAACTATGACAGGAAAGGAGAGGAGAGAGATGACGTAACAAATGTTTATGATGTATTAAGCTACAGAAATGAATGGCCTTCAGAACTAAATTGTAACTTGTAATTCTATTCTATTCTATTCTATTCTATTCTATTCTATTCTATTCTATTCTATTCTATCATTGATTACGTTCTGTTCTCTTCAAATAAGTTCAGTCTGTCAGTTAAAATCTTGGTATATAGAAAATGTCAACCTCTCTGGGACTGATCAAAACAGCCTGCTTGGTTTTCAGCTTCACTACTGTGGGATTTTCAGTTTATCCAGTGGCTTTTTGAAAGTGTCTGATCAACCAAAGGCTTTCTCTACACTGATAGATGTGAATATAACCCCTCCACTGAAGTTAAACATCATTGCTACAGCAAATCACGCTCCCTTATCTCGTCTATTCAGCTGAGCTTTCAGAATTTAATCAGTATTTCTGTGTGTCGCTGCTGTAGTGTGTATTTAAAAAGCTGTTTCTCTCTGTTGATATATTGCCTCTTTTATCTTTGGTCACCAGTGGGTATTTGTGCGCATTTGTGCTTGTGTGGTTGTGTGTGAATGTGTTTGATTTTGATTAGAAACTGCTGTCAGATCAGCAGAGGAGGTGTATGTGTGTGTGTGTGTGTGTGTTTGTGTGTGTTGGGGTGAGCTGTTGCATACCCAAAAAATGCCTCTCATCATTACAGACACTCACCTGCCCAGCAGTGCTCCTTTTTCTCACTTTATTTGTCTTTCCACCTGTCTTTGGCTCTCTTCTTCATCTTCGGTTCCTCCTCTCCCTCCCCCCGTCTTGTTTTTACTCTGCATTGATTCTCAGCGTGCAGGCTACTGCAGCCAGTAGCTTTTAATGAATGCCATGGCCTAATGGCTTTATCATTGGCCTTGATGGCCTCAGCTCGGCTGTAAATTGTTTTCTTAAGTAAAGCCATGTGAGGAATTTCAATAGGGGGCTGCAGTCGATAGCAGCGGTGCAGCCCGCCAATCTCAACAGCAGGGTGTTACATGGGGGGGGGGCAGCAAGGGGTTAAGCGTGATTGACAGAGGAGTACATGTGTGAGTTCGACTGTGTTGTGGACTGGCGTCACTCCCCTGCTTGTATTTTTGTAGCAAGTGTGTGGCCTTGTGTGTGTGTGTGTGCATGTGTGTGTGTGTATGTGTACGGTTGATGGATTCATCAGCAGACTGGAGACCAAAAACATGTCTGATACATCGTGTTGATGCTGGCGCTGACATGTACGAGGCAGCATTTCAGCGAATGTAGTGGTGTCAGATGTACAGAGCTGTGTCCGTGACCCACCCGCTAGAGGAATAATTACACACACAGACGGGCACACACACACACCCGTCAGACCCCGTGCACGTAGAGATAAAGCAACAAATACACTCTCCACAGTCAGACTGTTTGCCTGCTGAATAGTAAGGGGGGACTGATCAGTCTAGCCCTCCCTTATCTCCCCTCACCTCTTGCACTCTTCATCTCTCTATCTCCCTTTTTCACCCCTATCCCTCCCACCTTCCCTCTCTTGTAAATCCTCCTAATTTGTCTCTGTCTCCTCTTTTTCTTCACTTCCCCCTCTACTCTCCTTCTCCTTCTTGTCTATTTTTCTCACTGCTTCTTCTTCCTCCTTTCTCTCTCTCTCACTCCGTCTCTCCTTTTGAGTTTTGTCTCCCTCTCGTCTCTCTCTCTCTCACACACACACACCACTCCCTCCCTCCTTCCCTCTCTCTCATCTCTGTCTGTCTTTTTCTGTGCAACAGTGTGCAATCCTTCTTTCCCCACCAGACAGACAAAGAGACAGAGCGACTGAGACGAATAGGAGAAGAAGAGGAAGGAGAGAGAGAGAGGCAGAGACAGAGAGAGGCAGATACATAAGGAGGCACAGAGGAATTGATGGAACGACAGTCTGGTGGCAGGGGACACACTGAGAATGAGAGAGAGGAAGAGGGAGGTCGTGCATGGAAGAGATGTAAAATAGGCAGCTTCAGTGACAGCGTAGACAAAGGTAGATTCAGAGTGCATGTGCGCCCTCTATTTCATTCACACACACTCTCTCTCTCTCTGACACACACGCATCCTCTCGCTCGCTCTCTCTCTCTCTCTCTCTCTCTCTCTCTCTCTCTCTCACTCACTCACTCAATCACTCACACAGACACACACATACACACACCCTCGAGCAGAAGCAGCAGAGCTGTGTGGGTGTGAGGCAGCATGAGAAGTGATATCTGTACTTCCACACATACAGCTGGCAGATAGACTAACTTACTGTAGTTACAACAGGCACACACACACCTATTGTACGCACAGTCACTAGCACACCTTGATTATTGACGGGCGCACACACTCACTCGCAGAAGTCAACATGGGTCTTGTGATGGGAACCTTTTCCATGCAATCCAAGCAGGTCAGCTACCACAAAGGTAAGAATTTGTTTTTGTAAAATTGATTCTCCCTCGCACTACTCTCAGGATTTGGTCTTGGATGGGAGCACATGCATGTCATATGAGACAAGCACCTGTCATGTTGTGTCTTTGTGCAGTAATGACGGAGTCGTGTATGTTTGCTCTCAGAATCATGAATATTGCACGAGCAGTGCATTATGGGAATGAGATGAATGTATACTGGGCTGTGATGTAAAGTTGGCAAAAAAATGTCATTCGTTATTGGTTTATGATGCAATCTTAGGGCCATCTGTCCTTTGTTTGAACTGTGGAATTAGAAATATACGGTTGTGTGTGTGTGTGTGCGTGTGTGTGTGTGTGTGCGCTGATGTGCCATTGGGCATGTCTATAAAAGGTGATGGTATTTACCCCTGTCTGTTATCCAAACCATCCTGCTTCCTGTCTGCCTTGCTACTGTTTAACAAGAGAAAACTGGCACTGACACTGACGCACACATGCTGATGTGTTCATAGACGTAAATTAGTGAGTGCAGCTTTGTTTATGAGAATATTAGTGCACATATTTCACTCCTGAAATGTAGGAGTGTGTAATACAATAATACAATACAAACAACTTTATTAATCCCATTAGGGGAAATTTGCCCGGAGCAGCTTGTTGTGCACAAAACACATACAAGTGGTATATAAGGGGGTGTACATTTTGTGTGTGTTTGTGTTAGAGTGTTTATAGCACTTGTGTGTGTGTGTATGTGTGTGTGTGTGTGTGTGTGTGTGTGTGTATGTGTGTGTGGTTGCACGCAATAAATCAGTACGGTGTAATCCATCAGCCTCTGGCCATGGTCTGTCCTGCATCTGTTGACCTCAAACCTGATGGTCATCACCAGTAGACACAGAGCTGCATCACACAGAGCAAAGAGGCAGAAAAACAGGAGCCAGATGATGTTTCACCAAACTGTCATATGTCTGAAAATAAGGGAAACATGCAGAAATGGATGAATGAAGAATTAACCAGTCATTCACTGAGTGGGATCATGTAAAACAGGTTGTGTGTTGCATATGCTGTGACAAAAACTGTGGAGGCGATGCAAATGATGTAAATTATGTGCTGTGAATGTTGTGTAAGCCCCTCAGGGAAATGCTTTTCTGTTGTCTATATTTTCTGTTATACCTGTCAAGCATCACAACCAGACCACACAGATTATTTGAAATAGCTGTAAAAAAAACCCCCCAAAAAACACTGTAGAGACCCTGTAAATGCTTTTCTGAAATACAGGCATATATAGCATCCTGCGTGGGTTGTTTATTTTAATTCCTGTCCTGCGCCTCATTTCATTGCATGGCAACAGCTCTCAGCAGATACTTCAGATCTGTGCTGAACAAGATACTTGAGGCACATTTTCAAGGTGGATGTTTTCTCTGCAGCCTAAAGTATGAAATCTATAGGACGATAACAGATAAAACGCACGTCTCTCTGAAGGAGAAACTCGGCCGTGTTGTAACCCTTCCATTTCTAGCACAACCCATTTACTCGTTGGGGAAAGGCAACAATGCTTTACGATGAAAGCGAGATGTATTTTTAGCAAATTTTGTGCGGGGAAAGCTCTCCTCTAGTTAGGGTAACCTCTAAATAGCAGGCACTTTGAAGTTTGCACTGTTAGGGTGTGAAGCTGTGTGAGGAAGGAGGCGACAGATGAGTAAAGGAGGGAGAGAAAAATTGAGAAAAGTTGAGAGAGAAGGTGAGGTTGTTCCTCAGGGGGGTGCAGTGTGAGTGTCGGTGAATGTGTGTGTGCATGTTTCACCATCTGCTGCACTGTTATAAATGGTGGCCTAATGAAAGGAGGGCATTTTGCATGGAAGGTTGGCCCATCCTTGATTATAATCCAAAATGAGGCAATGACCATCTGAGAATAAAGAACTTTTCAGGATAAAACCTTGGAAAATGACTTCATAGGACACAATCTGACTCAGAGTGGACTCGAGCCACATGAGTTGCACTTCAGTCAGACCCGATTCATGAATCTGATTACTTCAGACTTGACAAGACAAAAAGACTCCAACTCAACTATAATGACTTGTAACTTCACTTGGGCTTGACTTTAATTTAAAAATTATGTTATAAAAAAGTGTTCAATAATCAACCCTTCATTTTTCTGACAAAACATATACTTGAATCAAGACCAGCAGACGGACAACAAATTAAACTACAGATTATTAATATTCAGTTCAGTAAATATGACATTTTTTCAATTGTAACATACATACCATACCAAGGCAATATACTTTTTAAAAAAAAAAAATTCATTATTTCTTTATATTTACTCTGTTTAGAAATTGTATATGGCATTAAAGCAGGTGAAAGGTGCATAATAACTTGTTTAGGACTCAAAACTGAGTTCCAAGAAATGGTTTTCACTTGGAGTTTGATGTAAGACTTAATAACCAAGATTTCAGACTTACTTGTGACTTTCAAAACAATGACTTTGTCTCACGTCTGATTCAAAGCACTATTAATATTGGATACTCCTATTTGATGGGTTTAACTCCCAAATGTTAAATTAACTTTTTCATTCAAATGTACCAGATCAATATTTATAATTTTGTTAGTTAATTACTTAAAGGATATAGCTGACGGTTTTCTATATTTTTCTTTTTGTCAACAAATCTCATGTTTAGAACCAAACCAGCAATAAACTGATCCTTCTAACAAGTATTGTGAGTTTATCCAAAGCCTGATATATCTTATTCCTCTGTGCTGTAGACCTCTGTTGTTGTCCAAAATCTATTAAAAACACGTCAGTGAGTCACACCACTGCACTGGGTGACATGTTCCTTCACCCTGAAGAGTTTTGGAAATGTTTTTTTAGAAATGGCTCCAGAGACAAATAACAGCGATCACGTTTTCAGTCTCTGAGCGAAGCACTGTAAACAGAGCCGTGTTCCTGAGCATGCACTGTGGCGCGTGTGTTTTGCAGTTAATACCTGTTATCATCAATCATTTGTGTAACACATTTTTAAGACTACCTGTCATATTTTACAAATGATAATCAGATTTAGGACAATAAACAGGCCTCATATAATGCAAATGCAGTTACAAAAGATCAATAAACAATATAGACCTTATTGTTACCCGCAATACTGCTATTTTACTGTGCTCTTTAAGTTTCTCATTATTTCAGCCTGCAGGGCTGACTATTGTGCTGCTTGAGAGGTAAAACCTGCAGGAAAGGGAGCTCTGCTGCACAAGTCCTGATAAATGTAGACAAACAAATGTAATGTCTCGAAAAAGAAGCAGGAGGACTTTAATTGTTCCCAACCTGGAGTCAGTAAGATAAATGTGAGTGGTCATGAGATGATTAAAAACATGTTGTGTTACACAAAACACTTTATTTTTCTGACTTTTTTGTAATTGTTGCTACTTTCTTGTGAAATACTTTTACTCCCTTCAGCCTACTAAAAAATATTCAAATTAAAAAAAATGAAAAGGGAAAATCACTCATCACTGAATGCATATTGTATTAAACATATAAGGTGGTAAATAGTAGACATTGCTTCGTTTTAAGGGGGCACAAGTGAAACATGTTGGGAACGTTTACTTTAACCTAAATCCATTATTTATCCGGCGCCCACGTGAAATATCCTTGAGCAAGGATCCTTGGTGAGTGAGAGGTACATTGTGCAGTACTTTAATATAAAAGGACTTTATAAATGCAGTCTATTTACAGTCAGTTTTTATTGTGATGAAAACTAAAGCAGGTGTTCTTGTTTATGTTGCTGCGTCCTATAAAGTTTTACTTATTTTTACCCCCCCCCCCCCCCAAAAAAAAACAAAAAACAAGAAAATCCACTATGTCACTGTGCACAAACTACTCTACTTGTATGAAATTTCCCAGCGGGTATGTTATAAACTACAAAACCTGCACCTCGCTGACACATTCATCTCCCTGTCCGATCACTCCATTTGTTTTTGCCTCTCCCCTCATTTCTCTGTACTCTCTTGCTCTGTCAAGTGAATTTTAACTCTCTCTCTTTGTCTTGCTTTTGCTCTCACCTCATGTCACCTTCTCATTTTGTCTTTTATGTGTTTCTCCCTTCAAGTTTTCTCTCTTCTTCTCCCGAGCCGCTCTCTTCTTGATCTGTGGCGATTCGTCTGCCTTTACTATTTATCTCAGGGTTTCTGTCTCTTTCGCTCTCTCAAACCCTCACATCTCTTCTTGTTTCTAAGTTTCACACAGAGGATAGCCTTGTCCTACTCTAAGATCACTCGAACTGTTTGAAGCCTCACTAATCACATAGCGTTTGGGTTTAAGGCCAGAAGGATATATGTAAATATGTGTTTTTGCATGTGTGAGTGTATGTGAGTCTTCTCTAGAAGAAGTATGTGTGGCTCCATGTTTCCATCTGCTGCAGGGCTAAAGAGCTGAGAGGAGAGGAGCTCTGTATCTTTAATAGGCTTTACAGTTTCCGCCCCTCTCTCTCATCCCCACACATCAAAAGAAGTGCACCAAAAGAGCCAATTAGGACAGCAAAAGAGCTTTATTAGGCACATGGCAACATAAAAAACGGGTTTTTGGTTAATCCAATGCTCAAAGCATGTGTGTGTGTGCGTGTGTGTTTCTGTGTGAGTATTAGTGTGTAATGATGGGATTGTGATATTACAATCCATATCTCATTTTTCTTTACACTCTAGTCCACACTGTGTAGATATTCACAGGAAGCATCAATTCCATTTTAAAAAATCTGCCCATCATTTAAGATTCTCTGTCAGCGTTTGATCTTTCAGTGTTGCAAATTAAACCCACATTCAGGCATTTTATTAAATAAAGAAATCAATATACTGTGTAAATAAAGATGCTTTATTTGCATAATATTTGGAGGCAATGCTTTGCTCAGTTCTTCAAAGATAAACAACATTTTCCATGCAATTTATCTCCGTCGACAGCTCAGCCGTGTGCTTGCCTTGAGGCCTTTGTAATACTGGCGTCGATGAGAGAAACGCAGATGATGAATATAGATAGCTACTTAGCTCTGACTATATAGTTAGACCTGTATGCACACTTATATATAACTTATATGCACCAGTGACGCTCATCACATGAACAAAATTAATGTGACAGTTGAAATGAGACACATGTGGTGTAAACTGTAGACGTTGCCAATGTTAATGTTCACACTAAAACAAGTTATCACCAGTAATCATCTGCTTTGGCTTTTATGTTCATGATCAAACAGGCCTCACTATCAGTAACTATCAACAACTATAACCGAATGAGACTTGTTAACACATTTAACAGAAAAATTGAACAAGAATGTGTTAGCGAGCAGAAAAAGTAGCTGAATTTTTACACACAGGCTATCAATCCTGTTCCCTCCAGTCTTCTGTTTTATCAGTGTAATTAGGCGGACTCGACACCACAGTTACAATAATGAGAAATGTATAATAGTAATTATAAGTTTTTTGATTTTAGATAATGTTACATTTGATATTTAAGATTTTCACTCATATGAACAGCCTTTTCAGGTGTTTTATAACAGACCTCTGACAGAATAATAATTCTTCTTCTTTTGGTTGTTCCTGTTAAGGGTTGCCACAGCGGATCATCTGTTTCCATCTCTTCCTGTCCTCTGCATCTTCCTGTGTTGCGCCAACCACCTGCATGTCTTCCCTCAAATTATCCATAAACCTCTTCCTTGGTCTTGCTCTTTTCCTCTTGCCTGGCAGCTCCATCTTCAGCTTCTTTCTCCCAATATAACCAGCATCTCTCCTCCACATATGTCCGAACCATCTCAATCTCGCCTCCATTGTTTTGTCTCCAAACGGTCCAACCTGAGCTGCCCCTCTAATATACTCATTCCTAATTCTGTCCATCCTCGTCACTCCTTACGAAAATCTTAGCGTCTTCAACTCTGCCGCCTCCAGCTCTACCTCCTGTCTTTTCATCAGTGCCACTGCCTCTAAACCATACAACATAGCTGGTCTTGTAAACCTTCCCTTTCACTCTTGCTGGTACCCTTCTGTCGCAGATCACTCCTGACATTCTTCTCCACCCACTCCACCCTGCCTTCACTCTCTTCACCTCCCACTTCCACTTACTTTGAATAGTTGATCACAAGTATTTAAACTCATCCACCTTTGCCACCTCTACTCCTTGCATCCTCACCATTCCACTGTCCTCCCTCCCATTCACGCACATGTACTCTGACTTGCTCTTATTGCCTTTCATTCCTCTTCTCTCCAGTGCATACCTTCACCTCTCCAGGCTCTCCTCGACCTGCTCCCTACTCTCACTACAGATCACAATGTCATCCGCAAACATCATAGTCCACAGAGACTCCTACCTGATCTCATCTGTCAACCTGTCCATCATCATTGCAAACAAGAAAGGGCTCAGAGCCAATCCTTGATGTAATCCCACCTCCACCTTGAACCCCTCTGTCACTCCAACGTCACACCTCACAGCTGTCACACTGCCCTCATACATATCCTGCACCACTCTTACATACTTCTCTGCCACTCCCGACTTCCTCATACAATACTACACCTCCTCTCTCATGTGCCTTCTTTGGATCCACAAAGACACAACGCAACTCCTTCTGACCTTCTCTATACTTCTCCATCAACATTCTCAAAGTGAACATTGCATCTGTAATGCTCTGTCTTGGCATGAAACCATACTGCTGCTCACTTATCATCACCTCTTCTCTCAACCTAGCTACTCTTTCCCATAACTTTATGCTTTGTCTGATTAACTTTATACCTCTGTAGTTACTACAGTTCTGCACATTACCCTTATTCTTGAAAATCGGTACCAGTACACGTCTTCTCCACTCCTCAGGCATCCTCTCATTTTCCAGGGTTGTGTGAAACAATCTAGTTAAGAATTCTACTGCCATCTCTCCTAAACGTCTCCATGCCTCCACAGGTATGTCATCTGGACCAACCGTCTTTCCACTTTCCAATCATCCTCTTCATAGCTGCCCTCACTTCCTCCCTGCTAATCCACCGCACTTCCTGATTCATTATCCCCACATCATCCAAACCTTCTCTCTCTCATTTTCTTCATTCATCAACCTATCAAAGTTCATCTTCCATCTTCTCAACACACTCTCCTAGCTAGTCAGCACATTTCCATCTCTTTCCTTCATCACCCTAACCTGCTGCAAATCATTCCCAGCTCGGTCCCTCTGTCTAGCCAACTGGTACAAGTCCTTTTCTCCTTCATTAGCGTCCTTAGCCTTCACCACCTTTCTCTTCATCCTAAACTGCATCTTCTTGTACTCCTGTCTACTTTCTTCATCTCTCTGGCTATCCCATTTCTTCTTCGCCAACCTCTTCCTTGGTATACTTTCCAGCACTTCCTCATTCCACCACCAAGTCTCCTTGTCTTCCTTCCTCTGTCCAAGTACACCAAGTACCTTCCTAGCTGTCTCTCTCACCACTTCTGCGGTAGTTACCCAGCCATCCAGCAACTCTTCACCACCACCAAGCGCCTGTCTTAACTCCTCCCTGAACTCCACACAACAGTCTTCCTTTTTCAACTTCCACCATTTGATCCTTGAGTCTGCCTTCATTCTCTTCCTTCTCTTGGTCTTCAAAGTCATCCTACAGACCACCATCTGATGCGGCCTAGCTACATTCTCTCCTGCCACCACCTTGCAGTCTCCAATCTCTTTCAGATTGCACCTCCTGCATAAGATATAGTCCACCTGTGTACATCTTTCTCCACTCTTATACCTCACCCTGTGCTCCTCCCTCTTCTTGAAACACATATTCACCACTGCCATTTCCATCCTTTTTGCAAAATCCACCACCATCTGTCCTTCCACATTCCTCTCTTTGACACCATACCTGCCTTTACTTCCTCATCACCTCTGTTCCCCTCACCAACATGCCCATTGAAGTCTGCTCCAATCACCACTCTCTCCTCTCTGGGTACGCTCTCCACCACTTCATCCAACTCACCCTGAAATCTTCTTTCTCTTCCATCCCACACCCAACTTGCGGGGCATATGCACTGACAACATTCATCACCACACCTTTAATTTCCTGCTTCAAATTCATCAATCTGTCTGACACTGTCTTCACCTCCAACACACTCTTGACAAACTCTTCATTCAGGATTACCCCTTCTCCATATCTCCTCCCATTCACAAAATGGTAGAACAGTTTGAACCCACCTCCGATGTTCCTGGCCTTACTCCCCTTCCATCTGGTCTCTTGCACACACATTATATCTACCTTCCTTCTCTGCATGATATCAGCCAGCTCTCTCCCTTTACATCATAGTGCCAATACTCAGAGTTCCAACTCTCGCCTCCATTCTCCCCTTCCTCCACTCCTGCTGCTTCCTGAATGCCTTCCCCCTCTCCTTCGCCCAACAGTAGCATAGTTTCCACCGGCATCCTGCTGGTCAACAGTACCAGTGGCAGCTGTTTATAACCTGGGCCTCAACTGACCCGTTATGGAAATCTGATTTGTCAGAATAATAATTGGAATAGGAAAAAAAGTTTCAATTTAGTTGTAATAAACTAAAATGATATTTAGTTCAGACAGTCATCAGTTGTCATTGTGTGTCGAGCAGATGCTGCGTTCATGTCATGTATGGATGGTAGAGATAGAAAAGATTCCCATGTTATCGACCTGAGAGTGTTCACATCATCAAGGTTAGGTTAACACATGATTACAGAGCTGGGGCCAAGTCAGATATACTGGAAAATCCCAGTCGTAACTGTGACATGGATGTTAATGTTAACACTATACACACTTATAAACTTATAAACACTATACATACTTATAAACACACTTATAAGTAGGAAACTTATAATTCATTTATTGGAATATGGCCTAACTTTCGTCATTTGAAACCATCCAAATGGTACAAAAAGTGGCCCAAATGATCGCAACCTCTCCAAAACAGTTTTTACCTGCCAGATTTTAAAAAAAAATTGCCCAACTGCATCCAAACTGGCAACACTGTCTTCTAGCTCCACTGATACTACAAAGTGCTTTCTAGCTGGAAGGAACCAAGTAGTCTAAACAGAGAAGCAGGGTCTATGTGTTTCAGGCAGAGTTAAACACAAATAAAAACATACAGAAAAGCAACATGCCTGTGTGGGTTCTCTCCAGGTACTGCAGCTTCCTCCCACAGATCCCACATGCAGGTTAGGTTAACTGGTGAATCTAAAATTGCCTGTAGGTGTGAATGTGAGAGTGAATGGCTTTCTGTCCCAATACTATATGTTAGCCCTGTAATTGACTGGTTCACTGTCCAGGGTGTACCCCGCCTCTCGCCCAATGTCAGCTGAAATTGGCTCCAACTCCCCGGCGACCCTCTAGAGGATAAGCGGTAAAAAAAAATGGATGGATGGAAATTCTAAAGCCATCCAAGGGGGCACGTGCCACCTTAAATGAAGGGGCATGACGTCAACTCTGGTGGCATGTTACACTGCATGCATTACAACAAACTGAAACCTGCATTTCAGCCAGAAATATACATAACATAAAGAATACAGAGCAGGAAAGCTGTCTATTGCAACATACAGTCTTTCCTTTAATAAAAACACCCCAGACACTTTGTGGTCCTTTAAATCATATTGGAAAGACGTTATGTTGTTTTTGTCTGAATTTAATATGTTCATTCTTTTTACTTTACATTCCCATAGCAACCTGTACAGTATCTGTACAGTAACTAACACACAAACACAACAAATTAGTCATTTCTATTTTAATATTCATTACACTAATTAAGCCTGACAGGAATTTATTCATGCTTGATTTAAAAAAAAATAATTTAAGTGGGTCAGTTTAACTATTATAGGAAAAATTACTTATTCAGTAATGTCACATAGACAAATCAGTTTCTTTATTCTTAATTATTAGCAACAAATCTATTACCAAGGGAACTATTCAGCTCATCTCAACATTTTAAGGTGGGGTTGGAGGAGGTTGATTCGAGCTGTCGGCAAGTAAATGTAGACTTTAGATGCTGGTTTGTGACCTCTAAGAAATAAAAAAAAAAACTGTTGCAGTGTGAAGAAAGGACAGAGGCAAGATGAACAGCTTCAATTATCTGCTAATAAAAAACTCAGGTGAATCTGTAAGAAAAAGAAAGGAATCAGGGGCTTTTATCATTACTTTCATTGTATTACATTCAAACACTTGACAGTATGTGGTGTTTCTGTCTGTCTGTTTCTCTGCTCTGTTGTTTGTGCAAAATGGATGTCGCAGAACAATATGACACTGGAAACAACACACCGATTGTTCAGCTGTTAAAAGTATGTCATCTGACTCTGAGGACAGATGGGTGTTTGCGTTTGTGAGTGTGTGTGCACCCAGTTTTTCCGTGAATAATGCATGATGTATCTCTGTGCATCAGGTCAGTGACTCATGGTTCACAGTTGTGTCATACACTTGATAGATATATTCATCTCTACATGTTTGTAACAATACAATGAATAAATGCAAATATGGAATTTAAGGTTAGAATTTAATACATTTACTGTTTGCATATAGCTGCAACGTATGATTATTTTCACCATTGATTAATCAGACAATTATTTTTTGGATTGTTTTCTCTATATTTTTATATTTGAGAAGCTGGGAGCAGTGTCATGTTTGGCATTTTTGACATATCACGCTTTTTGTGATTTTCTGTTATTTTTATACTGTTATCATGTTGGATGTTTATTTTAAACATGTTTAAAGGTCCAAAACTTGAGGTGAACGTGTGTAAATATGCTCCCTGGAACTCAAAATCCAGGGCTTCAGCCTGCTCTGAACGCTTCATTTGCAAAGTTACGTCACATCAAAGTGACGTCATATTGTTCATGCATGCCCACAAATGGCCATCTGCTCCATAGCCTTTGTAGCTAAGATTGTTGCTAAGGTTGTCCCCTTGGCTGCTTGTCCACTTGCATATTTTGGATTGGATTCAGGCTCGAGCATGTACAGATGTATTTGAGAAGTTTCCATTTTGAGTAAAGAACAAGAAAATGAAGTGAAATCCTGCTGCTATAGTCTGTTTACGTAACCTCCTGAGCTGCCAATCAGAACAGAGTGGGCTCATCGGGAGGGGGGCCTTAAAGAGACAGGAGCTAAAACAGCCTGTTTTGGACAGAGGCTGAAGTCAGTGGCTGCAAAAAGGGCCAGTATAAGATAAATAAGGAATTTCTTGAACTGTAAATCATGCAAAGATTCCCGGTAGAGCCCCAGAATATAAATATAGACCTGGAAATGTGCATGATACGTCCCCTTTAAAAAATGTTTAAAATTAATAATTGATTATCAAAATAGTCAACTATTAATTTCCTTTAGATTGACTAGTGGATTAATTGACTAATTGTATCAGCTGTACAGTTGTGGGTCAATGTCTGTATCAATGTCTGAGACAACCAAATAATATTGGATGTCAACCAGCCCCTGCAGGAGCAACACATCTAACAGACGGTCAGCTGCTGTTCATTCTGTTCCTCATTCGATCTTCCAGAAAAAAAAAAAAACACTTAAACGACCTATTCAATCAGGAAGAATATCACCCTGCTGCTCCTTCCCCTGCCACTGTGTGTGTGTGTTTACTAAGGCATTATTCCCATGTCAGTCTAGTTAGCTATGAGAATAATGGCCAAGCAGAGACCCTGTTGAAGAGAATGACATCTCTATTGCCTTGGCTCAGTATTTCTCTCTGTCTCTCTTTAGTCTTTCTCATTGATTCTCTCTTTAATCACTCTCTATATCCCATTCAAACTTTATCTCCAGCCTTCTCTCGCTCCACATTTCTGCCCCGCTTCTCTTCCTCCTCTCTTGCTCATCTACATCACTATTTCTCATTTTCTCCCTTTATCCATACCCCATCTCTCTATCCCTCTTTCTCTTTTCCCCCTCTCCTTAGATGATGAGAGATCAATAGCGGAGCCTCCTTTAATTATTCCCTTTTTTCATAGTGATGAGAGCTGGCCAGAAGCTCAGCGTGCGTCCACTAATAAAGATACAGAGAAGCGTCTGTGTGAGAAGTCATTTGGACAGCAGTAGATATTAGTATTGATTTTCCTAATAGACATGTTCTTCCAAAGCGTCGCTGCCCCTGATGAGTAATTGCGAAGCCCGACGACACAGTTTCATACAGCAACATGATACATCCATAATCTATAACTGTTAGGATGGACACTTCATTTCATAGGATGAGTTTTCATGTTGTAGGCCTGCAGGTTAGCACTGACGTTGGTCTGAATGTGCTGCTTTGAAGAGCTGAGCTGATTTTCTAAAGCTTTCTCGCCCAGCGTTTTAATCTTAATCAAGATCTTTTAGAGTTTCATTCTCTCTCATGCTTACTCCTCCATTTTTTTTCCCTCTTTCCCTTTGTTCTTCCGCCCTCTTCTCTGGAAATGTAATGTTTGCATGTCCTACTTGCTCTCTCCTCTGCCTTTTCTTTCCTGCGATGCCACTCGCCCACTCTCCTGGCTCTTGTTACCCATTTCTTTCTCTCTCTGCATCGCACTCTAATCTCCCGCTGGAAGCTTTCCTGATGTCCTCCTTCCACTTTTTCTCCTTTTTTTTCATCGCCAAAAATGCTCCCATCTCCCCTACTTTTCCCCCTTTCTCTTTATGCTCTGCCATCCTACCTCCCTCCTGATTTTTCCTCCTCTGTCTCTTATCAACTCTTTCCTTAAAAGTGTGACAAGAGTCTTGTAAAACAGTCTGTAGCCATTCACTCACATGCCTGCAAGGAAACACCAGGCAATTCGGCAACAGTATTGTACACACACACACTCCAACCTCTTGCTCTGCTCTACAGACTGATTACTTGAAGGAGAAACATTTCTGTCAGTGTGTGGAAACTGGCCTGTCAGAGACTGAAGGGACAGAAAGAGGGATGGAGATTTGAGATTGGAATGAGCCGGGAACGGTGTTTGAAACGAGAGAAACACTATAGGCTGATATGTGTGCAGAGATTTATAGGGAGAGATAGCTTGATAAAGGCGCGTTGGCATAGGCTGTATGCTTGGAGACAAATTCATAGGTAAGGGGGTGGAGAGAGATGGATAGATATAGTTTAAGGCTAAAGATGAAGTAGAGGGCAGCACAGATAGGGAGAAATCACTTTGATAGCTTGTAAATTCCTATAGGCATAATACATGCACTGTGTTATATAGCAGAGTAAGCAGAGAGGAAGCGCAGTGCGCGTGTGTGTGTGTGTGGTCATGTCACAGTGTTGCATGCTGTTTGGATGCCACTAGAGTCCACAGAGACCTCCTCCTATGATCAACCATTCTTTCTGCTCCCGGTGTGTGCGTGTGTGTGCATATGTATGTGTGTACCGTACATATGTGTGCTCCTGTGTGTGTAGGCAGGGTGATAGCGATACTCCCCACTGCTGTCCATTCTGTCTCTCTCACTGTTGTGAGAAAAAAAACAAAAACATCCGAGCATTCATGAGCACATTTTTTTTACACAGAAGCAGATTGCAGATTTTTTTTTACTGACCAA